>NC_080381.1:1610851-1933021 GCF_014773155.1 Arachis stenosperma | reverse complement strand
TTTTGTATAAGCATGACTTGATACTCACTGCTTTAGGATACTTCCTAGGATGCTTTGATACATTTCTGCTACTTTATCTTTAATATTTTGTTATGTTAATTATGGTTTCTGCAGGTGCCCCTTTGATGACAAAAGGGGGAGGAAATTTAGGTTCCAAAATTGAAATTGGAACGAAACAGGGGTTGAAATTTTCAGTTTGAAAATTCATGATTACCCTTGTTCAAAGAATACATGCATGTTGTTAATGCATCAGTTTTACTATGATTATTACTGTTTGAACTGCATGTTGAAGTTTATCATGATTAGTTTATTTGGCATTTGGATTATAATGATTGATTTATTTTGATGCCTGGCTGATTGATTCATCATTGATAAACTTGTTGGTTTAAAAAATTTATTTTTGGCAGTTCCTTTAATTGTGTAACATATCAAAACTGCCTTGTTTTGTTCGTCAAATATTTTTCATCATATTGTTTTGCTCTGATATTCTAAAACAGGAAAATGTTTGAAAAATATTTGGATAGCTTTGTGTTGTATAAATTAGTTTGAGCAGTAAATCAGTTATGATATCAAATGAGTTTTGATTATCAATTAAAACTGCTCATAAATCAAGCATTTAGCATTATAAAATTTGCTAAATAACATTGTTACTTGAAGCTTGATTTTAAATGTTACAGGTTTATGCTTTCCTTGGTAAAATAGCATATATTAAGGGGGAGCCATGTGACATTTTGAAAGGGGGAGAAATTCAAAATCAAAGGGAGTATTCCTTACTCAATCTTTAAATTTCTTTCCATTTCAATTTTAATAATGTTTGTCATCAAGGGGGAGATTGATGAGTTTGGAAAACTCTAAATTAATATTTGTGATGACTAAACATTGTTAAAAATAATTAATTACAAAATTATTAATCTGATTCTCATTTAACATATTTTGATTAATAATTTTGTTGCAGGTTTTATGATGGGCCGGGAAATAAGTTTCTGACTTAAGCCCAATAAGCAGCCTTGTTGCATGCTTTATACTATGAGGCTGAAATTTTATATTAATGGGCCAGAATAAATATTAATGTTGCAAGCCCAACCAAATGCTTTCTTATTTGCTTCCTATGCTTGATCCGCTACACAATTGTATCAGGAAAGCAAATGCTTATCAAATGGGCCAGCTTTGATCATATTGTCACAAGCCCAAATTATACTAAAGAGAATAGGTTCCATGCTTGGTCCGAAACAAAAGAAAAATGAAAGCATAGTGCTTCCAACGGAACCAAGCTCTAACAAAGTGATGGATTTCAAAATCTATTACATTGTTAATTAATGCATGGGGAACATGAGAGAGAAAAATTCAGCTGATGTGATTGATGGTTATTATGACTTACACACCACTCAATAGGGAAGTAAAAGCAAGCTATGCCTAATTAATTTGATCAACCACTTTGTATTGCTTTTCTTTCAGATTCTTTATTTCTCTCTCATCTCTTTCTTCTTTTCTCTTTGGTCCTTGTCCAGTAAACCATGGACGCCGTGCTCTTCAACGAAGAAAAGGAAAGAGTAGCATGCATCAAGACCATCAAGCTAATGATGGCAAGAAAACATACCAAAAGAAAGATGAGCTGTGGCTAAGATGCTTACCAAATGTGGTTAGATTTGGTGAAGCTATCTTGAGCCTTTCATGCTCAAAATGGAAGAAGAAGATTCGGCCAGCTAGAGGAGATTCTTGAAGCATGGCTTGTCTTTGATTCTGTTCAACCACCACAGGGAGTAGCTAGAGTGGCGAAGTGATGGTTGAAGGCAGGGATTGAAGCAGATGAAGTCATCATCATCATGAGGCATCAAGGGTCAGAAATCCATCTTGGAGAGGAAGCCAAGGATGGAGAGCCCGGATTGATGAAGGTTGATGATCAAGAAAGGACTTGAGGTAATTGCATGTTGGTTAATGCATGGTTATCTCTTCTCTCTGAGTGGCCGAACCGGTTCTGTGTTTGTTGAAGGAGGAAGAAAGTTGGTTCGGTTTTGGCTTCAAGTGTGGAGGCTTTCCTCTTCTTTAAAAAGGGGAACAACCACTGTTTGAAGCAAGGAGAAAATTTGAGAGTGCAAGGCACAAAGTTCTCAGAGCTACCTGAGCTAACAGTTTTTCTCTTCTCCTTCAATGTTCTCTGTTTAGTAATTTTCTGTTTAATTTTGTCATGTCTTGAGTCTCATGGTAAAAGGCAAACAAGTGAGGTTTGTAATGAAAAAGCCATAGAGCGGAAAAAGGCAGAGAGTGCAAAATTAAAAGAAAAGCCATTGATGTCTTAGAGTTCCTTTGTACATCTTTGTTGTGTATCATGATTCTGTGGGAATCCCCTTGTAAGTTGGGTTAGCACTTTACAAGTTGTAATCAGATTGATTATAGTGAAATTCCATCATGTTTGTGATGGAGTCTGGATGTAGGCTGCACTGCACTTAGCAGCCGAACCAGGATATATCTGGGTGCAAGTTCTTTCTCTTTCTACTCCATTTCTGTTTTCTACCACACACGAGCAAAAGCCAGAATTATCTCGTGCCAAGTGACGAGACAAAACAAAAAGTCTCGTGGCAAGGGACGAGACAAAACAAAGTTGCTCGTGTCAAGTGACGAGCAAAAATAGAAAAGTCTTCTCTGAAGTTCAGCAAGTGCCAGCATTTAAAAAGAGGGCTAAGATTCAACCCCCCCTTCTCTTAGCCACTGAAACCATCAAATTGAAACAAGGGAAAAAGAGATTGTAGTTTACGTGATTTCACTCCTAAGCGTAGCTACGAAGTATGATTATTCTTTTTCGGAATACGTGTGTATGTATTCGAAATTTCGAATATTGAATTCTAGAAATCTTGCTGCTCAAGTTGTAATAGACTTCTTTGTACTAACGAAAATTAGAGCGACAGAGCGGTTCCTATGTCCCTATCCTTCCTCGAGACTAACTGTACCTCAGTACCTATGACTTTGCTTCTAACATCAATCCATTTCGTCTTTACCTATGATTTGGTTCCTTCTAAGTTCATCATTCTTCCATTATGGATACAGTAGCTATCGGATGACGGTGCTTTGTTTAGGTCGATGAGACAAAATTGAAATATACATGTCAGCTAGATTCATTGAACAAGTTATGCTCATGGTTTACATTGAAAGACCAGTAATATCCTTTTTGTGATGTCACCCGTAGGTTATAAATACACGAAATATTATATTATAGTATTTTTTTATATTATATATTTGTATAACAGAAAATCATGATTGGTCCAGCATAAACGCTTCCAGAGTCCAGACAATGACACCATTCCACAGAGCATTGAATAAGGCAAAGAAAATTGATCTTATCCCAAACGAAGGGAAATGCTAAAGAAATAGCAAGGTTGTATTCATGCTAAAGAAGATTACCTTCTATATGAGAATATGTTATGCCAGATATAAGCATATCCCAACGATACCCTTTTCAGCTCCTAAATGACGTTCTTTTTGGGTCGATCTTTTTCTTTTTTTTTTTTCCTCTGGCAGTTGTGTATTGAGTTAATGTTCAGAATAGTATCATATCATTTGTGTGTCAATTTGATTCTCGAAAGATTAGATGTCTCAAATTGATTTATGGAAAACAGAAACATATAATAACGAACCAAATTAGTCCTTTTATCAATTAAATGATGATATGTAACATAATAATTTATATCACATGTTATTACCTAATTGATAGAAGAACCAATTTGACTCGCATTATATTTTGATACATTTCAATGAATGACCATGTATATTTAAACACTTACTTGACTACTTACTCATGCTTTATAGCACATGCTACAAGTGGTTCCCATACTTCCATTCCCATTCACAAAAAGTTTTATCCTCCAAAATACTTTAAGATTCAAAACTTATCTTCATCTAGCAAATTTTTTAAGAGAAAGTCTAGGGGCAAGCAACTTTTGTATTTTGTGACCAGCACTTAACCATAAAAAAAAAAAAGTGAGTGATTTCTCACCACTGGATGGTCAATTCATGTAATCTCACACCATTAAAAACATGATTGATGGCCAATTGATGGTTACAAAACCCAAAAATTGCTGCCCCCTAGCACTCCTCATTTTTTAATGTATTAGAAATATAAAAAGTTACTTTTTTCTAAGGATAAATTTGGGAAAGTTAACTGACTTCTAAATAGCAAATGCTACGTTCTTACAGCTTCACGCGTTTCTTCCTCAACCTTGGATGTTGACTCCAAAAAACAACTTGGATAGCTGCCATTCATAATATTCAAAATATTCAAAAAAAAAATGGCATGCTTTTGCAGCATATTATAAGTTTCTTTTACATGTCGACAAGTACTTTACTACTTGTGATGCTGTCATATTTAACATTTTATAAGTGAAAGAAAATGTCAAGAATCTTTATCTCTTTTCATGACTCTTACTTCTTAACGGGGTAACTACAACCCCATTTCCTCGGTGGCCTATCACAGGGCACCAGTAATTGCATTAGTGAATAAGAACAGGAAAAATCAATCGAAATTACTCAGTTACCAGTCAACCAAAAGCGTGACTTTTAGATTAACCAATAAAAAAAGGTGCCTTTACGGCTGAGAAACTATAAAGAAATAAAATTCATATAACTAAGTGTGAGCCACTTGGAGAGGAAAATCAGGACTAACAGAGAATATGTGACTAACCTGGAAAAGGAAACAATCATGGCTGAGAGTGCCATAGCCTTTCTTCTCCAAAGATTAGTATCTGTGTTTGAGAATGAGGTGACATGGTTCCCAGGCATCCAAGAAGAAGTGGTTCACCTTAAAGGACATTTGGAGCTCATAAGAGCCTTCTTAAGAGTTGCAGATGCAAAACAAGAGAGTGACGAGGAACTCAAAGTTTGCATTAAGCAACTCAGAGACATTGCTCATGATGCTGAAGATCTTCTCGATGAACTAGAACTTGTCCAGGCATATGATCACACAAATGGATTCTCTGTTATTCTCAGTCGATTTTCTGGCCAAATCAGGCATATGAAAGCTCGCTATCGGATTGCTTCTGATTTAAAAGGCATCAACTCCCGCATGAGAACTATTTTGGGAGTCCTAGCTAAATTTGACACTGCTTCACAGGCTTCAAATTATACAGGTAGAACTAATTCTGCCACTCTTTCAAGCTAAAGTATTGACTGTTGAGTGTCCTAAAGCTAAGGCTCAGGACTTTCAAATATGCTTTTTCCCTTTTTTTTGATGAAATCAATTATGCTATTTTTAATTCTATATTTCTATTTTCCTTGGGTTCTAGCTGACTATTAGCTAGATTTATAGTCAGTGAGCTTCTGCTACTTTAAGTCTAGTTGAAGCCTTTCACTATACTTATTTGTAACACATGCTAAACTGTTTTCTTTAGTCTTTCAGGGGTTGTTTGTGTGTTGAGGATTCAGAGTGGGAGGGAAGGGAAAGATTTGCAGAGAAATTGACTAATAATTACTCTTCAGACCTTCCCTTTTCAATTTAAAACCTCATGTCATAAACATGCCTTATATTACTACTACTACTACTACAGAATAGATCGATCTATAAATGGTTCCCAAAAGCTTCATCTGATATATTATAGATACCATCAATTGGCCATGATATGTAACGATGTATTTTGCTATGATATACTTCTCCTTTGTGAGAATGGTATAATAAATATATTCTTAAACAGGTAAGGCATGGCATGATCAACGAGGGGATGCCCTTCTCCTGGAGAACACTGACCTAGTGGGTATAGAGGAGCCAAAAAAGCAGTTGATCAGTTGGTTGATCAAAGGATGCCCAGGGCGTAAAGTAATTTCTGTTACTGGTATGGGAGGGATGGGAAAAACCACTGTGGTGAAGAAAGTGTATGATGATCCAGAAGTAATAAAACACTTCAAAGCCTGTGTTTGGGTTACTGTTTCCCAGTCTTTTAAAACTGAGGAGCTTCTCAGAGATTTGGTCCAGAAAATCTTTTCCGAAATAAGAAGACCGGTTCCAGATGGCCTGGAAAGCATGAGGAGCGATAAGCTGAAGTTGATTATCAAGGACATGTTGCAAAGGAGGAGGTACCTGGTGGTATTTGATGATGTCTGGCATATGCATGAATGGGAAGCTGTCAAATATTCATTGCCTGACAATAACTGTGGCAGCAGGGTCATGATCACCACACGGAAATCTGATTTAGCCTCTGCCTGCAGCATACAATCCAAGGGTAAGGTGTATAACTTGCAACCCTTGAAAGAAGATGAAGTCTGGGATCTATTTACTAGAAAGACCTTTCAGGGAAAATCATGCCCCTCCTACTTGACCAGCATCTGTAAATGTATCTTAAGAAAGTGTGAAGGCTTACCCCTGGCAATTGTAGCAATCAGTGGTGTCCTGGCTATGAAGGACAAGTGCAGGATAGAAGAGTGGGATATGATTTGTCATAGTCTTGGTGCTGAAATTCAAGACAATGACAAACTTGGTAATTTGAAAACAGTACTTGGCCTCAGTATTAATGATTTGCCTTACTACTTAAAATACTGCTTCTTGTACTTGAGCATCTTTCCTGAGGACCATCTGATAAAGCGCATGAGATTGATTCGGTTATGGATAGCAGAAGGATTTATTGAAGCCAAAGAAGGCAAAACACTGGAAGATGTTGCAGAAGATTACCTCAAGGAGCTCCTGAACAGAAACTTAATACAAGTAGCAGGGACAACGACAGATGGAAGGGTCAAAACTTTGCGCATCCATGATCTCATACGGGAAATCATCATTTTGAAATCTAAGGATGAAAACTTTGCAACCATTGTCAAAGAACAAAGTGTGCCATGGCCTGAAAGGCTTCGACGCCTTTCAGTGCATAACACCATGCCAAATGGACAGCAACAGAGGTCTGTTTCTCAACTCCGTTCTCTTCTAATGTTTGGGGTTGCTGAACAGTTATCCTTATGCAAACTGTTTCCGGGAGGTTTTAGACTGCTTGCTGTTTTGGATTTTCAAGATGCACCTTTGCAGAAGTTTCCAGTAGCTATCGGTGGCCTATATTGTTTAAGGTATCTAAGCTTAAGGAATACAAAGGTGAATATGGTTCCTGGAAAAATATTAGGGAAGCTGAAGAACCTAGAAACACTGGATCTTAAGAAGACTTCCATCACAGAATTGCCTGCAGACATACTAAATCTTAAGAAACTTCGCCATCTCCTTGTGTATCAGGTTAAGGTCAAAGGTTATGGAGAATTCCATTCTAAACTGGGTTTTAAAGTCCCCTCTGAAATAGGATACCTACAGTCATTACAAAAGCTTTGCTTTGTAGAGGCAAATCAAGGCTGTGGTAAGATCATTAGGCAGTTAGCGGAGCTATGTCAGTTAAGAAGGTTAGGCATCAGGAATCTCAGAGAGGAGGATGGCAAGGCTTTCTGTTTGTCCATTGAGAGGTTGGTCAATCTCTGTGCCCTCTCTGTTGCCTCTGAGGGTGAGAATAAAGTCATTGCTCTAGAATTTCTTTCTTCACCCCCTCCATATCTGCAGCGCTTGTATTTGTCAGGACGCCTTCTAGACTTACCTGATTGGATGCCTTCTCTTCATAACCTGGCCAAGTTGTTTCTGAAATGGAGCTGTTTAGAACAAGATCCACTAGAATATCTGCAGGATTTGCCAAACCTTTCACATCTCGAATTACTTCAAGCATACACCGGCGACACATTGCATTTTCAATGTGGAAAGTTCAAGAAGCTCAAGATTCTAGGCCTCGACAGATTTGTTGAGCTAAAACAGGTGATTCTGGGGAAGGATGCAATGCCATGCCTAGAAAAGCTTATCATCCAGCGTTGCCAACTGTTGAAAAATGTGCCATCAGGCGTTGAACTCTTGACTAAGCTGAAAGTCCTGGAGCTTTTTGACATGCCTGATGAACTAATGAAGACAATATGTCCACAGGGTCCGGGGAAAGATTACTGGAAAGTTGCACATATACCAGAAGTCTTTTCTACCTACTGGAGAGACGGGGGTTGGGATGTCTACCCACTGGACAGTTTCAAAGACTGTTCTCCACGGTCCGGCACTGTCATGCGCAGTGATGAACGCAGCACTCTCTCAAAGGTGTAGCTTTATATTAAACACCAGCAGCATGTAAATTCATGTAAATAACCTAAACTTTGTATATAGAAATAATTGTACAAAGTAAACCTCACTTCCTGTACAGATCTCAGCACTCTGAATAAAGGTGTAGGTTTTAGTTCACCTTTGTATAATCTATGATTAATGTAAATACTGTAAATATTGCTCAATAAACACACTGTATATAATTCGACTTACGTTACATATCCTAATCCTATTTCTCTCCCAATCATTTTACGATTACTACTTAAAATAGTGCATTATCAGAGCTTCCTATTGCAAGATTGGTGGTATAATCAATGCATTATCAGTGCATTACCTTCATGAACTCCTAAATCCTGATATTGATACTGAACGCATAAATTGTTTGAGCTCCAAAAGGTTTTGCTTGAATTGCTTCCATGACCTCGATTCTGCAGACAATTCAACAAGAAAGGAATTCAATTCGTAAAGCAAGTCTTTCCTTCATGAATGATTGAGATCGAAATGTATTTTAAGAGAGAAACAGTTACAACGTTGAGAGAAGCAGCTTCCGAACCTGGAGCACATTGTTATTAGCGATGGAAGAAGAGAACGGAATAGAGATATTACTCAAATGCTTTATGCTTCAATAAATCTCTGAAGCGCGATCACCAGAATTTGAAAATTTCTTAGTTTCAGATGAAGCTGATGGGTTTTTCTGGCAACGGCTATTTGTCTTTTATATTTTCAAAAGATTTAAAATTTTATATAAAAAATTTTCAATCATACTATATGTACTCCAAATATTAGTCACAAAATCAGTCACACATTACATATTAAAATACAAAATATGAATTACAAATATATAATAACTGATTTAGTAATTCATTTTTAGTATACACATAGAATTTTTTAAAAAATTGAAAAAAATTATACAGTGCACAACTATACATTGAAATATAAAGAAAAATGTTACGTAGGTATGCCGTATGGTATGGACACAAGAACCATATCCAAGAGAGATTTTCTTAATAACAACAATAATAAACATTTCATCCACTAAAATTTTCTTTATGAATGTTTGATGGCCACATTCAAAATTATACAGCCTCAGGAGTAAGCCTTCCACTGCTACAAAATTTTAGGAGACAGATTTCTGTGTGAAGCCAATACAAATTTTCTCCCCAAAGCAAAATTTACAAGACTCAATTCCTACAGTAGTAGAATGGTACGTGTACAAACATGCATATATTTTATATACAAAATCTAACGGAAAGATGGGGCTTCATAATAAGTCATCTCCTAAATATGTGAATACCCTTTTCTTGAACACACGAGCAAGGTCAACGATTTCAGTTTCTCTTATATGCTTCACCATGCTGTCCTGTAGAATGCACTCATTTATCTTCCGAGATAATCTGATTGCAACATCTACTGTCAAACCAGCCATATCCCTTGTGTTCGATAAGCTGCGCAACACAGTGGCAGAATATGAAGGATTCGACACAAGTCTGTTCAGTAGTATAAGTATCTCCCGCATCAAAATGGTCCTGATAAACAGCTTCTCAGAATGAGTCAAAAGAAATCAGACTTAGAATCACATAGCATACATGTGGAACGAACTAGTTTTGACTAAGTATTCTCAAAAAAGAACAAATATATATGCGATCTTTTACCGTTCATTTAAAATGTGAGACCCGGACAAGACAAGATATCAAATAATGAATGGTAAGAAATCACAGATGACCTAAAGCAAGAGGACCTATTCTTACTGTGATTTACTTTACTTGGTCAAAAAAATTGATACTACAAAATAAATGAGAAAGTAATCACGAAAATAATTGAGTATAAATTTAGAGACATCTTCAGAAAAGTAAAGAAGACAAGAATTGAAGAGGAGAATAAATAAATTTTTGGTTACTGTATCCAGACAGTCCAGTTCTTTTTTTACCTCTCCCTGGAAATCTCTGACAGTTCTTTACCTACTCTAGCTTCATGGTCCACCTCTGATACCAACAATTGCAAAATCAGCATAAGATAGTTTACACCCCTAGAAAGCCTGTGTCCAATGAAAATTTCAAAACCAGGTTTCCCGGACGATGCAAGGAATGCCAACACAAGAATGGCATTTCTGCTTAATTTCAACTCCTGAAATTCCAATAACTTGAATGTTAAGTGGAAACTATTTTGAAATAATAGACATCCATTTAATCTGTTTCTATCCAATATTAATGAACAAGAACTTTTAATCTTCACTGTTTATTCCAAAGTTCAAAAAGCGTGCTTATTTTATACGCGTGAAAAGACATTGGAATCAGTAAGCCACACAAAAATATTCCAAAGTTCAAAAAGAGTACTTATTTTACCAGTAAGCCACCTCCACAAGATGCTACACAGTCACCCAATCCCTGAAGGATGGTTCCAAAATCTTTGAAATCAGAAACAGATGCATGACCATCCATAGCACTAGTACTCTCCCCTTCTCGGCAACCACAGCAAAAAGTGGCCAACAGGTTTGGACCTTGAACACATGAAAGTGAAATATTATAATGGTATATAAAAGCCTTGGGATAAAATTAATGGAATGCTTGAAAAATATAAGGGCTTGTTTGCTCTTCTGCATTTTGATTTTTAGTATTTTCTATTTTCAGCATTTTGTGTAGAAAAAAAAAAAGAGAAAACAGCAACTGTTTTCACTTCCTGTGTAGCTCAATGTAACAACTAACAAGGCAACAACCTTGGCATTTCGCTGAGGCTTACTCCCCATATGATCAAGTCTTGATTTAACAAATTAAAAAATAAATGATAATCCCCCCAAAAAGAAAATCCCACCAACAAAAAGAAAATCCCACCAAGATCAAAACAAGTAAATTATAAGCTTTCAATAGATCATTTCTATTAAAAGATGCTTTTCTATAAAGAAATAAGAAAAGAGATGAATGAGGCATAAAGTCTATATATAGCAACTGAAGAAAAAAACAACTAAACTGAAGGAGATAGGGCCCAAACTATGTAGCACTCAATGCAAAAATATTGACAAATATCATTGGTGCAAACTTACAATTTAGCGCTAAATAAAGAAGTCTTAGAGCATGTCTTCTGACGATAAGTCCAGCATCCTTCTTGAGCAATCCTGATATAGTTTTAAAGAGTATATTCTGGTTAAACCTGCATTTATACAAATTACACTTGGGTTAAACATAATGTCTCTGAAAATCAAATTTTGAACATAAAACATTATTTTGGAAAACTTACTGGGCCCTCTCAAAGTAAGCATTACTCTTGAGAAGAACCAGATTTATGATGGACAGTGCCTCCACCCTGACGCTTTCTTCTTTGATCCTCATGACAATTTGGTGCATTGTCTCAAAAAGGTTAAGCCAATTTACATGAGTTGGCGATGCATTTTGAAGGTTCCAGCACTCCTTTCTGCTTAGTACTTCTTCATTGAAGAGCGTTCCATCTTTAACACTTTCTAATTGAATAGAATCCACGGTTTTCTTCTCAATGCAAATTTGTTCAGTATAGACATTGTCCCTGAGCAGAGTGCACTGGGAAGATCAAATCATAAGTTCACAAGTAGGCTGTATGGCTTAACATAAATGCTCAACATGATTAAACAATTTCTTACTACAACTAAACATTTTTTTATCAAATCAATAGTGATAATTGACGATTAACCAACCAACCATTCTTTACCCCAGAGCCCATTCTTCCACCCAAACATATTATTACACCAAAGGAACATGAAAACTGTATAATGGCAGGGAGAGAAAAAAAGAAATAACCCTTCTCTACATTTATCATATTTTGTTGCAGCTCTTTGGTTAATATGGCAAGTTTCCCAAACCGAGCACCAATTCAATTTTTTTTCCCAGTGTTATTATCATAGTGAACAAACCAAGTCCAGACATGAAGCGCTGGAGCACTGGTTCATTTGTAGGTTAACAAAAAATGTCATGTAATACAAATACCAAGAGAACAAAAAGAGAAAGGGACCAGCTTGAATTGCAAGTTCGAGTGTACCAAAGATAAACACATTCAATCAATATGAAGTTGCTAAAAACAAGGGTAGATATATTGTAACTTAAGTAACACAAACCTTCTTCCCGAATTAATTTTCGATTCCTCCAGTAGGAACTTCAGAAGATTATGCAGTATAAATAGAGAGCTCTGGACAATAACAACCTAAGCAACAAAAGAGAATTTTGTCAGCAAAGGATGTAACACAGAAAACAGGAGAAAAGGGTAACATCGGACATCTTTCAAGAATGAAACCACTACTATTCTTAAGATACCATCCATGCTACAAGTGTTTGAAACATTGCGATATGATCTTACAAGTGCTTCAAATAAGGCATTTATTGGAGGGGGGAAAAATCAGTATAATAAAAGCTCTGAGTCCTTACATTTTCCATACTGCAGAGATCAAGTAATGGTTCAATCATATTTTCCAATACGTATGTTCCATCATTTACCTGCAATACAAGCAAACAAATAGATGAAATACAACCTCAACTACCATTGTTGAAAAATATAACCAACTAAATAACAACAGGTCAATGCATCCAATACACAACTAAGAAATGTGTAAACAACCTAGTTGATAAATTAACCACAAATAAATTATCTCTGATGATAAAGCTAATCTAAACAAAATATAGATCACCAATCACAAACCTATTTTACACACTAAACAAATAAAGACTGAGATGCCCAGACTTAATTGCTAAAAATGTCAGCTTTATGTTTTATAGAGAACCAATTTGAACAGTGAATGAGAAAGAATGTCCAGTTGAATTAATACCTTTGTCAACACAAGATAGAGATGTGACACCTTGGCTGCTTCTGCAGTATGAAAACAATCCTTGAGATATTGTATAGCTCTTCCAGATGAGCTTATATCTGAGAGTAATTTTCTTTGTATTTCAGAGGGAAGACTCATGCTCATGAATCCAAAAAGAGTATAAAAGTCTCTATGGCAACACACAAGCAACTTCGATATTGCATTACTTCCCAGTCTTTTGCCAACTGAAGTTCCCTGTATTGCCAGCAACTTCTGGGAAAGATCAAGATAAGCAGGGACAGCATTGCTTAGAGAAGCTTGAGCTTCTTGGTGACTAACCATGTCAGTTTCAACCCCCTTAGATTTAAAAGTTTTCTCAACTAGCACACAACAAAAAAATCATGTCAGGGTGACATCATGTCAGATGCCAACAGAATTCTTTCAAGATAGCACGGTAAATCATGTCTCACCACTTGGATCTTTTGATGACATTCCATTTTCAAATGAGGAGAATTTATGATTGTCAGGCCTGGCAACAGACATTAATCAGTTATTCATAGTTCAGAACCAAGAAATAGAACAGTGATTTCACTGAGTACAACAGAACTGTTTAATAATGTAAAAGAAGACAGAAAACATAAGGGCTACTTCAGGTGAACCATTTGTTTAGCTGATACTGTTGATTAATACCGAATTGGCAAGGCTATAGGTTATGGCCAATCTTGATGTAGACTATCGATAAGTGATATAAATTAGACACATGCAAAAAAGAATATATTCTAGAGCAGTTTCACTTAAAAAGACTGAATTTTATTGTTATTTCTGCTTCAGACCATAGGCTTCCTAACACAAAGTCCAATGATTATGAAATAAAAGCAACAATACGTTAAATAGCTAACATGTAATCCTGATAAACATTAAAAGGGAAAGAACCAAATAACTGGAACATCTATATACAAGGTGCAAAATAAAATAAAAACTGGCTCACTTGTCTACAGACTTGGAACAGTTAGCACGCGCAATTGCTTCTTCGTTCTTCAAAGATATTAATCTGAGTTGTTCCTCTTTCTTGTCTCTTTCTTTTTTTAACATGAGACACTCCTTCTCCTGAAAACAAGCAACTGTGTTACAGCATACCGCCAACTTACTGAAACTTGTAATTACAAAGGATGACGTTTTCATCAACCAACAACAAAATGAATGAGTATAGTTTATACCAACATACCATATTTGCAAGTTGATTTGAAGCACGTCCCAGCTCCGTCTGATCTTGCCATCAACAAATTAACATCAAGTTCAGTATAAGAAAAAAGCTTAACTGAAGCTTAGCTATTTGAACTCCAAGTTCATCAATCTACTTTAAAAGTGCATGCAGGTAGGGGCCGATCAACAGTTAACTATATGAACCAGCATTGATTTGAAACGGTCCTCTAAATCCAATTACCTTACACTTTCAACACCTCCATTAGCAAAACTTATCCTAACACTATAGTTATATTTTGAAATATCTAAAAGGCATTGCCACCGTTACCATATCAATAATAATCATAACACAATGTGGCATCATATTACTGATGTTTAAGGCAAATAAAAAGACTGACACAACTTTCAATTCCAAGCTTGCACACCAAAACCACAAATTGTTTGATATACATTTTCGACATTACCTTCAGCCGTTCGATTTCGATGTCCTTATCGGAATCTTGCGGTCGGGGAGGAGCAGAGGCAAAACCGGAAGAAGAAGAAGAAGATGTATAAGAATAATGAGAAGAGGGTTTTGCGGGGCGAGGGGGAGAGTGGTGCTGATGATGACGATGGTGAAGAGGAAAAGAATCGAAATCGGGAGCCCTCTGAGAGAGCTCTCGAGGAGGAGAGAACCCTAAGGGTTCACAAACGGAATGCGGTGGCGGCGGTTGTGGCAGTTGTGGCGGGGGTTGTTGTTGTTGTTGTTGTTGTTGTTGGGTTGGTTTGGCGATGGAAGAGAGGACGAGCTCTTCGGCTTGGATGAGCTGGTTGAGCATGGCGTCCTCCCAGTCATCGAAGAAAATGTCGTCGCCAATGTCCATCGTCTTTGTGAAGCAGTGAACTCAACAGTTGGGAGCTTCTCTTCCTTATTTATCAAGGCCAACCCTATTTGCTCTCTTTCTCATTTTTTAAATGAAATAAACAAATTCAAATCTCAAAAGGGATTTCACTTTGTTCATTTCTTGTCGTTTAACCACTTGATTAGTGTATTGTATTTACTATTTAGGACCGCAACATATACCAACCTCTGAGTATTCAATTCGACTAAGATCAAATAAGATTGTCAATTTGATTTGTAACAAATAAACTACCGATTGAGTCTTAATTCTATCTAAATAATTCACATTTTATATATGTATATATTATATATTTATTTAAAAATATATTTTAGGTAGATGTTAAATCAAGTATTACTAAATTAAAGTCATTTATTAATGATTTAACACGTCTTTTTTTTATGAAAGTCAATTCTATATTAGTAATATATAAATATAAAATTATATCAAATAAAATGCTTATAGACTTATATTAATTTTATTTGTGTTTGTTTTATTAATTTTATTAAAGATTTTTATATATAATTAAACATTTGATGTTTTATATTATTTACGGAATAATTGTGTTATTTGTAGAATGATTGTGTTGTTTGTATTAAATTTTTAATTTGTATGTCCATCAAATTATATAATAATATTACATCTTTTTTGTAATCTGCGAATAGAGTTGGATACTTGCAGGTTCAGAACATGTAGGGTTATGGTTGGAATGTTTTTAACCCGCGAGTAAGGACTAAAACCCCAAAGTAGTTCTTGAGATTGAGATTGGGTGAATTACTCATAATTGTCCTTGACTTCCAAAATTTCTTAAAAGCATCCCTTACATTCAACTCCACTACCTATAGTTGTCTTGCTACCCTTTCCATCACGCAGTCAGCAAACGGAATAATGATGTGGCACTAGTTTGCAAAATCCTAACATCAGATTCCAATTTTTTCAGCCTTCAACCTTCTGTCATCTTCTAGTCATCAGTGTAGTTAATACTTTTTGATTTTGCAGGCACAGCCTCTTGTTCGACATCTGCCCAAACAAATAAATCACACCATCTTTTACTAATTGTTTACAATCAATAAATGATTCAATAACCAAATTAGAATTTGGGGAAGGAATGAAAAATCAGTAAAAAACAACAATTACAGCTAACATTGTAATTTAGGCACCCAAAAAATAATTTATTTGGGTTGGAACTTGTCCCAGATCACCGGAGAACAGCTCGGCAGCTGCAACCACACCATTCTGGTACACGCGCAGTCCTACTACGATTTTGGATCTTCAATCTGTATCTACTGCTTGTTGAGCGTATCGAGTTCCCACTAGCTTGCTCTTCACCTCCAAATATCGCTTCAGAGCTTCAACAGAATCGCTGTTAAATCACAATGGTGGAATCACAATTATGGGACGAAGGAGAATGGAAGAAGAGATACTGCATACAGTAATGGTTTTAAAGGGATCAGGACCACATTAGGTAGAAAATAAAGATTTGCCACGTCAACTGGTCGTTGCTGGCTCTAGCATGGCATGGGAGGTGCCACATCATTACTCCATTTGCTGACTGTGTGCCGGAAAGGGTAGTAGGACAACTATGGGTCCTGAAGCTGAATGTGAGGAATGTTTTTTGGGAATTTTTGAAGTCAATGACGATTATGGGTAACTCACCTAATCTCAGGGACCACTTTCGAATTTTAATATACAAGTAGGATATGACTAAGTTTGTATAAAAAAATTCGACTCACATATAGAATTAGGATAGAGTTCAAACTCTATCCTATCTTATTCATTACAACTCCCTAAATTTGTATTGTTTGAATGAAAGAGAATAAATAAAAAAAGAGAAATAGTGAAAAAAAAAGTAGAGTCAAATGTTGAATTAAAGATTTTAATTGTTAGTTTATTAAATTATAATTAATCTGTTAAGAGTGTCCAAAAATGTCCAAAAGGAAATAGAGGAGAAAAAAGTGGAGTCAAATTAAACCCGAGCTTTCAAAGAAGATTCTGCCAGTCAACTAAGTCCAACAAAACCTGCTAGTGTCCAAAAGTTATGCTAGCCCAACAGCTCTGAGCTTTATGGCTTCAATTCTTCGATCAAAAGAAAATGTATCAATGCATGCCATTCATAAGGTCTTTGAATCAAGATAACATACTTTATGCACTTATATATCAGTTAATATATTTACCTTGATCAATTATATAATGTGTTTCTTTAATTTATTTTTTCATTGCAAATTTGAGCTACCTGTAGTTTATAGGCCAGTTTTTGAGAGTCAAATAATCAGAACACGTAGAAGCTAGTTAGTAAGCTCTAATAATAATAATGAAGGAGGAGATGCAGTATTTTCAACGTGATTAATTCTGCGGCACCCTTTTGAATTCTGATTTAATATATGGTAAAAAGATAGATGGATATATTTTGACAAGTGACAACCTTATGGCAACAATACTTAGTAAATTGAGGGAACAACATATATATTTGTAGTGATTATTATTTAAGAAAAAAGAGTGCACATGATAGTGTGATCTATCTTCTCTGGGGAAAAAAATTCAATGATGAGAGGTGTACGTGGGGAGCATCATGATGGCCAACAAATATATACTTTTGTGCTGATTTGTGTGTGTATGACTCATTTAAAATCCTTATAAACAAATACAATGCATCTCTCTCTTAAGTCTAAGGTGAAGCCCTGGAATTGATAAGCCTAAGATGTACTGCATATTTTTGTTTAACCATTAGAGAGGTTTGCTATGTTAAGAGTATTGAGATGCCACATGATAAGACACGTGCAACATATTAGAGTTTGTTAGAGAAATCAGTTAGAAGAAAAGTGAGTCAGTTACATCTAATAAGAAGTAGTTAGAGCTCACTCACTATAAATACTAATGCACTGTAACAAACTAGTTAGTTCAGCTAATACATCTCATTTTCCAGAAAATTCTCCTCCTTCACTCTCTCTCTCTCTCTCTCTCTCTCTCTCTCTCTCTCTCTCTCTCTCTCTCTCTCTCTCTCTCTCTCTCTCTCTCTCTCTCTCTCTTCATTCTTGTTTTTTATCTTCAAGAGTCTGATACCTTCACATGGTATCAGAGCTCAACGATCCATGGAAAACACTGCGCCAACACCAAAAGCTCCAACGAGCTTCCTCAATCAGAACACGTTCGCTGTGTTTTCAGCCATTAAACTCAACGAGAACAACTACAAAGCATGGAAGAAACAAGCACTAGCGTGCATAAAGGTGAACAAGCTTCAAAGTCATCTTGATCCAAGGATGGTACCTGCTAGGTTTAGCTCAGAATCAGACAGACATGAAGGAATCGAAGCTCAAAGCTACACAGACTGGGAAGTGCAAGATCAGTGCCTTGTGGCTTGGTTAACAGCAACAATGGAGTCTAACTTTGTCAACCGTGTAATCAAGTACGATTATGCATACCAGATCTGGAATGTGTTAAGTGAATATTTTGAATCTAGAGTCAAATCGAGGATTAAGCATCTCAAGACTCAGTTAAAGACACTCAAGAAGCACGGTTCTCCAGTCACCGAATACATGGCGAAGATCAATCAAGTTGCTGACGCACTTAGTGCACTTGGAGCTCCACTAACCAAAGACGAGTATATTGAAGCTGCACTGGGAGGGCTTGGCGAAGAATACAATGTTTTCATCACCGTGGCAACAGCAAGGATTGAAGAGACATCAGAAAGCGAGTTTGAATCTCATTTGCTCGCTCAAGAAGAATTAGTTGACAGATTTAGAAGAACGGAGCTAGGACCAGTTCAGGCAAACATTGCTCAAAGAGAGGATACTCCAGAAAGATTTCAAGGAAGAGGGTTCAACAACTACAGATGAGGTTTTCGAGGCTCGAGAGGCAGAGGCTATTTCAGAGGCACAGGAAGGTCATCATGGTGGCAGGGCAGTAGGCCACAATGCCAACTTTGTGGGAAACTTGGCCATACAGTAGTGCAGTGTTTTCATAGGTTCAACCAAGACTTCATGAATCCACAAATGCAGCCCCTCAATGCAGCGCAACCACCTTCAGCAGCATTCCACAATGGGACAAGCTCTCAAAACTCTCAACAAAGATTTCAAGAAGTGAAAACTCAGCCTCCCGCACCACTCAATCCTCAAGCATTCCTTACATTGCCTTCAGCTCTCCCAGACACAGCTTGGTACCCTGATTCGGGTGCATCTCATCACATCACCTTTGACAAAAGGAACCTCATCACAGGATCTGATTATGATGGCACTGAACAAGTGTTTGGAGGTAATGGCCAAGGTATGGATATTGAACACATTGGAAGTTCATTCATGCATGCATCTTTTTCTAACAAACCTTTCAAATTGCAAAACCTATTACATGTATCTAATATATCCAAAAATTTAGTGAGTGTAGCCAAATTTGCCTTAGACAATGGTGTGTTTTTTGAGTTTTGGCCTTATCTGTGTAATGTTAAATGTCAGATCTCCAAGAAAATCCTCCTTCAAGGATTGCTTAAAGAAGGACTTTACAAGTTTGAAGGGATCGAAATTGGCCCAAGAACAAAGTCTGTACCTGTTAATCCTACTTGTTTCAATGCAAACACTGTTGAAAACTCCAAAAATACATATGTTGAATCTGAAAATAAGCATGTGCAAGCCACTGCCAATGCGAGTTCAGCATTGAATAATAAAGAGAGAGCTGCTACACCCTCTCACCTAGCCAAACTGAATTGTAATTCAACAGCAAATAAAGTTGTCACAAGTCCAATTTCAATTTGTAATTCTGCCTCTCAATTGTCTGTAAATACCTTAGTAAGTCCTATTTCAAATGCAGAAACCCATGTCACTTGTAAAAGGGTTAGTGATACAAGCCAATTATGGCATAAAAAATTAGGACATCCATCTGATAAGGTGGTAACTCTAGTGATGAATCAATGTAATGCTTCAAGTTCTGATAATTCAATGAATAAAATTAGCTATGATCCTTCATTATGCAATGCTTGCTGTATTAGTAAAATTCACCAACTACCTCATCTTGAGTCTCATTCTAACTATGCACCTTTAGACCTTATATTTTCTGACATTTGGGGCCAGCACCCTTATACAGCAGATCAGGTTGCAGGTACTATATCTGCTTTATTGATGCAAGCACAAGGTATACTTACACATACCTACTGAAGACCAAAAGCCAAGCATTTGAAGCATTTCAGCAATACAAGTCAGCAATCGAACTCAAGACTGGGCTAAAAATCAAAGCCTTACAAACAGACAACGGTGGAGAATACTTGTCCACACCATTCAAGCAGTTTTTGGTAACAAATGGCATTCAACACAGATTTACATGTCCCTATACCCATCAGCAAAATGGCCTAGTAGAAAGAAAACATAGGCATATCACAGAAACCTCACTCACATTGCTAGCCCAAGCTAACCTTCCTTTAAACTTTTGGGATGAATCAACCCTCACTGCCACTTACCTCATTAATAGACTACCCACCCAAACTCTCAACAACAAAACACCTCTTGAAGCCCTCACCAACACAAAACCAGACTATAGTATCCTACAACCCTTTGGATGCACATGTTACCCACTTCTCAAACCTTACAATGCACACAAGTTTGATCATAGATCCCAAAAATCCATTTTCATAGGTTATGCTCCCAACCACAGAGGTTACAAATGCCTCCTGCCAAGTGGAAAAGAAATCATTTCAAGGAATGTCATCTTCAATGAGTATGAATTTCCTTATAACCAACTCTTTAGGAATCAACCAAGCCAATCCTTACCTCACACCTCACCTTCCACCTTCACACCTTCCTTGTCAAATCTTCTACATCAAACCAACTTCAATTCCACTCCTAAACCCAACATTATCCAACCTCCAGCCACCATCTTGCCCAACCAGCCCACCCCATCTTCCTCATCAAGGTCATCACCAAGTCTTCCAGCACAACCTCTCACCTCAGCAGCAAGCACTTCTAGTCATTACAATGTCTCAACCATCCATTCAACACCAGAATCTTCAATTCGAGACAACACCTCCACTCCTACTGCAGCAGCACCCCAAGTGACACCAACCCCTTACCCCACATCTTCTCCCCAACCACACCATCATGCATTGCATACATTGAATGACACTTCCAATACGCTCAATTATATATCTGAACCATTATCTACTTCATCTTTTTCTTTGTCTATTAATCATGATTCTGATGTCACTGCTGCTAACTCTTTTTCTCTTGAAACTTCCTTAGCTGCAAATGTGCCTGAGCAAGCCCCGACTGAGATAGTTCCACCTGCACTATCAGCAGCTACTACAAATCACCATCCCATGCAAACAAGGAGCAAGTCAGGCATCTTCAAGCCGAAAACTTATGCAGCAGTGCTCAAAGAGGCTGACATTGACCTCTCCCAATGCGTCCCTCAAACAGTTGAACAAGCACTGACCAGCGAGCATTGGAAGCGGGCAATGGAAGAAGAATATGAGGCCCTCATGAGGAATCACACTTGGACACTAGTGCCAAAGCCGCCCCCAAGCACAGCCCCTACCATTGGAAACAAGTGGGTCTTTCGAATCAAGAAGCATCCAAATGGTACAATTCAAAAGTACAAAGCACGGCTTGTGGCAAAGGGATTTCATCAAAAAGAGGGAATTAACTTTGATCAAGTGTTCAGCCCGGTGATCAGACCTCCCACTGCTGAGTTTGGCATTAGCAAAAGGATGGAAGATCCGACAGTTCGACTTCAACAACGCCTTCTTAAATGGCGACCTCGAAGAAACTGTCTTCATGACTCAACCAGAAGGCTTCATCTCCACCCACACTCCTCACCATGTTTGCAAGCTCCAAAGATCATTATATGGGCTGAAACAGGCCCCCAGAGCTTGGTTCACCAAGCTAAAACTCACTCTCAACAAGTTTGGCTTCGACAACACTAGATCAGACACGTCACTCTTCACCAAATTCACACCTGCATCAGCGACTTATGTTCTCGTATACGTAGATGACATTCTAGTCACAGGAAATTCTCAAGCAGAAATCACAGCCTTAGTCAACCAGTTACATGCAGTATTTTCACTAAAAGACTTGGGGGAAATGAACTACTTTTTTGGGAATTGAGGCAGTAAGAAACAATGACCAAGTAATGACTCTATGCCAAACAAAGTATATCAAAGAACTCTTAGTTAAAGCAGGGATGCAAAAAGCCAAAGCAATGCCTACTCCAATGGCATCTAGTCTGAAACTCTTAGCGCAAGGAGGAGAATTGTTTCAAAATCCAGCACAATATAGATCAGTTGTTGGAGGACTCCAATATGCAACAATCACAAGGCCAGAGATCTCTTATGCAGTAAACAAAGTATCGCAATTCATGCACCAACCGTTAGATAGCCACTGGAAAGCGGTAAAGCGAATCCTCAGGTACTTAGCAGGGACACTTCAGCATGGATTAAGGTTCCAAAAGTCTGATGAGAGTAGAATCTATGCATTCACAGACTCAGATTGGGGAAGTGATGTAGACGACAGAAAGTCAACAAGTGGATTTTGTGTCTTTTATGGACCAAATCTTGTCTCTTGGTCCAGTCAAAAGCAACATGTAGTATCAAGAAGCTCCACCGAAGCTGAATATAGAGGGATAGCTGCTGGACTTGCTGAAGTCATTTGGTTGCAGAACTTGTTGAATGAAATGAGGATACCTTGTACCACCAAACCAAACCTATACTGTGATAGTCAGAGTGCTGTACTACTTTCAGCCAATCCAATCCTACACAACAAGAGCAAGCACTTTGAACTCAATCTCTACTTTGTTAGAGACTATGTGACCGAAAAGAAACTACATGTAATCCATATTCCAGCCCAAGAGCAGATAGCAGATTGCTTAACAAAACCTCTGTCAAGCCCTGCCTTCCAAAAGTTCAAATTGAGATTGAGAATTGCTGACAGAAGATGTAATGACAGCAGGACAATTGGAAGCCCAGACAACAGAGTTGATGTTAAGAGTTCAGAAAGCACAATAGACAAGAAAGAACAAAGTACAGGTTTCAGAAACTCAAGTAGCAGGATTGATGATAAGAGTATTGAGATGCCACATGATAAGACACGTGCAACATATTAGAGTTTGTTAGAGAAACCAGTTAGAAGAAAACTGAGTCAGTTACATCTAATAAGAAGTAGTTAGAGCTCACTCACTATAAATACTAATGCACTGTAACAAACTAGTTAGTTCAGCTAATACATCTCATTTTCCAGAAAATTCTCCTCCTTCTCTCTCTCTCTCTCTCTCTCTCTCTCTCTCTCTCTCTCTCTTTCTCTCTCTCGCTCTCTCTCTTCTTTCATTCTTGTTTTTTATCTTCAAGAGTCTGATACCTTCACATGCTAATGCTACTATCTATTCTTAATATATAAAAGTAGGTACATAGATTTACCCACATTACTTATAAGTTATTTCTCTTCTTCTACTAACGCCATGTCAGCATCATCGCTTACTTGGCAAAATTTTAGAATCCACCATTCAGATCTTGCCAAATCAACTTTTATTTTTAAATAAAAAAAAAACACAAAAACAACTAAAAAACACAATAAAAACCAACAACTTAACTTTTTCCAAATCAATCCTTATTTCTAAAACAACAATAACACAAATTAACATTTACCCAAAAAAAAGCTCTGAAAACCAAAGAGCTTATTACCTTTCTCATACTTCTCGAAACTCTCTTCCTCTTGGCATCTCTCCGTACCAAGATCCTATTTCCTCCATCCTCTTCCGGTCCCATGAGCCATTGTTTTTTCCTCAAAACAAATTGTCCATCACGATGTCCATTTTGGCGGAGCCGCATTGCATAAATTGCAGAAACCAGGGCAAACTCAATTCCTCCTGTTGCGGTTTTCCTGTCGGAACTTGATTCTGGGTCTCAGACCAACGTCACCATTCGATGCCGCCAACGTAGGAAATTCGTCCCAAATATCTTCCTAAAGATTTTCAACTTTGCCGTTTACTCTTCTCATTCTGTTGTTCAATATCATTTTCAATAGCCCTATCTATTTGTTATAAATAATAACATTTTAATTGTGAACTCATTGCAAGTAGCACAGGTTTATGTATTCCTCTTTTTTAAACGGTTCTGTCCAACAGTCACAATCAAAATTAGGTTTACCCACATTACTTCTAAGTTATTTATCTTCTTCTACTAACGCCATGTCAGCACCATCGTTTACTTGGCAAAATTTTAGAATCCACCACTCAAATCTTGCCAAATCTATCTATCTATTTATATTCTATCTATTTATAATATATAAAAGCTCATACTAACTTTCTCCACAATGAGTTTAAGCCATCTTTTCTTTGCTAATGATGCCACATCAACAATTCTAATGACTTGATAAAAATTAACCAATCACTATTTAGTAAAATATTTTTAAAAAAATTAAAACAAAAAACTCGTATCTATTATTATTCAAGTACTAATTAAATGCAATAAGCATACATTAAAAGTGTCATAATAATAATTATTATAAAAAATTTCAGTTACAAATATTCAAATTCTACAACTTATACATACTCTTACTACTCTTCATTTTTTAATCTCTCATACTAATTGTCAAAAATTTCTTAAATTTAATTTAACATTTTTATATGTTTTTCATTCTCATTCATTCATTTTTTTAATTATTTACAAAAAAAAACGCAAAAAAAAAAACAAAGTGTAGCAATTAATGCAAATAGAAAAATGAAAAAAAAATGAAAATGCAGTTTTATATAACTCTAATATAAATAATCTATGTTTTTTTTCAAAAAAATTAATTCAAAATCTATTTATATTATGTTCTCTAAAATATTTTTAATATAACATTTATTAAAATTTATTTATAATATAAGTGATCTACTTCTCCGCGCATTGCGCGGGTCTCACTCTAGTTATGTATTAAATTACAAAACACTGTTAATGTTACTTAATCCGATATTGAAACATTTTTGAAATAAAATAATAATCAATACTCATTTCTGATGGGCTGATACCATATGACACGTTCATGTCTTTAGGAACCAACCTTTTTTTTTATTTATTAAATCAATCTCTATCAGTCCAACATATTAACAACACAAAAGATATTTAATAAATAGTTGAGAATTATTTAGTTAATAATATCTTTATAAATAGTATGACTCTTGTATTATGTAAAACATAACTTCAATACATATTTTTTTTTTCAATACTATTCTCTGCCTTTTTCTTATTCTTGTTAATATTTAATAAAGTAACAAAAGAATTGAACTATAACGACATAATTAACAAGGCCCTTTTTCTACTTTATACCTTGCATAAAGAAAAACAGAGAAAATAATTGTCGCTTGCACTTTTTTGGTTCATTGGGAGGTTGCAACCTTCCATTGCTCCTTCTTGGCTAACTTAACAATGGAAATCCCAGCCATTGGAACAAAACGGATTCTTCATGTTCATGACTTTGTTATCCCCTATCAAGAGAAAGAGGCTTCATTCAACTGTCGAACCGGCGAACTGAATCGTGACTCGGCCAATGACTCGGCCAATTTTTTAATTTTTGCTAAGACGGCGCCGTTTGGTTTTGGATTAGAGAAATCCTAACCAACCCTATCCAAAACGCGCAGCATCACTCTTGGAGCTTGTTTGAAAATTATTTGACACTAAAATAAGATCCGTGCGATCTGCGGAGCAATAAATTAATAATAGTATATAATAAATATTAAAAATTTCTATGTTTTGTAGAATTAAATTAAATATGTGTAAATTATAGTTAAATTTAAAAGATATTTTATTTAAAATTATTTGTAATACAAAAGATTTGGATGTTGGAGTTATACAAAATAATATCTTTATTTAGGATTTGGATCCTCTAAAGTTTGAATTTCACTTTAGAGATTAAAGTGTGATCTCTCACCATTGATTTCATAGGTGAGACCAAGAATAAATATGAAAGAGAAACTATTCAAGGGTAGAAGATTACACTTTATTCTCTAAAGTGAAATTCAAACTTTAGAGGATCCAAATCCCTTTATTTAATGGTTTGATTTTGGTATTTGTTTCAAACTTTTAGTTAATAGACTTCTAGATGTGTCTTGAATTTGTATGATTTTCTTTTTAATTTCTTGATGAGTATGAAATCTTCGACTGGTGATATTAGTGTTGGCGAAATTGGTTCCTATAATCAATGAATAATTTAAATTATAAATAAAAATGATGTCTTAAATAAGTAACTTTTTTTTTTGAAGTATTACCTGCTTTATTTGTTGTAATGGTGTTGAGATTCAGTATTTTTTGTTAGAATAAATGTTTTAGCAACAGTATATTGTTATTAAAAACTTTATTTGAGATTAAAATTATTTACTTTGACTTCAAATATAAGTGTAAGATTGCACAAATTTTTCAATTAGGGTGGTGCTTCAATGTCATTACTTTTTTGGAGTGTCATTAGATTTAAAATAGTTGTGCCCAACAATTTTTTTGCTTCGCCATCAAATAGTAAAAGTTGTTGTAGTACTTTGATCGAAACCTTTAATTGAATTCTGAACCTAAAATAAGTATTGGATTAGTAAAAAAATTGATTACATTTATTTTTTTAGGATAAAGTATTAAATTGGTCTCTTACATTTGGATGTAATCTTATTTTGGTCCTTAAGGTTTAAAGTGTCCTATTTGAATCTAAAAAAGTTTTATTTAGGTTCAATGTAGTCCCACCGTGAAGTCAAAGTTAAATAACTAACGGAATGTCCTACATAACTGTAGTACAAGAACAAGATCGATAATCTAGAGAACAAGTACAAGCTTCAGAGATACAAAATCAACCATGAATACATTAATACATTTATTTATCATTTTTCTTACAATTCAAATGAAATATTTTTTATAGAACTAAAGAGAATGATAAATAAATGTATTGATACATTCACGATTGATTTTGTGCTTTTGGAGTTTGTACTTGTTCTCCAGATTATGAATCTTGATTCCGTTAATTATTTAATTTTAACCTCACAGTGGGATTACATTGAAGCAAAATGAAACTTTTTTGGATTTAAAAAGGACACTTTAAATTTTAAGGACCAAAACAGGATAACGGCCAAACGTAAGAGACTAATTTGGTACTTTACCCTTTTTTTTAAGTTATTAAAAAAGGAACAATGAATAGCATATTAAAAGAAGTATAATTTTAACGATATTAAAATACAATTATATATAAAGTATTATAAAATAATATAAAAGTATAAAAAATAAAAAATAATTAAAGTATTTTTTCGTAAATTCAATTTAAAAATACAATAAATATGTTTGTTTTGTATCTTTTCATCTAATATAATCATTTGTAAGCAAAAATGTTCCTCTTCATTTGTGGGTGTTAATGTTTTTCATAGACAAACCACGCGAACTTTGATAAACCAATTGTCTGTTTGTTTGATGATATTATCTAAAGAATGATGTTTTATTGAGTAAATTTGAGATGTTGTGTAGTTTGGAAATAAAATTTTTCTTCTAAATTTGAAGGAATAGTGATAAGAGACTTATATAAATAATTCAAATAGTATGAAATTTGAATATTTGTAACGTAAAATTTATTATGATTAATAATATTATTATAACATTTGTAATATGGATGTTTATTACATTTAATGAGCTATTTATAGAAATTAATAAATTAATTATCGGGGTTATAAATTTATTGTATTGTTTATAACGGTAAAATATAATAAATATAAGAATATGAATTCAATGTCTTTTTTAGTTTCTTTTGTATATTTTTTTTGTTGAGTTGGAAATAATAGTTTATTTGGTAAAAATTTAGTAGTTAATTCTAAAATTTTGCCAAGTAAGCGATGTTGCTGACATGACGATAATAGGAGGAGCAAGATGTCTTAAAAGCAATGTTTTGAAAACTGGTTAGAGCCGGCCGGTCGAACCGAAAACCTTTAGTAAACACGGTTCGGACAAAAAACAAAACCGTCAAATTCAAAAATCGAAATTAGACTGCTGAACCGGCCAGAAACCGGTCGATCAAACCGAATTGTGACCCAGCCGATTTTTGAATTTTGCCAAAAAAACGCGTTTTGACTTGGCCCCCAAAAGGAACCCTAGGACTCTTTCACCTAGACACCACACACCCACTCTCGAGTCTCCCCTCCAGCCCTCCAGCCCTCCATTCTCACCTCTCGCCCTCACCACATTCAGTCTCCATCACGAGTTTCCGGCGCAACTTCCGTCCAGCCACCGCCGTTGCCGCATGATTCGTGGAAGTCACTCACCTGCACAGACCCGTGGCGCCAGCTTTCCGTTCTGCAACCAGCTTTCCTTTCAGCCGTTGAAATCGCAACCACCACCAGCACTAGTTGTCGTCGCGAGTGTAACCAGTTCTGTTCAACCCTTCCACCCCAGCCACTATTTCTGCCCGCCACCAGCTCTGCATTCTTTCCTGTCTTCCGCTAACCTTAGGTATAAATCTAATTTGTTGTAATAATAATTGTTGAAGTATGATTAATTGTTGGTTCTAACTTTTAACCATTGCCGTTATTACTTGAAGTATGATTAATTGTTGGTTCAATTGTTTTAAAAATCAAACCTGACCGACCGGTTCAACCGGATAAATCAGAAATTGATCATCTAACCGGTTCGATTGAAGTACAAAACCATTTGAAAAAAACCAATAAAAAACCGGTTGAACTGGCGGTTAACCGGTGAACCATTTAAATCGAACGGTTTTTTCCCGATTTTTAATTTAAAAAAAATGAAAAAAATAAAAAAATATATAAACCCTCCCCATTTTCTCTCTCTTTCACTCACGCAGAACCCAGCCCCCCTCTCTCTTCCCTGCCAACAGCAGCACGAAGCCAGGAGCCATCACCCAGTTCCCAGCGCCGTCGTCGCCGATCATCTTCTCCTGGATCCCATCTCCTCGCGTCGCTAGGTCTCATCGCCGAACGGGTGGACGGTGCTGTCGCCGCGGGTGGAACTGACCGTGGTGGCATCAGGAAACATCGCCTGTAGTCGTTTCTCTTCCCCTCGCCGTCGTCTCTCTATCGCAGTCGAGCCATTTCTGTCGCCGTCGAGCCCTCTCTGTGTGTCGCCGTTGAGCTCTCGATCTCTCTGTGTCGCCGTTGAGCTCTCGATCTCTCCGTGTCGCAGTCGAGCTAACGACCCTTCCTCCGGTAAATAATGCTGCTTGAATTATTTTTACTTGTTTTTGTACTTTTGTTAATAGGTGTTGATTGAGTTGCTGTTTTTACTATTTTAATAATCTTGATTTGTTGAGTTAATAGTACTGCATTACTGATTTTGATCATTTTTTATTATCCTAAGTTGTTGATTTTTTAAAATGATGTTGTTAATTTTCTGGAATAATACTGTTACTGGTTTTCTGGTTTTCTGATTTGGGTATGGCTGATATTGAGTGAGTGGCAAGTTCATGAGGTTCAGGTTCCGTGAGAACACCAAGATGGATCAGGTGAAGACATCCATAGAGAATGGTGTTCTTACTGTCACTGTTCCCAAGGGAGGGAGGGCATTGAGAAATTGGAAGATATACTCAGGCTAGGATAGAGTTAGGGCTCTTGAATCCCTTTGCCAATGTTATTTCCTCTTCTTTCCATGATGTGATACACTAAGTCGGGAGAGCTCATTGTTCCATTGGTGTTTTTTCTCAGTTATCTTGATACTGGTTGTTAAAGTACTTGTATATCGTTGAAGTGCTTTTGGCTTCTTGGTAGCATTTCCTAATTTTATTTTCATTGTCCTTGTAGATCAAACTGTGGGAAAACAAGCTCAAGAGCTGAGCATTTCTAGCAGGTATGAAGTTGATAAGAAGAAAAGGACAGAAGCAATTAGCAATTTACAGGAGAAAGTAAAGGTCAGTTATGAAAATCTAGGAAACATTTATATTTAAGAGAGATTATTTTTATCATGATCAGAATTGCATTCTAAGTGTACATGCACCTAATTTGCCCTGCAGTTGATGAAGAGTGATTATTGTCAACTTTCTCTGGAAGCGCATGAATGTGTTGATTCAATCCCAGAATTAAATAAGATGGTATTTGCAATTCAGGAATTGGGTATGCTTGAGTAATACACTTGTTCTCTTTTTTTCTTTATTCAAGAGTTGAGTTGCACTTAACTTTTTTGGTTTTGAAATATAACAAAAATATTTAAGGGACTAAACTTTTTGCAGTTAAGCAGTGTGAAGATCTCAAAGTGAAGTACAATGAAGAGATGACAGAGAGAAAAAAGCTCTTCAATGAACTTCAAGAGTCTGAAGGTACATCTTACATGGTCTATAAGCAAAAGTTGTTTTGATTTGGAGTATTCTAAGCCAAAGGCACTAACACATTTCTGTTAAGAATATCAGGGAACATTAAGGTTTTCTGCCGTTGCCGTCCCTTAACTAAGGACGAGATCTCCGCTGGCTGTACTACAATTGTGGATTTTGATGCAGCAAAGGATGGAATTTTGACAACTAATGTCAAAACAACCATTCAAATTTGACAGAGTATATACACCAAAAGATGATCAAGGTATACATATAAAGCTTTATTTTATTAGTACTATTTTATATATTTTATTTTATTGTGCAAAATCTGGAATTTGGTGGTTCGTAAATCGACAGTGTTGCTTTGTTTTTACAGTTGATGTTTTTGCTGATACCTCATCAATGGTAACATCTGTGTTGGACCTACAATGTATGCATATTTGTTTATGGGCAAACAGGAACAGGAAAGACATTTACCATGGAGGGAACAGAGCTGAATAGAGGAGTAAATTATAGGACTCTTGAGCTCTTTTTAACGTGATGGAGGCCTGGGATGTACTGCAAGCTGGAAGCAAAGGTAGAGCAGTGGGAAGTAATAATGTTAATCAGCATATAGTAGTAGATCTCACTGGTACCAAGCTTTTGCATTCTATAAGAAGCTCTCTAGTATATATATCTTCTCTTCATCAAAATGAAATTTCTTCTTTGAATACTTGTAATGATTACTTGTTTCTTACTTCCTTTTCCGGCATACTTTGTATAATGGTGATGGCTAAAAATTTGCTCAATAGTGAGTGTACTAAGAGGAACCTTTGGCTTGTGGATTTGGTGGATAATGAGACTTACAAAAAGACTAATGTGCAAAGGGAGCGGCTTAAGAAAGCGCAAAATATCAACCGATTTCTTTCGGCTCTTGGCAATGTTATATCTGCTTTAGCAGCCAAGAGTAGTTACATTTCCTATAGGTATAACACCATTATCCTTACATTTTACTATTCTTAATAAATATTTAGTGATATTTGTTTTTGGGAGTTTTAGAAACTCAAAATTGACACATTTACTTCAAGGCTCTTTAGGTATGTCTACTTCTTTTCATTTTGTTTTTTATGTGCATATGAGAACTCTCAGCTTCTGCAGGCATGTATTGATAATGCTCTTCCTTAACATATAGGGGATTCCCTAACATATAGGGGGTGATGCTAAAACTTTGATGTTCGTGCAAAACAGTCCATTGGTTAAGGACTTAGATAAAACTTTTAGCTCGCTTAATTTCACAACTAGAGTGAGGGGTGTTGTGTTAGGTTCCGTTAAGATGCAAGTTGACACAAGTGAACTTCGAAAGACAAAAGCAATGGTAAGTTGCTGGTGTAATACATCAAAAATAATTTATTATTTCACGGTTATATGCAAATAATGTTTTCTTTCTTACTTTTACACTTTGGTATAGCTCGAAGAACTTTAAGGCCAGATTGAGTTGAAGACATCCATGCAAAACCAGTCAGAAAAACAAATTTTTCAGTTGTCGGAGAAATTTAAGGTAAAAGAAGAAACCTACAGAAAGCGGGAAGAAAAGATATTTTTCCTACAAATTTAGTTTGTGTTGAATATATGTTACACTGGACTTTATTGTTACTTATGATTATTCAGTACTCTGTCTCTTCAGAGTATGTAATGGAATTCTTATGTTCATTGTTCAGATCAAGGAGCTCGAGAAAAAAAAAAAGTAAAAGAGCAGGTAAAGAGCTAAACTTTGCTTCGTGAAGAGGTAATTTCTTATATTCTTACATGAATTACAATTTTGCAAATTGTTATGTTATATAGCACGGACTTTAAATTTTACACTTTTGCCTAGGTCGTGGAAGACCTCCATAACGGACTAGCGCATTGTTCAGAAGTTACCTGCTGACGAAGCAAAGCTGAGCTCTGTTCCTGCTTTTTTACTTTTCTATGGAACTCCTTGATCTGAATAATGAACATAAGAATCCCATTACATACCCGGGAGAGGAAGAATGCTGAGTAATCATAAGTGACCATATATTCTAGTGTAACATATATTCAACACAAACTAAATTTGTAGGAAAAATACATTTTTCTTCTTATTCGGTGATTTAATGGATTAAGGAAAAAGATAAACTTTGTGAATCATTCAAATTATGTGACCTTTCACATGCAAACAATCGTTCAAATTATGTTCGACTATCCCATACAATTATGGGTGTGTTTGGTAAACATGTTGGAAGTAAAAGAAGCACGTTCAATCTTTTTGAACACTGTAATTTTAGTTTAGCTAATGTTTTTCTTCTGAACGTGAACATGATTCTGGATTTGAATTACCGTTCATCAGAAGCAATAAATTGTAGCTTTTACGTTTAGCTTCTGCGTTCACTTTATAAATTTTAAAATTTATTGATATTTTATTAATTTTGTCATTCAATCTCATCTACAATAAAAAATACCAAAAACAATCATAAGAGTTCTTACATTTTTTTCATAGTTATGCTTTACAAACAAATATTTTTTTAATATTAGTACTTTTGTTAAGTTTTAATTTTTATCAATTATTTATTTATTTTTTTATTAATAGTATGGATATTTTTTTTTAGAATTTTTTTATGTCCACTTGTGTATATCATTGTATTTTTTTAATAGAATTTTTAGTATTCATTGTTTATATATCTTTTTTTAATTATTTTTATTAATACGTATTTTTTTTGTAGAACTTTATTTTTTTATTTGACTTTGTATATTTTTAAGTTTTAACTACGTATTCTTAAATTAGTATATATTTTATTTATTATTATTAATTTTTATAATATAAATTTTCTTAAAAAAATATAATTAAATACAAAAAAGGTACTAACAAATTATAAGAAAAGAATACTAATTTTCAATACATAAATTTAAATTCTTTTAAAAAATAATTATAGTTAAAAAATGTTAAAATAATATAGATTTAAATGATATAAATTTATGTCTTTTTTATTAATTTTTGTTTAAACATAATTTTAAATAATGTAATCCAAACAACATTCATTTTATTATAATCAATTTTGATACAAAATTATCAAACATAAGTCACGTTAACACCAAATCACTTTTTATCAAAATCAAGTTTGTAAAATTAATTTTATACAAAATTTCGTTTGCAAATTCTAATCCAAACACACACTATGATTTTAGAGACCGTTATGATTTTTTCTCTAAAGTATATTGTTGGATTACTGGTATATTTGGAAAACATTAGAATGAGAAAAGAATTCTATTTTTATTAAGAAATGAATTTCAATTCTATTTTAAATTTAAATTCATGATTTGGAATAATTAATTGCATGAATGAAATAAATTTTGTGTTTTTTATTATTTTATCTTTGTGATTTTTTGTTTGTCTTTTTTATTTGTTTATTAGAAAAAAATTTGATATTTCAATCTTTAGTAATAATAGAATTATATTTTAGTTTGATTTAGTTTGACCATTAATGTGAAAATTAAAATTCTCTTAAGAATTAAAAATTATATTTTTATTGTATTTTAAACTAAAGAAAAGAATTCTTTTTTCTTATGAGAATTCTATTCTCAATGTGTTTCAAACACATTTTAAAAAAATTTGACTAAAAAAATTAAATTAATAATTAAATAATAATAAAAATTAATAAATTCTGATGATTCTTAATAATTTTCTCAAATCAAATGAAAAGATTACATTTTTACGACACCAAAAAATATTTAATAACAAAAAAAATTAATAAAAGATAATTAAAATTAACTTTAGATAATATTTATTAATCATTGTTAGAATTAATAAATATTAAATAAGATAAATTTAAAATATTTTTTAATTTTTTAGTATTAAAAAAAAGAAAAATTGGATTTTTAAATTGAAAGGCACATGCTATTATTGAAGTTTGTGTATAGAGTTGCTTACTACTCAGCTGAGTTGATTCCATTTTCCAAAGCAAAATATTTAATACAAAATCTTTTCCCCACACAACACAACAAAACCAACGTCGTCACCCTTCTTTTTCATCCTTCTCTTCTTCTTTTTCTTCTTCTTCATCCTTCTTTTTTTTCCCTCTCTCCCTCTCCACGCTCAACATACAGCACCTCCTTTTCTGAATCTGATGCAAGCTCCGTTTTGAAGGGTCATTTTTTACTTGTTTCAACAGGAAGTAGTGGAAGGTGGATTGACCCTTTAGCTTGGTAAAAGCATCAGGATCAAAAAGATCGTTTTTTTTTTCTTTGTGGGTATTGGATTTTGAGTTTGTGTTGACCTAGAAAAATTGAAATGGTGGGTATATTTTCGAGATTTTCTGTTGGAAGGAACATCCACCGACGGACGCAAAGTGCTCTGGTATTTATTATTTTTGTTTACACTTTTACTGTTTTGTGTTTTTTGTTTGTTGTTTTTTCATGAACCGTTTGATCAATACAATTCCAATGATCTTTTATCTGTTTGTTTATTTGGTTTGTCTTCTTTGAACTTGGATTGACCAATGAATGCTGAATTTACGATTCGTGCAAGTGTTTATACATAATTATAATAATAATTTAAGAAGTATGACTTTTGATTTTTGTATTTTCACTTGGAAGTGGTTTGTTTTTGCTATTAGATCATCAACTTTGGCTAGAACAATTTGCTCTGCCCTTTTGACCCTTCTTCTTTTGCTATCCAATAGCTGTTGCATATAGAGAAAAATATTTTTGTTGAATTTAATTATATAAATTATAAACCTTATCTTGTCCGGTGAATTCATAAGATTTATGATGTGGTTTAGTGTTGACTGTTGAGTTGTGGAAATAATAGAGACATCTATGCAAATTGGCTGTTACAATTTCATCTATGTAAAAAGTTTTAATTGCTGACATGATCTTGTTGTTGCTGCATCATGTGTTGACTTCTTGTGGTGCAGGATGAGAGGGAAGTAATGCCCCCAAATGCGGAGGTTGCTGCCGCAGCAAGTGCCGCCGCCGCAACTCCACATGGAATTGAAGTGGCAGTGGAGTTTAAGCCAGTTGAGCACCCAGTTGAACCCCTTGACAATGATAGACCGATTCAGTGCCCATTACCTGAACCATCAATTCTAAATGTAAGATTTACATCTGTTTGTAGTTTGGCATATATTGCAATTGATGGTTTGACTAAAAGAATTTAATTTTGATGCATTGTTAGTGTAAAACCGTTTTACAAGTGCATCCAATCACATAATGTCACATTAGCAAAAGTAACTACCTTTTACATTCACCGCTTGAATGGTCATCCAAGAGAACGGTTGTGATTGCACGACGTTGTTTTACAGTGCATCAAAATTAAACTCGACTGAAATTGCATGCTTTTTCAGGGAAGTGCCAAATCTGTTTGTGTAAAGTACTATAACCTTGGTTTATATACCACATTTTATTTTGTTCTGGCATACATTTTTGAAGCCCATTACATTATGAAAACTTTGTTTTGGTGATATGTGCATACCTTTATCAAATTTCGTTTGCTATATTTGCTTGAGCTCCAAAGTGAATGAGAAATCATGTTGATCTAAATAGGGAAATCATTTCGTCTTGTATTTTACAACTGCTGCTGCGCAATCACATAAATGCTTGAGCTTGATGTAGCGTAACCCTTATTTTTAAATGTCAGACACAATGTTATGAATCTGATGGTATCTCACTATCCTTCAAAGAACTCTTTTGATGTTTATCTCGGGCTCTCAGGAGCCTAGACAGCTGTTGATGTACAGGAGTTTTAAGCTTTGTTACTGATTGCCACGGTGAAACCAGTCATAGTATTTGAATAAATTGTTTTGCTTTCGAAACTCCGAGGCGAAAACACCAGCAGGCAGGGTAAGATGTGTGCTAGATGCTGCTGGAGTAAATTGATAATTTTCTTTTCGTCGGCAAACTACACATCAAATGCTGTCTTGGTCAGCGAATAGTTTCCTAGTGATTATGAACATATAACATGAATGCAAAACAATTTAGAGGATTTGATTACTTATTTTAAGGGATGGATCCCGTAATTATAAATTATAAATTGATATACATGTAATACCAGAGATTAATAGATTATCATAACATAAAGATATATGCTTGTTTGAAGGCGGCCATGGAAATGGCACAATCAATTAGGTTGTTTCACACGACTGTTTTGAGTTAAATGTCAGTGTTTTGATTTGAAAATAGGCTTAGATTCGCGAACACTGAGAGTGATTGTTGTTCTTTACTGTTGAGAGAGGGGGTCTGAGTTTGGTTTCATCCATTTCTCATTGTTTTTCATTCAATTCTTCAATTATCAGGATGGAAGAATATGGAAGGAGCGAGTATCTGCCACTGTTCGGAGAAGAGGCGACTTGCCGGTGATGAAAGAAGGAGGAGCCCTTGAACCTGAAGTTGCCGGCACAAAGCCTCGGACATCCCAGTCTAACAGAATGATTCTTCCATCTCTTAGTGCTCCAGAGCACAATCTCTTAAAACTTCTTGAAGAGTGTAATGCTTCAGGCATCTAACCTGGTACTGTTTCTTAATGTTGTGATCTGTTCACATAAATTGCATCTTCTTAAAGTGGGATGCATTGTTGTATTTCCTTCACCCTTTTTATTTTTAAATGTTATTTATTAAATATATTAGGAGGAGAGTCTCAGAGCAATGATTGAGTTATTTCCAGGTGAACTCAGAGTCATGTGTTCGAGCCGTGAAATTTGGCACCGATGCATGCATTGGGTTAGGCCATGTATATTTCGCCATTTGTGCGCGGCCGTTCGCCGGATCCTGCCTAACACCGGATGTTTTGCATCGGACTGTCCCTCTTGTTTACTAAATATATTTAAATTATAATTTTCAAACACATGAATGTATATTCAAATGTATCATTGTGAAAGTTGAATCTGCTATATTTTTGCTACATGCTTTATATGCATACTCAATTGTTTTGATCATAATCTCTTAATTTCTGTGTAGTTAACATTGAACTTATTTATGATCTCCTATAATGTCTACTCTTGAAGAAGAGTAGAATCTGGTTCCTCTAGGTTGCACTTTATAGCTTGAAATAAAATGCATTAAGCCATGATTCTGATTGAGCATTTGAGCAGTGTGCTTGTGTTTGGTCAAACTTGTCTACATCTAAATTTTCACTATATTTTTTTGGTGGCTCTAACATATTTACCTGCTCTTTTTTCTCCATAACATTATATATACATATATGTCGATTAATACATTTGTAACGTGACATAATTTAAAAGGTGTTAATAAATGTTTTTAAAATAAACTTGATTTTAAAAAGTTTGGGTAATTTTAGTTTAATATAAAATATATATTAAAATATATAAAAAAATATGTATATATATAAATATATAATAAATAATTTGAATGTTGATTTTTTATCCATACATATCATTTTTGTTTTTTCCTATTTTTTGCACCAACTACCACTTGCTCGTTGCCATCAAGCATAAATGGAAGAATGACTGCTTTTGAGTTCTTGACATCCCATTACTCAAGACGAAGAAGATATCTTCTTTTATATCAATTGATTACCATAAAAAATCTAAAAAATAAAAAATAAAACACTTAAAAACAAGTAATAACTATATTAAACATAGAATCTCCCATTCTACTAAGTGACATCTTTAAATTCTTTACTTAGGATCCAACTTAATTCATTGATCTAAATATTTCTTGTAATAAAATAATACTTTAATTGTTCTTTTAGTCTTTATAATTTTATTAAATTTATAACTAAATTTTTATATTTTTTAAATTAGATTCTTATACTGTTTTTAATTTTATAATTAGATCATTGTTAATGTAAAAAATATTAGAGTTAATAAAATATTTTTTTATAAATTAATATCTACCATTAAAAATCTAATTAAATTTTTTATTACATATTTTTTTAAGAAAAATATTACGATAATTTTAATATTTTTTATATAAAAATAATTTAATTACAAAATTAAAAATAATATAAAAATTTAATTAAAAAATATATAAAAATTTAATTACAAATTTAATAAAATTATAACAGAATAATTAAATCTAAGGAGTGGATAAAACTCATCAATTATATTAAACATAACACTATCAAAAACAAAGGAGTGGTGCATTATTTTTGGCATCAAATAATTACAACGAATTTTCAACGTGATTATTGAAACATTGACCTGATATTCCCACTAGCTTTTTAGATTCCAAGCAACTAAAATTTGACCAAATTCAACTCCTCCTTATCATAGATAACAATCATATACACTCATAAAAGATCAATAATTGATCCATTTTCATCATAAATCTATATATCAAACCAAATCATCAAAATACAAATACATCATCAGATATACAAGGTGACACAAAAAGGAAGAACTAATAATAATAATTAAGTTTCCATAATTATTGGGAATAATAAAACTTAGAAAATGGGGTATGAAAATGAAACTATGAATGAAGAAGAGAAATTAAAACTAAACAGGAAATTGACGAGCCTGTAATGGATTCTCATCAAGTGTTGTTGGGTTCACAAGGTGTTTCCTTGGGCCACGTGAGCTTCCATGGTTCATCCAAGGCTTCCTATGCCACACTACTTTCTTCTTCTGTTCTGTTGATGAGTGAACTGAAACCAAAGAAGTTGCAAATAGAAGGAGGAAAAGAATAAAGCATTTGATGAGTAATAGAGAGTGACTCACTTGTTTCACCATTTTTTTGGGTCTTTGTCTTGTGGTGTGTGTATAGTATAGTAGTGTTGTGGAGTGGGGTTAATAACTTAATATAGAGGGTTTTTTTCTTTTTGGTAAGGGTAACTACTTTGCTTTCTTTTGAAGTCATAAAAGTTAATCATTCAAATCATATGGGTTGCCCAGCCTTCATCATGAAGAGAAATATTATCATTTATTCATATATGGAATATTAGATAAGGAATAAGCGAGAGTGATATGTCCGGACACGGACACGGAATACGATATCACACAGAAAAATTGATATACAAATTTTAAAATTTTATTAGACATAAAGACACGTATATTTATAAAATATAAAATATTTTTTTAGATAAATTGTAATGATATTTTGATATTTTATTGATATTAAAATATAAATTAATTTTTTTAATTATTTTTAATATCTTATTTTAATCATATCAAGTTTTTAAAATATTTTTTTATTTTAATAAATAATAATGTATATTATATTTAAATTTATTTAAAAAATGTGTTAAGAATAAGATTGGACACGCTAATACAGTGATAGTATTTATGTGTGTCTAAGTGTGTTCGAAAAAAAATTTTATTTTTTATTAAAACACGGTTGGACATAGCCAGCCACACGTGTCAGACTAGTGTCGTATCCAAAATGTATCCGATATACGGATACGATAACTCAACAAAATGTCTGTTACGTTATTTTAATTTTTAAGATTCAAATTATCTTAAATGGTATTTAATCTATCTTTTTTTAATCGATGGAATTTTTAAAAATTTTGGGTTCATTTCTTAAAAATAGCAAAATATTTTTTATAATAAATTATATACAATGAAGGATATTTTAAAAAAGAAAATTTGTATACTAACTTCTTTCTCAATTTTCATTATATATCTAGACTAGATGTAAATACCTTTAAATTCAAATTTAAAAGCTTTGTATTCACGATTTAGAAATCACATTTTTTTTGTTGAATAATGATTGAGAATTTTAATTCATCTTCCTAATTATATTTTAAATATTTGAATTTGTAAAAAAAAAATTTTAAACATCAAAAGATAAAAGATTCAATTTTTTTAAGTTAAAAAAATAATTAAGAGAATAAATTAAGACTGTACTCCTAATTATTTTTTATATAAAGTATATATAACAAAAGATATTTTAGAAAAGAAAATTTATAGACCAAATCCCCCCTAATTTTTGCTATATATGTAATAGACCCATTTTGATTTGTAAAATAATAAAGTAAAATATTAATTATCATTAATTTGTAACTTCTATTATGTGTAAATCTTATTAACTTAATTATAAAATAATTAAATTCTTATTTTCTTACACTACCAACTTTCTCACACTTCAAAGAATTTTCATCCTCATCCATCTTAGTTATGGAAGTTCACATGGCTAATTACAATTTGTTTAAATATTTTAATGAAATTTATTCAATTTTTCAATATTCACTTTTAACTCATAATATTTAACATTTATAGTATCTTTAGGACTAGAGTAATGTTTTCTCTTTTTATTTCTTACCATAAAAAATATATCTCTTATATATATATTTTATGTTCGGGTGTAATAATTCAATATGACACTTTTCTATTTCTAAGAGTACATAGTAATTTCCCCTAAGATTCAAATCATAATATGTCTAGTTATTTTTGTATTTTAAAAAATTTAACACTAAGAATTAAATGTCTCTTGAAAAAGAAAAAGGCCAATATAATTTTCATTTAAAATAAGTGAAGAGAGGGGCACAGAATATTTGGTAGTGTTGAGTGGAGAGTGGAAACTAAAGTTTAAAGTCTTGATATATATTTGTTTATGATATCCATTTTCTATTATATATATAAATTATAAAAAATGGACATTATTTGTGGATGAATTTGGATGGGTCAATTGAAATGTTGTAGAGCGGGTTGGTTTCGTTGGTGGCCATAGTAATTGCCACTTATTATGTTGTCCAAAGTCAGAATGACCCTATTAATAATGTTTCTTTTTGTGATCATGGTTAAATCAATTGCCTGGTTGGATAATCCTCTCAACCAAAATATCGGAATTTTAAATTTTATTTTCTGCATACAACAACTCATTAATCTAAGATAAATTAGTTCTTTATCTATCGAATAAATAAATATCGTAAAAAAAAATTAATGTGAAGTCTATGTACCTATGGCACCTTTATTTTTAAGGGAGTTATTTCGATAAAAACATTTAAAACGTTTTTTTCTAAACATATTTTTTAATAATTAAAATTTAATATATATAATCGATTAAATCATATTATTTTTGTCAAAATTAGGCCAAACAAATTAATTTGATCGAAAAATGGTAAATCAAATTTTGAATCGGTTTTGTAACACCCTAACTTTTAGCACGTCATGATCGTACCAAAAGTAAGGAGTTACTAACCTGTTCTCCTTATTTATTATTTAATATTGAGCCTTTAGGTCGATATCGCGTTTCAGTTTATAAGAAAATACTAGAAAATTATTTGTAGTAATTCAATCACACAATTATTAATAATAATAAATGTTATACAAATGAATTCAATATAAAACTCAAATATAATACCTAACCTTCTGGATAAAATAAAATTTAAAACAACAAGGGCGAGGAAACTCTATAAAAATAACAAGAATCACAAGTAAATCTACTAGTCGTCTGCATCTTCTAACTGAATCTTCGAACCTGTGTCACTGAAAGGGTGGAAGATTTTGGGGTGAGAACAAACCACACGTTCTCAGTAGAGAATGGGAATGCCGTAAAAGTAATGAATTTAATGCAAATAATTAACTTACTTAGTAAAACTATTTTGTTAACCTTTTGAAAATACTTTATTTCTACTTTAGATAAATAATTACTTTTCTTTAAATTTCTAAACTCAAAACAAATTTTAAATATAAAACTAGTCACATTTTCTGTCTCTCAGCCACATAGTTAATCCTCAGTCAAATGTCAACTCGTAATCACTTTAATACACTCACAAACAAACAGTACAAGCAAGAGATTCAATTCAATGTACAAGCAAGTCACAACAAGACAAACAATACAATCACAAAGTAATAAAACAAGCAAGCGCAATCAAATGCAAATGTGCAAACAACATGATGCATGTCTATCCCTAACGCAGGCCATGAGCTCATGTGTCGGTTGCCTACCCGCTCCCGACATTACCCGGGCACAAGTCCCAGATATGGCTTTCCAGATGCATCAGTGTGCTTATAAGTCGTACGGCTAGGCCGCATCAGTGTGACTTTCCAAATCAATAAGCGTACATCTGGAAAACAGTTCTCAGTGTGTGGGCGTCCCCACTTTACATTTGGCACTAAGGCCCAAACAATGTCACATCTGCTCTCCTGTGGCAGACGCTTCATTAATTAATATATTCCTTTAATCTTTGTTCTCTGCTCTCCTGTGGCAGAGATTCCTTTTCTTAAAAAAACAAACTCAAAACAATACTTAAAACAAAATCTCTCCTTACAAAATTGGATTTAAAACATTATGTTTTTTTTTAATAAATCTAGTTTAAAAATAGAATACACATTTTCTCAACTAAATAAATCTCAAATAATTTAATTTTTCAAAACCAAATCTCTTAAAATAACTTTTCAAATAAAACCTCAGATTTTTATAAAATTTCGGCGGCACTTCCCCTAAAACTCGGGGTTAGCCACCCTTTTTCGGGTCCCAACTGAACCATTCTTAACCTCTTTTCAATCGAGAAATCAAATACATATTCATCAAATTCAGTCACAAACACAACTCAAACTCATCATTCAGTCATTTCAAACAATCATAAATTATTTATAAATACCCGCTAGACTTCCATAAACTCCCTATCTTCAATGGTGGGCAAGCAAGGAATCATCAATCATGGGAATTTTTGCTGTTTATTTTATGTATTATATATTATCATCACATGCTTGCCTAATCCACCACCATTTAAACCTTATTAGCTTTTAATGTGCATGAGAACAATAATTAATCTTTATTTTACCTAAAATTATTGTCGCCTATGATAACAATTTTTTAATATTTATAATTGGTATTAAGATTATTTTTCTTATTTCATTAGAACTACTAATATTTAGTTCTTATTATCAAGAATTTAGCTAATTGAATTTAACCTCACGAATATGATTAAAATTTAATTAATATAATATGAGAAATTGTGGTTATTTTATAATAACATATTTTTCCATTCTTAAAGCTTGAACTCATTACTAATAATAAAAAAAAGAATTTAGTTACTATTAAAATTATAATAAACATAATAAACAACCTTTGATGATTATTCTGTGCTCTAAATATGACTACATAATTACTTCATTTATTAACTTCTTGGAGAGTAAGAGTAAAAAGGAGGGAAGGGATTTTCACCTTAAAGGTGGGGTGCATGATGCACTGATGCCTAAGGTAAAGAAAGAAAAAGTTATGTTTGATTAGTTTTGCTTTCTCACAGAAGAAAACAAGAAAGAAGAAGAAAAAGTGGTGAGAAACACAGTAAAATGAATCAAAAGCTAAAGCTCTTGTATAAATTCTAACTTATGAAAAAAAAAAAATTCTATGGATATATAGCAGTTGAGAAATTAACATTTTAGAACAGATTGTTTAATTTGTGAAGGCTCTTCCACGTGTTATCTTTTGTTAATGAGACATAAATATCATTTTCTTTTCTATTTAGCAGAAAAAGAAAATTCGAATTGACTTTTCTTAACCAAACAAAAAAAGACCTAAATAAATTCCACGTGACAAACCATGGCCTTCATAAATCTAAGTTGTGGAAAAAGACGACAAAAATTTTTTACAAAAAAATCTCTCTCTGAGGGAAATAAACATGTGCAAAGTTGCCACCAAAATTAAACATGTTCCAATTTGTTTTGTGCAAGTAGCAATATATTAATTCATCGGATCAGAATTTCATTAAAGAATCTACTGTTAATCAACGGATTGTTACATAAATTAGTATTAGAATTTGACACTTATTTAAATAAATTAATAAATTAATTATTAAATCAACACAACTTAATTAAGTAAAAGGTTTTTTATTTAAAATAAACTAAATATAGGATTTTTTATTTTAATTTTTTATCGATGAATTGGACAATTCCTAATCTTAGATTATAGACTCACACACATATGATATTTTCTTTTTTTTATGGTCAAGTTTACACTAAATGGAACTTGAATCTGAAATCTCTTAGTAAGAAAGGAGAACATATCACATATGCCACTTAAACTAAGGTTAGTTGGCGAATATATGAGTTTTTTTTTGTCAGTGGATTGAATAAGAAAAAACCAAGAAATGGGCTAAAACATTTGGGCCTTATTCTTACAAAGGCCCAATTAATAATTTCAGTAGAGTCCAACCTTGCATCGAAATCTCCGTAACCTGAAGCCCAAAGGTTTGTGCATTTTCAGTTTTTCCAGACCAATAAGCAATAAATAATGATAAAAAACTAAAAAAGTGATTCGTTTCTTTGAGCACAAGAAGAATAAAATAAATATAAATAAATGCTATATTGAGAGAGAAAAAAAAAAAAAAAAAAGACTGGAGTGACGAAAAAGAAAGAAAGGTTAATTCAAGATTTAAAAAAAAAAGTGGGAGGTATAAATAGGAAAGGGAGAGCGAAGGAAGCTCAAGTTTGGTGGTGCGTGTTGTTGGGTTTGGGAATCGGGTGTGAATCGCGATGGCTGCACTTCAATACTTGGAATCGCTGAGGAACGCGCATCCTGAGCTCTCTGATTGGTACAATTCCCTCGCAGATCTGTATCAGAAGAAGCTCTGGCACCAGCTTACTCTTAAGCTCGAGCAGTTCGTTGCCCTCGCCGCTTTCCAGGTTCCCCTCTCAACTCGAAATTTCTGAATTTCGAGCTTCCGTGTCATGCCCTGCTTTCCCCTGTGTTTCTGTTCTTTTCTTTGGATTAGGGTTTCTTTTTTTAAATATATGTATTTTATATTATGGTTTTTGGTTCTTTCGTGTTGCTCTGGACTTGATTTTGGAGCTTAAGTGGAGGAGCTAACTGCTGTACTGACGATAGGGTTTCTTTCTTTTGCTTTGGTTTGGGTGAGTTGTTCTGGTTGGAAGTGTGGCAGATAGTGTTTTTTTGTTCCCCCTTTGGGACTACCTTGGTTTTTGGCGTTCTTATTTCGATTTGGATCTGAGCATGGTTGGGTAGGGTATGGTGGTGTTTCCCTTCTGCGGGAAGGGGAAGGGATTGTTGCGAAATTGAAGTCTTCGATTGGTGGGATTTGGCGAATTAGGGTTGAACTGGGGTTTTAGACTTTCTTATTTGGGGCTTTTTTTTTGCAGCTATTTGTTTCCTTTTAGGAACCTGTAAAATCCCAGGTTTTGTGAATGAAGCTTCTTATTGGCTGGTTTGCTTTTTTTTTTTTTACCCTGTCATTTAACATATTTAAGTCTTGCTTCTTCTTAATTGCGCAGAAGCCTGGTTTATTGTCATGTGGAGGTTGAGATTGTATGGTAGCCTAAGTACCTACCCTTTTAGGAAGATGTGACTAATATGTTAAAGCCTTTAGGGTCAGAGTGTAGTGTCATATGATGGAACTTATAGATACAGAGCAATATAGATGTTCAACTTAATAAGATCAGCATTGTGAAGTTCTGATACAAGGTTCAACTAATTCAATCAGCAGTGTCTTTTTGCTAGTTATTTAGTGAGGTATGTTCATGGAATAGTCCCCATTTTATGGGTATTTTATTTAAAGTGAGGATCCCAAATCCTAAGTCCTTAAGTAGTCCTAGCTCATCCAATCACATTCTTTTGGGCAGTTCAACATTGGTGCATTGCGCTAACCACCAAGAATGCCTTCTTAAACATCGTTGATCAACATTCAGTCTGATTTTTGTAAACACCTGAATGCTTTGTTGCTATTTGATATATGAATCTCGATTTGTGAGATCGAATCATTCCTTCCAAATTGTCAACTGACATTGTTTTCAACTATCAAGATCCAAGACTGTCAACCTTGGAAAGAGCTAAATTTATATTTACTTTACATCGATCATTGATGTACTTATACTTCTGTGTGCCGACTGCCTACGTAATGTCATCCATTATGTTGCGTGATTTTGTTTGCGTGTTTCCGTTTTTTTCTAATAAAAATTTTGGTGACTACTGTCTGTGTGTGAAAGAAGGCAAGCTAAACGGTGCATGTTCTTCTTAGTTCTTAGGTTTATTTATTTTACTCATTATTCTTACTGTCTCTTCAGGCTGGCGATGCTCTTATACAGTTGTATAACAATTTCATCACAGACTTTGAGACCAAAATCAACCTTCTCAAGCTTGCACATTTTGCTGTGATAGTTTCCCGGCAGTATTCTGAGAAAGAAGCTGCTGTTGGTTATCTTGATGGAGTCATTGAGAAGCTTCAAGCTACTAGAGAGCAACGCATTGAAGAACCTATTCTTTACATTAAGATGCGAATTGCCATAATTAAGCTTGAGCAAGGTGACCAAAAGGAATGCAAGAAACTTCTGGAAGATGGAAAGAGTACACTTGATAGCATGACAGACATTGATCCATCTGTATATGCTAGCTATTACTGGGTGTCATCCCAGTACCACAAATCGCGTCAGGAGTTTGCTGAGTTCTACAAAAGTGCTCTTCTCTATTTGGCATACACATCAGTTGAATCTCTCTCAGATTCATTCAAGCTGGTATGTCATGAGAATTTTCAAATGTTTGTTAATTTATTTATTTATTTGTCTCAAGTTATAGTTAGTTCATTACAATTTTTGCTGTTAATGTTGCTTTTGCTTATGACTTTCACTATGATTTTTAAGAGTTTGGTTGCAAACAGTAGATCAGAAGTAATCAAGTAGATCTGAAACTTTTCTTTTTTTGACTGTTAAATACATTTCCTTTCCAAAGCTCTGAAAATTAATGCATGCAGCATTAAAGAATTATACTTGCCATAACAAAATGTATATTAATAGTTAATATTAATTATTAATTTAGTGTTTTGTTAACCATCTTTTTATGGGATGTCATGAACTATTTTTGTTTCTGATGTTGCTTGTCTCGTACAATGTGTAGTTGATTGAAGAATTAAAAGGTTCTACTGTAAGAAAATGATGTTACTTTTTGTCTTTAGATTTTTAGTTTTGCTTTTTAAGAATTGAAATCTTCTTCAAGTGTAGACATACTTCTTGGGGATATCTATTTGATAAAATATTAAAATTACAATGGGAAGAGTGACTCTGACTCACAATTGTAGTTCGCTGCACGCATCTAACTGTAGGGTACTAGGGTTTATGGTTTATGACATGAGAATGAATCCCATGGCAACTGAGCTATTTGAGGTGAACATTCTCTTTTAAATGTCTTTAGTAGGACTGGGTTCTTTACGTTGACTTATGAAGTTGGCAAGATTTACATCGGAAGAGTTGTCCTAGTGTAAATTTAGTTCAAGTTATGCTGCTTAGATCTTGCTGTGCTTCATGCATCATATGATAGGAAGACTAGGCTTTTTATTTTATTTTATTTTATTTTAATACTAGTTCATCACCACACTTTAAAGTCTTCCTCTAGCAAAATAAATATGGATGTATTTTGTATTTGAAGATATGTTGATCCTTTTGAGTTTTGGTATACTGGAACTGAATCTGGTTCTTATAAATTCATTTCAACAGATGTCTTCTTTACGGTTGTTATGTCATCTTGGTCTGTTATATATTTATATGCAAATGTTACAAGTAATGTATTGTATTCTTTTGTCATTTGATAGGATTTGGCGTTTGATTTGTCCCTCTCTGCTCTGCTTGGGGATAACATATACAACTTTGGAGAACTGCTTGCTCATCCTATTGTAAGTATTTACATCTAGGAATGCCTCTCTCTCTCTCTCTCTCTCTCTCTCTCTCTCTCTCTCTCTCTCTCAATTTCTTTACTGTATCTTTTTTGTTGTAGTGTTTGCTGATAATATCTCTGATATCTTTCACAGATTAAGAGCCTTCTTGGGACAAAGGTAGAATGGCTTTATTATATTCTGCAGGCCTTCAATTCTGGTGATTTAGTTCGATATCAAGAATTATGCCGGGTGCATAGTGCTGCTCTAAGGGCTCAACCGGCACTAGTTCAAAATGAGCAGAAATTGTTGGAAAAGATTAACATTCTCTGCTTGATGGAGATCATTTTCAGGTACAAATGTGTTCAGATTTTCATGATTCTCACTTTGTGTAGATGAACATGAAAACTATTTATTTTATTCCCAGTGCCAACTCACACGGGTTCTGTTCATTTGCAGTCGGCCTTCAGAAGATCGAACTATACCCTTGAGTGTCATTGCAGATCGTACTAGACTTTCTATAGAGGATGTGGAGCATCTCCTAATGAAGAGCCTATCTGTAAGTTCTATCAAAAGCTCTAGAAAAATAAAATGAAATAAAATAGGAGTTTATATTGTTTTCTTCACAACTATACAATTTAGCACTGTTTCAACTTATTTATATGGGTGAATGTAATTAACTCAATTTTTTTTTTCCTGTTTAATTAAATTTTTCTATGAACTTTCCTGATTACCCTATTTTCAGTAGCCACCGGTTGGTTTGTATTATATTGTAGTACTTGTTTCAGTGACATTTAACCATAATGTCAATATTTTAGCTGAGTTGATGTCGTGTCGCTAGAAGAATTGTGTTGTGTTGTTATTTACTTTGTAAACCTTGTGTCTAATGTTGTCACTTGGACTCTTGGAGTGACTTGCGTGACTTGGCTGCTTAAACATTTTCAAAAGTGCTCTTGATGCTCGATTTAATTTGAGGCATACATATGTAAAGGGCTTGTATTGCTGTCTGCTATACCTATGTAGCTGGTCAAAGTTTAATTTGTCGTCTTTGACACACTATTGTTTCGAAATTAAAATTAGTTCTATAACTTTCTGGTTTTTGAATGGAAGGAACTGTTTAGTTATCTATGTTGGAAACTCGAGCAGGAAATTGAAATGGAATATACCCGCATGTTTAAAATGAAGATGACGTTCTCATGCGACTCACATTTTGTGATTGTTTTGATTATTCTAGAAAATAAGAAGTTAAAAAGATGTACAATCAATGCTAGATAGGTGAACTTGACAAGTTTTATGTACATTTTGAATGAGCGGATCCTTATCTTATAGGAATTGCTGAGATTGTCCTAGATCATACTTGAGAGGGTAATTTCATTTTGGAATTTTATTATTTTCACTTTCTTTTTCCTTTGTTCTTTCCTTTACCTTGTTCTTCCATGGAAGTGGGCATTACCTTGCACAAACTATATGCTGTCTGCTGATTGAATTCAAGAATGTGTTGTGGCAATCGGCTGTAGGTCTGAAAAAAGTATTATGCTCCTTTATTGATAATGTTTGCATTTAAGGTGTATAGGTCTCTGTTGTGTCCTTTGGTTTTTCTTTGTCTCTCAGATGGGGGTCGAGGGTGTTTGATTTATCAAGAAAAGGAGATATGGGTGCTTTGTCTAATGTTTTGTTTTGGTTGTCTTTTCATGTTTGAGTCTGTCTTTTGTCTTGGTTATTAGTTTCTTCATAAGTTGTTAAAGTTTGTCGTTTGTTAATTTTCTTGTAAGCACTGAGTGCTTTTCTCCCCTCCGGGGTTGAGATTCTGTAAACACCGATCGGGAAAAAATTTTTTGAAGTGCTTTTGTTTGCAATGCTTATGATGCTGGGAAAAAAATATTTATTGCAGGTTCATCTAATTGAGGGTATAATTGATCAAGTTGATGGCACAGTTCATGTTTCCTGGGTGCAACCAAGGGTTCTGGGTATTCAACAGATCAAATCCTTACGTGATCGACTGGACAGTTGGACGGGGAAAGTACACACTGCATTGTTGTCCATCGAGGCTGAAACACCTGACTTAATTGGATCGTGATTTTTCTTTGCTTGTTTTCTGCCAATTGTAAGAATTTCTTAAGTTAAAGGGAAGACATGCTGAGGGGACAAAACGAGAGACTTCCAACTCACATGGGAATTATAGCTGAGTATATGTGCTTCATTTGGTTTTATCTGCTGCTTTTGAATGAATGCTGGAGAGAACAGACCCTTGTACTCCACTTAGAAATTGTTGGTTCTATGGTTTCATGCATAGACACATCGGATTCAGTTGGAAGCAGGCTATTTTTATGCTTTAGAGTGATGATACTACTATGTACCTGGAATTTTTATTAGATACGGCCATTTTAATTCACTTTCACAAGTTCCTTTTTCTGCCGAGCATTCCTTTTATTGCCAAAAACAATCATCTATTGCCTTTAATAATGCCTGAGGTGCTATTAAAGATTAAACTGCATTTATCTGAATTAATAGCTGTGTTTTAGTTGTAAATTCTATAATGTAACAATAATTTCTTGGTGGGGGCATAGTTGCGTTTAATGCATAGTATCTCGGATAATCAGCTTCGAAGTCTTGACAATAAAAAAAGAAACCTACTTTTCATAGTGAATGAATGAACTTATCATTTGGGTAGCTTCGTTTTGAATAAATAAGGTGGAATTAATTGTGGGGGAAACTTGACCAGCTTATCCAAATTTCAGAAGATTGGATTGAACCGATTCGATTGATCTCTAATAAAATGAAATTTCAGAGTTAAGATAAACGAAAGTAAGTTGTAATCCAAATTAGTGGTATAGAATGTAGAAGATCCAAGAGCAATTACTTGAGTTAGCAATTGGTGCATTAATTGAGAAGGTGAGACTACACATAAGAGGTGTCAGACAAGTGGGTGGGAACTACCAAATGAAAATAAACACATTGGTGTCATAGAGAAATGCCTGAGTTTCTGCAAGTTACTACATCATTTCATGATGGCACATTTAATGTCACATGGACATGGTAAAGTCTCATGAAAGAGGAATCATATGGAAAGGACAGGCATGCTGGGGACTGGCACGTGTTACACACATGACAAGTCAGTCATAAATTTGCCAGAATTCTTCATCACCAAGTGCTCCTACAATGCTCAGTACAAATTTGAGGTTACAACTTACAATGCCGTGTTTTTTAGTACTAGCAAGTTTAAATAATAATAAAAAAGTCATAGGGATATTTCAGCTCATAGTATTCTCGTAATATAGATTTTTAGAAAACAAATAGTAGGTAATCGGCATCTTTCTTAATTAAGTTAACACTAACTAATTTTTATATTTTTTACTAAAAATATTGACCCCTAATTTTTCCTTGTCACTGGTAATAGTATTTGTCTAATTTGGTGTGAGGAAGTAGGAATCACGACTATTATCATTTCGAAAACTTGAATATTGAAAAATGGATGAATTAACTTATCTCTTGACCAATCCGATGACACAACATATTGTTGTCATAAAATAAAAAACGTTTATAAAAAGAGTATATACCCATTTTGGTTCTCAAAGAATTTTAAACCAGACATTTAGTCTCCAACTAAAATTAATTACTCGATTGGTCTCTAACAATTAATTCCGTCAGTCACTTAATTTCTTGGCTTCGTCAACTCTAACAGAAGGCAAAATGGTCCCTGGAAACTCTAACAAGGGACAAAATGATTCTTGACCATTTTATTCGAAAACGACACTGTTCTTATCATATCTAATTTTTATCATATCTCGCATAACCCTAACATTCATACTCTCATTCTTCACCTTTATAGTCTTCTTTTCCATCGATTCCTTCCTTCTTTTTAGCTCCAAGATTAAGCCATGGTGTAATTATTACACGTGTCGCACCTACCTCAACATGTCATGGACCACACACTTCCTAAATCTTTGTGACTGGTACATCCACCTCCTCTACACTTCACCCACCAAAAGCATCCACTTCCACGTTTTTGATAACATTACCTCCAACCCCAACAACGTCCACGACATCCTCAAGACCAAGTTCCACAACTACTCCAAGGGCATGCCTTTGTCCACTTTCCGGCAAGCAATATAGATTGTTGGACATTAGGACATCATGAGAAGATTCTCCTTCGACATCATATGCAAATTCTCATTTGAAATAGACACCGAGTGCATCATTCCTTCTTTCCCGAACTCCAAGTTGGCAGACAGTTTCGACCCTGCATCCAAGCTATTACAACGAGCAATGTCGTCTTGCCGCTCATATGGAAACTGAAGCGATTACTGAATATTGGTTCGGAGAAGAAGTTGAAGGAAGCGATCGGAGTGGTGGACAATGTGGTCATGGAGATGTTAGGGCAGAGGAGGAGGGAGATGGCAACGACGATGACAAGTCTTAACCAATTAGACTTGCTGTCTAGATTCATGGGATCCATCGAAGACGACAACTAGTTGAGAGACATAGGCATTAGTTTTCTGAGTGTGAATTGGTTGAGAACAAGTTGAGGATTTTTTTTCTTGTGAACATTAAATTTATGGAGTATGCATTGTGTAGTTTGAAGTTACAGTGTTAGACTGTTAGTGTTATGTGAGATATGATGGAAATTGGAAAAGAACCGTGTCGTTTCCGAACAGAGGAGATCAGTGACCATTTTGTCTCCTGTTAGAGTTGTCAATGACTATTTTGTCCTCCGTTAGAATTAACGAAATAAAGGACCTAAGTGACTGACGAATTAATTGTTAAGGATCAATCGAGTAATTAATTTTAATTGGAGACTAAAGTGTCCAATCTAAAATTTTTTAAAGATCAAAATAGATATACACTCTAAATTTATAAACTCTTTCATTGCGGTGACTTATTTTGGTTCTCTTTTTTCCCTTCTTTTGTGAGGCTCTTAGTTGTTTACTCGATATGTAAAAGAGAGTTATTCACTTATTTGCATAAAGTTAATGATAGCATATAAATTTTTATTTCTTTAACAATTATTTAATCTCTTACATGCCAACACTTAGTTCAGCTGATTCAATAGCTATTTCTATATATAGAATCTTCAGGTTAGATCTTGCATATTAAAAAAAATAATGTAATAAAATTAGAAAGGTTAAAAACAAATAAAATCTATAGAAATTTTAATTTTGTGTCAGTCATTTCTCCTGAAAATGTCATAAGACTTTCACTTATTGTATACCATGGTGATAATTTCATGTGAAGTAATTTTACATTGCAAAGGAATCTAAGTGGGGCAAAATATCTGCTTCATGCAAGCAACAATAATTGCTTAATTTTTTCGTACATTTCAGACTCTTTTTGGATCGGTTCAATCGTGAAGCAAAAAGTGTGTACTATATCTTATCTTATCAATGCTTTCATGTTTCATATGCAACTATCAAACACAGAAAATTAACAAAAAGGAAAAACCCGCTCTCACTTACAAGAAGTTCCCCCTTAATTAATTTGTAATTGCCCACCTCTTGGGTTCATCTTGTTCTGATTAACATTCATATTTGACTCTAGAACACTATTAGAACAAAAACTTCAATTAAACAAATACTCCCTCGGTTTTATTAAATTCATTTACTATGCATAATATATAATTTATTGTAACCCAAGCAAATTCCATAAAGTAGTTGTGGAATCTACGTCACTACATGAGGAACATTTATTGACCTTTGAAAAATAAACCATATAGATGAAACATTCTCCTAGCATTCAAAATTATTCATTTATGTTAATTTGACTTGGATAACTACTCTCTTTGAACCAAATCAGAAATAATTTTGTTTCCTATTTTTTTAAAAGTTTCTTTTTACTTTCAATTATTCCGGTTTTCCTGTCCCTACTATTTATTATTATTACACTGTAGTAAAAATTGATCCCTTCAAAAAGCTCGGGAACCAATGCACAGGCTCCTCCACATGCAAAATGGAATGCATACATGCAGATACACGACAAAGGCTTCAGAGGTTGGAAAGAACCCTACCAAAAATCATCAATAACTTTTAACTTACATCTTTCAGATTTCACAGAATAACATAAATGCTAGAGAAAACACAAGCTACATTATATTTTCTCCACACCCCCTAATCTTTTTTCCTCTTCTCTTTCCCTTCCCCAATTTTTCCATGTACCTCCAAAAGGGCAAATATGTATATATCAGTTAAGGACCACAAAAGTTTAGGCATGTCCGCCACCGTCCATTTTTACTCTTGCCTGAGATAAGGAGAGGAGCTTATGTCTGTACTGTAAAATGAGTCCTCTGGTGGACCATAGTAGTTTTCTTCTTTTTCCTCATCCCATTTGAGGACCTCTCTTATGTACTTGAATGCTTCATCGACTGTTGCTCTGTCCCTCGCCCTTGCTTGCGCCACGAAAAGTTTCTTACCCGTGAGGGATGCATAAAGGTCCTTGAATTTCATGGCAACATAGAAGTATGCTTGATGTGCAAGTGACTGGTTGTTGTGATGTGCATGGACAGGACAAAAATCATTAAACCACTCGCAACAGGCATTGAGGGACACTTTACCTATCTTGTCCTCAAAGATATCATACTTGTTTAGGACAAGGACAAATGGGGTGTCTCGGAAGCAAGGGTGCCGCACCATGGTCTCGAAAAGCTCCTTGCTTTGCATCATCTTGTTTTGGAGGAGGGTTCCACTGCCACCATTGTCTGGGGTGAGACATAATTGGTCGTAGTCGCTTAGGGAGACGCAGAAGACCACTGCCCGAACATCCTCGAACATTTCGACCCACTTGCAGCCCTCATTCATACCCTTGGCATTGACCCTTATGAGTTGGTACCTGAGACATCAAAAGACAAGTTACATACCTTTCCGGGTTTATATGCATCTTTATTTTTTATATGCATAAGTTATGTAATGTAAATTGATGCTAAAAATTTCTAGTTTGTTGCAAGAGAAAAAGCACCATGACAGAGAAACTGACATAAAGTTCAAGTACACTGGAAAATTTTGCACTCATTAAAAAAACACTTTCTAAGATTCAAACAGAAATAAATATAGCTTATGTATATACTTGGTTTGAGGAGGTAACTGAGCATCCAGGTTTTCTGAATACATTTCTGGCCGCTGGCTACGGTCATCAAGTGAAAATTCCATGAAAGCTAAACCATTGCCTTGAGTGACCCCTTCTGCATAGAGTATGTCTCTTTCGGAAGGTTCGTATTCATTGCTAGATATCTCTACAGCCTGTAAGAAACAAGAACATTATTATCTAGCTGTGTGTGAATATCATTTATTTTTCTAAAGTGGTAAATGCAAAATAACAACTTTCAAGCAAATGATACATAGCAACTAGACTGCCTACAACATCTATAAAGCTTAATAATAAAAAAGAATGAAGATACAAAAATAGCTGATTCAAGAAAGACCATAGTCTCAAGATTCCAGTGGTTACAAGGAAAGATCAGCAGTCTGATTGGTCGTAGGAATAAAATTAGAAAGGTATAAAATGGATTAATCAAATATGAGTAAGGTATCTGTATACAAGTCTAGCACATAATATTTGGCACAGATATCACATTGAGATTAGCAGGTGATGTCTCTTAATTGTAAAAACTTGCCACATATTTGGCCAACTGAAAAAAAAAAAGCAACACCTCTGCTCAGGATAACAAAAAGAACAATGACAAATGGCAGCAACAAAAGTTGATGGGTTGGTAAAGCATATCGATTGGAATGCATGCTATTTTAACCAAATAAAAGGACATAATTTCACGGATAACTTGTGGAGCAATACCCGGTTTAAGAAGTACTCTGCAACTTCTGGAAGAAAGTGAAGCTCATCCTTTCTTTTGAATGTTTCTTGTATCGCTGGGTCTTTCCAAACTTCTTCAACCAACGGTGCATATTCACGTGTGGCTGCAGGGAAGAATGCATCTAAATCCCCAGTGGCTATAATATCCAGAAGCCAGTCAGAGAAATGCTTCAGCCTTGGATTGAGGGAATATATGGATTCATTTGTATTGCTTGCTTCACCATTATTACCTGAATAAAGATCGTATTTATTCCTTTCTTGTATAGAATGAAATCAATCTAGGATTTGATTAAATGAAATCAAGATATAATTTTTTCAAATTGATAATAGTTGTTCATACATTGAGTTACTCTGTTTCTTATTAAATGTCTTCAGCTAGCTATCCAGTAAACATGTCAAAACTTCAATAGAAATTACCACATCATGAAATATTACCTGGTTCTGTAGTTTCACCAGGAGAACCTTGTCCACTCATTCTAGAAATAGCCTCTTCCTCAAAGCGCTCTCTTCCATCAAGCAAAATGCTAAGATATTTATACATGTTACTCTGGATCATCAGTTTAACATCTTGCAGCTCTTCGGCAGTAAATTTGTTCCCATACAAAAACTTTGCCTGCTCAGCAATTACAAGAGTACCACAAAATAAGAATAATGTCACATGAGAACGAGCAAAAAAAAAAATATAACAAAAAACTACTCATGACTACTATTCTAAGCCAATATTATCTCATCGGTAATTTTACAAATATCTGAAATGATTTTGTTTAAACACTTGCATATACTAACTAGGGCCCAAAAGGGTCGCTCTTCTAATGCCATTCCAAACAACTCAGATGCTTATACCAAAGAAGTGATTCCCACGTCTAAACATATTGCAATAGAAACCATACCTGCTTAAATATGGTGCTAGTTCCGGATCCTTGAATTCCAAGAAGCAGCAGCTTCTGAACTCTCTTCTGCTCCAGATAATTGGGAACTGTAGTATAATTACTAGTCTCGTCTCTTTGCCCATGTGGCTGTCCATGGGGAAAAGGCAGAGAAAACAGGGCACAAACAAATCTTGTTGATGCCTATTAAAGAAAAAGTAAACACCTCCATTAATATTATACATCCTTGAATGACTCCAAGATGTTTGAATCTAGAAATGTTCAGGTGAATACCTTTTCCCAAATGTTTCCTCTGATATTATTTTGTCCTTCCTCCTCATAACGACCATCATCATAAACCCAAAAGTGTGTATCACGTGGACACTGCACATTTGCCAGCTGAAAATTCAAAAAATCAAGTTATTCTGTTTGTTGCAATAATATCACCAGGCAGATTATTCAATAAACCAGATCACTAAACAAAAAACTATAGGCTGATTCAAGAAATTTCACTGTTATCCTCTTAGAATGCTTGTAATAATGTTAGTATCATCCAAAAAGATGTAGGTGCATCCATTAGTATCTTTCCTTGGTTATTATCAAAAGATATTTTATCATTTTGTCAAAATCTTCTGAGCCAAAATCAAACTAGTTGCAGATTTAATATGTCAAACACAAATTTTGTAAACAAATATAGAAAGCTCACCTTGAGGACCCTCAGTTCAAGCTTTGTAATCTCTCGACCATTGATGTAAACCTCAGTATTTCCATTACTGGCATCCAAACTAAGTTTCCCAGTGAAATTCAAGTTTGAACTTATGATTCTGTCAGGCTTTTCACCTTCCTATTAAACAGACACGGACCAAAGTTAAAAGGCCAGTTTCTGGTAGCAAATGGAAATATAGAATTTTATAAGTTTAACCACATGAATTTTAAAATAAAAACTTTCAGTATCAAGCCAAAATTGAAACAGTAAAGTTCTCAGTAATAGAGCACAAATAATCACCTTCCCCCATAGACCAGATTCTTTGTCATACCAGTATCTACCAGGCTTCAGTTTACGTGGAGGCAAGGGACATCCAAGTAACTCTGCCATCTCATCATCCTTCAGGGGGAACCCATTGACAATCAACTGCTCCGGCCGAAGCTGATTAGCAGAACATTCTTTCTCTGCTTTCATAATTTGTTTCACTTCAAGAGGACTTAACAGTCTAGACAATACCCTTGAATGTTTACCCAATTTCAGACGCTTCGATTCATCAATTGCCTCACCAATGCATGTTACACACTTGCGCCCTTCCGGCATTGAACCCATCGCCCTGAGCACACAATTGCTGCAATACTTGGCATTACAAACTAGGCAAGACTCCTTGGTTTCCCACTTCCCTTTTCCACACCTATAACAAACTCTTATTTTCTTCTTCTTTTTCCTTTCTTTTATAACCCCAACATATTCTGGATAAACTGGCTTCACAACCTCCACCTCTTTCCTCTCAGATCTTTCAACAGTACTAAAAGTGACAACATGTGCCCTCTTCGGTTCGTTAGTGACTTGCTTAGGTGGATTGTTTGGAGGGTTATGAACTGAAGCAGGTGAAGCCGAAGGCGAGGCGGAAGAAAGATCAGGGTTTTGTAAGACAGACACCACAGATTCTGAGCTTCCTGACAACCTTGGACTATGACTAGGAGAACCTGTTACTCCGGCGATTCTAGACACCGGCAGAGGGATTGGTTCAATCACCGTAGAGCCAGCTTGAGCAACCGATCTTTGTGATCCGGAGAGTGGTACAGCAGTAGGAATTGCTCTTGACTTTACATCAACAGGCTCGACTCTCGGTACCTCATATGAGACTGGTGGACCTTTATACTCCATAGCTATGGAGTAGTCAAGATTAGAGCCATCATCAGGTACAGAAGCACCAGGTGGAAGCATCTTCTTAACCAATTCCCTCCAACTCTCTCCCTTATTTTGATCCATACTTTTGCAATCTCTATTCACAACTCTTGAATTTACAAGTCCTTCTTCATGAGTGATAAAGTATATATACTTATATGTCAACTTCTCTACAGAATATCAACTTCCAAAATGCTTGTAACCAAGTGGAAACCGGCACATCAAAGAATAGGGATGCACCTAGAAACAGAGAAACCTTGAATAAATTTTCTTTTTCTTTTTTTGAATTAGAATAAGAATACAATATAGAAGAGGCTTGCATAGTTGAATCAGTCAGTTATCAACAGCCGTAATCAAACGTTGAAACTTGAAACTTTAAAAAGCCTTCATAGTTGAATGCATTCCTTCATATATTTATTTATTTTCAAAAGAAAAAAGGAATGAGAGAAAAGTAAACCAAACCCAACTAAACCAAAATTAAAATGAGATGAGACTAAATTCAAGTCACGTTATCCAACTAAAAACAGCACAGAAAACACTTGAAAAAAAAATAACTAGTTGCAGTCAAAACCAGGTAGACAAACGTTAAGTTATATCCTTTTTAAAACTAAAAAGAACAAAAAAAATCAATTTTTGCAACTTGTAAAACATGAAGAAGCAAGAATAGTCCTAAATATTGCTCCTGAGTGTTGAAAATCTCATTAGTCAAACCAGTTGCTAATAAATTATACCCCCAGAAAGAAAAAAAAAGGACCCGAACGGTAGAATTTTCAGCTAAGAATAATTACATAGAGAACCCCCCAAAACAACAAATCTTAATTAAATAAAACAAAATAGACATCACTTTCAACTTTATGGTGAGAGAAAGGAGGTGGAGAGGGTGGGAGGGAAAGGTTTAGAGAGAGAAAGGAAGGTAAAAGGGAGTGAGGGAGTGAGTGAGTGTGAGAATGAATGTACCTGAGAAAAAGGAGACAGAATGAAAGCGAATCTGATCTTTTAAAATTACAAGGTGGTGTTGCCTTTTGAGTTTGGAAAGAAGAAGCAAAAGAACAAATGTTTCTCGAAAACCCACCACCATAAACCATTGATGTTGCAAAGAAGAAGAAGGAGAAGAGGAAGAGAGTGAAAGTGAAAGTGAAAGGTGAAAAATATAATCAATGGAAGGAGTAAAGAGAGGAAAAGAGAGAGAAAGTGGGTTTTAGGTGATGGGTCCCACTAAGCTCCCCATTGCTAATTGTTGCTTGAACTCACACTCAACTCAACTCAACTCAACTCAACTCGTTGTTGTGTTGACCGTTGAGCTTCTTCTTCGTTTTGGGTCTGGTTCTGTGTGATTGTGAGAATGGTGTAGTTTTGTGTTATGCTGTGATGTGTTTGATGAAATGTCGTAGAGAAAGAAAGTAGAGAAATAGTGGGGAGCAGCAACAACAACATTCGCCACGCGCCCACTCACCAGTATTACAATTGATTCTTATTATTATCTTTTTAAGCTTAATTGCGCTTTCTACTTTCTACTTTTTATTTTATATTATTACTATTTTTCCATCCTTATCCTATTTCTATTTCTATTATTATTATTTTAAAAAATATTTAATAAAATAATGATTAATAAAAAATAGTCAAACTTTGATTAATTAATATTAAATAAAATAAATTTTAATTTTTTTCTAATATTATCGTATTATTTTTTTAATTTATTTTTTAATCTGTTAAGTTAAATATTAATTTATTATGAATATAAATTTTATTTAAAAATTTGTATTGACTGATAAATTTAAATTATTATATATATATATGATAAAATTTAAATTTTTAACATTTATTTAAATAAACGAATAAGATCATCATTTCACCAATTTAAATTAAATTTACTATTATTATTATTGTTAATTCCTTAAATCTAGTATTTAATCTATGTCTTTAAACAAAATCTAGGAGTAAATTTTTACGGTTTTATTAATCGTTATAAGATTTTTTTTTAAATATATCATAAGAAATTCCTTTGAATAAATTTATTTAGTAATGTATTGTAATAGTAAAATCTTTTTATTTTAATTTTTTTACCTAATATCTTTAAGAAACCTTTTTGTTTAATTTTAATTTTTTATTAGCATAAAGTTTATGTAAGTTAGTATTCATTATCCGGTTTCTAATAAAAATAGAATATGACTATAGTTTCTATAAAAATATAGAGGTATTTATTAATTACGTGTTAGAATCATCTTATCAAGCTTAAAATATCAAAGTCGTGTTCTAGTACAAGAAATCATCTACTAAATATGCTAATCATATAGTATATTTGTATCTAAATGTAATAACGTGCTTGAATTTCAATTGTTTGTATAAATTTATAGAATAATACTTGTTTTTAGATAAAGGTAGTAATTTATAGTTTGTATAGCTCAAAATAACATATTTTAATAAAATGTTAATTCTACCTTATATATAAAAAGAAAAACTAAAATTTAAAATAATTTTGCCATTGTAATAAAGAAACTTAATTTAAAAATTAGATTTAGCTAAAATTTAATGGATTTTAAATATCAGTCATTTAAAACTACAATAGTGTAATGTGAAATTCTAGAACCTTTGTTTTGCGTAGATAATTCTATAGCCCTTTGAAATCATGGCAGTAAATATATATTACTTTTGGAAACTAACAAAAAAAAAAGGTTAACATAATTTTTTGCATAAAAAATAAGAGAAAATTTCACTTCCTTCTTCTACGAGATATTAAAATGACACTTTTTTTCTTCTATTTATAAATGTACATTCTTCTTTCTTCTAACTTTTATAAAACCTCATCTTTAATTTATTTTAAATTTTTTGTGTTAATTAATATTAACTTTATCTATTTTTTAAAAAAAAAATTAATTAATTTTTAAAAAAATATCTATTAACAAAAATTTTATCTTTTATCATTAAATTTTGCTTACTAAAATACCCTTTAATAAATTACTTTTTTATCATTAAGTTTTCTTTTACATTCATTATAATTAATTAATTATATATATTTATATATTAGACAACGCGGATTCTATTTAGAAAATTTAAAATAAACGTTATTTTTACAGTTAAGAAATAAGGATTTGGCTTTATATTTAATTGCAATCAGACAGCCAAAAAAATTTAACTGCAATCATGCATACTCTAACAAAAGCAAAACATGATTATTTGATCGCATAATAACCTTGTTTGGCGTGGGATTTAAACTTTTCCCCAAACTTTTTCGAGTTAACTAATTAAGTAGCTGATATCTTTAAGAAATAAGTACAAATTTCTCACAGAATAAAGTTGGGTTATGGGGAAAAAAAAATATTAGCTTATTATTATATATATTGAATAAAGTAGGTGTTTTTTTTTTTGGTGACTTTTTTTTCAAAGGTCCAACACAAAGACTTCCCAAGAGGAATAAAGTAGGTTTGATTACCCGTTTTTTGTTACTACCTATAATTTAATTACACTAAACTTAAATCAATTAATTTCAAATGCATTATTAATTCCGTTTTTCAGATTAAAGGGAAAAAACCACTTGCGGAGAAGGCAGATTTTGTTTTTGATATTGGAGTAACAACAATGTTTTTTTAAAATGTGGGTTGATGGGATGTTATTTTTAAATGTAAAAATGTTTAATTAGGTAAATAAAAATTGGACCGTCCGATTTGTGAGAATTACAAAATTCGGACCGTCCGATTTGTGAGGATATAAAAATCGGACTGAAAAATTTGTGAAATCGAGTCGAGGGATTTGTGAGAGTATAAAAATCAGACCGAGGAATTTTTGTTAAAAAAATTTTAAAAATTTGAAGTATAAAAATCGGACCATCTGATTTGTATATCTTTCACACTTTTAAAAAATACCAAAAATTATCATGTTAAAATATATCCCTACTTTTATTTCTATACAAAAAAAAGAGCCGTAGACACGTGCCATCACTTAATTTTAAAGACAAAAATGATGAAATTAATCTAAGCAACTCGATCAAATCAAATTATTTTTTTAGCAGATTTTGATTTAAGCAAATATTCAAATCAAATTAATCTAAGCAACCATGCTAATAATAGTAAATAAGAGTTTCCTAGGTGTTTTAAGAGTAAAAGTTTTGTTCTATTTCATTTATGTTATGACACATCGTTAATATTGGAAAGAGGAAGATATTAATTTAAAGATGAGTTCTTAAAATTTTGAAATTTAATTTTGAACAATAAAAAGACCAATATTATTAATATATCACAACATAAATAAAACATAGGAAAAGCTCTTGTTTACTAAGGTCATAAAAAAAATTTATTTTGCCATGCTTATATTTGTAGTTAAAAGGACAGGTGTATATGACACATGGGTGTTACATGTTTTGTTTAGCGTGTCTTATGTTTAGTTTACTAATTTTAATACCATAGTAATACTAAGTACAAGTGTTTTGAAAATGTTAGATAAAAATGTGTAATAATATCATGTGAAGAATGATGTGATTATATGGAGGTATTTTTTTAATTTTATCATTTTTGCAATAGTATATGCAATAATATTGTAAGAACACTAGCTGTTATTTTCTTGCTCAGAAAAATAATTATTGTCTATACTTATACTAAGGGAAATTAGAGAAATAATTGTTATGTAATGTCCAGTTTCACAATTTCTAAAATATCCTTTTTATCACTACTACCCAATAAACAACTATGTGCCAATAATTTATGAGGTTTCTTTTTTAGGTTCAACTGTTAAAGGTACGATTCATTTATTAGAGACAGGAAAGAAAAAAAAGAGAAATTTCTAACAAGATGTGAAAAAGAAAAAAAACCTTATAAAAACAATCTAAGTCTGAGAGAAAAAGATTAAATATAGCTATTGGAAAAAAATCCTAATGGTAAGAGCTATGGAAATGAAAAACTACTCAAAATGGAGAACCCCAGCATAATAATAATAATAATAATAAATAAATAAATCTTTTTAAGTTACATAACAAAGAAATGTGAAGATATATGATGGTATAGGTTTTTTTACCTAAATGCGCATGTGAAACACTTTAATTCCCAAAATGCGTATGGATTGAAATCTTTTTGAAAATGCACAGCTCCATTTTTTGGCCGGCGTCCGCGAAATGGATTTCCATATCATTTCAAGGCAGGTGCCCACAAAATGGGCCAACTATATCAGGTGCAGCTTCCACGAAATGGCTACTCCCATTTTCTTGGTGGCAGTAGCGAAATGGAAGAAACAACTCAGAGGCACCAGGCGCGAAATGGGGGCACTACGGAGGTGAGGACACTCCCATATTCACTCTATGGTATAGTCATAATTTGATGTAGAAAAGTGGATATTATTGCCCTTATATTGAAAAAGATTTTGTTTAAAATGTTATCTCTAGGTTACTTGTGTTTGTGTATGTTGCAGAAGTATATATGGTTATATTCGTTTCTTTTTTCCATCCTAAGAATTTTTGTTTAATAGTTGTTCAGTAAATATAACTCATTTGGCATGGTGAGTTATGTTTTTTATACGTTTGCATTCTGGAACTGTGTAGAATGCTTGATTGATCCTAAAACTTTTAACAATGTGGCTTTGGTAATGGGTTTCGACACAAAAACAGGATGCCAAGCTCAATTTTACATGCCAGATTTACAACTTGCTTAGGCTTTGGTACGTACAACTTTGTTTATAAGTGGGGTAGGTTACATGTATTATGATTGATAGATTCATCGAAATTCTTGGGATTGGACTTTAGATAACAAATCATTGTTACGTCTTTCATATTTAGTTATGAATTATGAAAAAGTATATTACATGCAAAGGTTATATCTTTAAAAGATATAGTATGCTATTCTTAGGTTTGATAATTAAAGTCTTCCAAGTGCAAACTGACTTTTATGAATGAATTCTTAGTTCATTTGCCTCGTTGAGAAAACACAGGGTTGAAACTCTCTGCTCTGTCTTAAGTCTACTGTCATTCTTTTTATTTTTAAGTATGTATCTCATCTAAAACATGATCCTATGCTTTGGATTTAATAAATGTTAGATAATGATTTGTTTGGTTTAAGATGAATAATTGACCATAATTCTCTGGACGTACTTAGGAGTAAAAATTTTCTGATTATATGTTGGTTTAAATTAGCTTATTTGAGTTTAAAAAGTACTTTTTATAAAAAAAAAGTACTTTAAGTTTTAAACACATTTTGATACATCTTTTAAAAATAAGTATTTTTATTAAAAAAGTAAATTATTTGCTTTTTTCTAAAAGCCAGTAATACCTTGCTTTAAAAAAAAAAATAGAAGCAAAAGACGTTTTTAATATTTGAAAACTTTTTTTAAAAAGTCTACCCAAATATAAAATAACTTTTATCTATAAAAAATGATTTTCTTAAAAAAGATAAAAGAATAATTACTTTTTTTCAAAAGCCAATTCAAACTAGTTCTATGATGATTTCTTTGCAGGTCAATTGTATAATTTAGTTGTTGCTCATTATTATAGTCTTTCTATATGTAAGATGACATTTCTTGAGATTTGTAGGTGAACATGAACTATTGATATGATATTATGTCACTGCTTTCTTATAAAATTATTTTATGGGATATCATCATAGGCAGACAATCCATAAGAACTCAGAAAAGCTACTTTGGAATATTGTAATTTTGATGCTAATGAACTTGCAGCTTATTACCTCTTATAGAAGTGACACATTTTTCTTATTATCATGGTAGAAGAGATTTTGGGTTCATTCATATAATTGCATTTTATATTTGCTAGTTCATGCACCTTCACTTAGTGAAATTCTTGCAACCTTACAACCAAAGATTATTCCTTCTACTTGTACAGTTTCGGATAAGCTGCTTAACTTTTATGCTGCTATATGTTTTGTGGGTATTGCTGATTCATATTACTTACCATTCAAGGGCAGCAAAGTTAATTAAGATATAGTTGAAAGTCTAAGGTAGATAATATACTATTGACAAATTTGATAATAACATTTAGTGCTCAATTAAATATTTTGTATTGGATTCAATCTATATTCTTATTAGCAACTAAGTATTAACATTGTACAATATTAAGCTGGCAAACAATCAGTGCCCCCATTTCGTGCTTGGTGCCCTGAGTTGTTTCTTCCATTTCGCTACTGCCACCAAGGAAATGGAGTAGCTATTTCGTGGGAGCTGCACCTAATATGGTTGGCCCATTTTGTGGGCACCTGCTTTAAAATGATATGAAAATCCATTTCGCGGACGCGGGCCAAGAAATGGAGCAGCGCATTTTCAAAAAGATTTCAATCCATGCGTATTTTGGAAATTAAAGTGTTTCACATGCGCATTTAGGTAAAAAAAGCCTATATGTATTGCATAGGAATTTTAAAAGTTAATAATAGAGATAGTAAAACCAAGTCTTATCTTAGTATCCTATTAGATAGAGAATTATTCAAGTGAATTTTAAATAAATATATAGATATAGATTATAAAAACACAAAGGTATTTACATTTTTTTAAATCTTAATAATATAAAATGATTTCATTAATTTAAAACACAAATATATTTTTTCATAATAAATTTATAATAAAAGTATTAGTTAAAGAATATTAATACTCTTTTTTATATATAATTTAAAGTAACAAATTTATTTTTATTTTATAATTGTTACTTTGTAAGATATTTATCCTTCCAAATTCAAAAAATACACATGGCAAGAAATAAGAGGTTTTCTAACATGTTACAGGATCTAGTGGGGACAACACCTCCATCAAATATTATCCTATCAAGAAATCTCATTGTCCTATAATGTTAAGCAATCTTGTGGCTGCAAAAGCAATGCCAAACTTCATGGATGACATTCAAAACCCTCTTGGAAAATTGACACCTTATCAAAAAAATACATTTTTTTTACATAAAGAAAAAGAAAAAAAAAAAATATTTCCTTTGAAATGCTAATGCTCCTCCCATTTCTTTCATTTCAAGAACCAAGTCACACTACTCACTACAACCCCAGGTTCCCAACTTTGGTGCATCATGAATCGTAAAGTTCACTTTTTTCCTGGTTCATAGCTATCCCTTCTCTTTCTTCTATCTTCAGATTTGTGTGTTTATTAGAATAATGGAGTGTAGAGTATTATTATTGTTATTATTTTCCTGTATTTAGCTTTAGCTAGCTTGACAATTTAACATGGTGTGCACTGAGACATATATTCTCAGTAGAACCCAGTTTTTGTCACTATCAAATAATATTCCACCAAAAAACACTGATTTGAATGTTAGGTTCTATGAACATGGATGGTTACCTCTACTTAAGAGATGCAAGAGCATGGAAGAATTTCAGCAAGTTCATGCTCATATCCTAAAATTGGGTCTTTTTTGGGATCATTTTTGTGGGAGCAATTTAGTTGCTACTTGTGCTCTAGCAAAATGGGGTAGTATGGAGTATGCATGCTCGATCTTCCGGCGAATCGAGGAACCTAGTAGTTTCGAGTACAATGCCATGATTAGGGGGAATGTTAATTGTATGAACCTGGAAGAAGCTTTAATTCTTTATATTGAGATGCTTAAAAAGGGAATTGAACCTGACAACTTCACCTACCCATTTGTTTTCAAGGCATGTTCACTGTTAGGTGTTCTTAAGGAAGGAATGCAAATTTATAGCCATGTCTTTAAGGCAGGGCTTGAAGGTGATCTCTTTGTGCAAAACAGCTTGATCAGCATGTATGGGAAGTGTGGGGCAATAGAACATGCACGTGATGTGTTCGACAAAATGAGTGAAAGGAGTGTGGCTTCATGGAGTGCTATTATTGGTGCTCATGCTAGTGCAGAAATGTGGCATGAATGCTTGAAGCTTTTCAATGACATGATGCATGATGGACGCTATAGGCCTGAAGAAAGCACCTTAGTCAGTGTACTCTCTGCTTGCACCCATTTGGGATCTCCAAACCTTGGAAGTTCAGTACATGGAATCTTGTTGAGAAACACTACTGAACTCAATGTTATTGTGAAAACTTCATTAATTGACATGTATGCCAAGTGCGGGTGCATTGAGAAAGGGCTTTGTGTGTTCCACAGTATGGCCGAGAAGAATAAACATTCATACACTGTAATGATCTCGGGCCTTGCTGTTCACGGACGTGGAAGCGAAGCCCTTAGAATTTTTGCAGAAATGCTGGAACAAGGTTTGGCACCAGATGATGTTGTCTATGTAGGTGTGTTAAGTGCTTGCACTCATGCTGGCCTGGTCAATGAGGGCTTAGAGTTTTTCAACCGGATGCAATTCGAGCATAAGATTGAACCAACAATTCAGCACTATGGTTGCATGGTGGACCTTATGGGAAGAGCTGGAATGCTTAGGGAAGCCTATGAACTCATAAAGAGCATGCCCAGAAAACCAAATGATGTTTTGTGGAGGAGCCTTCTAAATGCTTGTAAAGTTCACCATAACCTAGAATTAGGGGAGATTGCAGCTGAAAATATTTTCATGTTGAATCCGTACAACCCCGGTGACTATTTGGTGCTAGCAAATATGTATGCGCGGGCTCAAAAGTGGGTTGACATGGCCAAGATCAGAACTGAAATGGTCCGAAAAGGCTTGGTTCAGACACCTGGATTTTGCTTGGTTGAAGTGAAGAGAAGGGTCTACAAGTTTGTTTCACATGACAAGTCTCAACCCCACTTCCACAGCATCTATGCCATGATTCACCAAATGGAATGGCAGTTGAAATTTGAAGGCTATATACCAGACACATCACAGGTGTTGCTTGATGTGGATGAAGATGAGAAGAGGCAGAGATTGAAATATCATAGTCAAAAGTTAGCAATTGCTTTTGCACTAATACATACATCTGAGGGATCTCCCATAAGAATTTGTAGAAATCTTAGAATGTGTAACGATTGTCATACATACACCAAATTCATTTCCATGATCTATGAACGAGAAATTACTGTAAGAGATCGAAACCTGTTTCACCATTTTAAAGATGGAGCATGCTCATGTAAAGATTATTGGTAAATTTTCATTCTCTTTATCCTTCAAGAATACACTTTAGAAAAATTCTCTCTATTTTCTTTAACAACTCTTTTATCAGTAATATATTGATATTGTTATCAAACTAATCAAGGGAAAAAAATGATAGGCACATAAAGAATAAGAATATAGCATAAGCATGAGTCACTTTGATTTTTGGGTTAGTTTAAAAAATTTAAGGCCTAACATCACTTATCTTCAACTTCTATTATTTAGTGAAATTTCAGATTTTTATTGTATTCTCAACTCTCTTCTCTAGTTACCATGGATTTCAACAATTCTTGGACTATATGTATGAGAATAATAATTTTCTGGTTGTACTACTTTTCAATTTTACCACAGAAACAAGTTTGTCTAGTTGTAAATGTAACTAATGGGAAATTGGGAATCTTAATTTTATTGCCACTTGCCACGAGATTGGACTTTTGATATTCTTTTGTAATGACTTATGGTACTCATAACATCATAGTCCAAAAAAGGTTAGCAATTACATAGTTTCTAGTCAAGTATTTTACATTATTATATTAGTAGAATTAATTAAAAAAGGTAATTGAGAAAGTGTGTTATGAACTTCATCAGACAAAGATAAACCACCTACAATCTTAATGCTAAGGCATCTCACATTCCATATTTTTAAATGGTTCTATCATCTTACACAAATAGATTTAAGCATTTTCCCCTACTTTCTGGAAGTACAACTAGAAAGATTAGTCTCTAATATTTTTAAAATAATATTATTGAAGATTTAAATTATCTTATTTAGACTTCATTTTTAAAATAATATTATTGAATGATTCAATCATCTGAAATTTTAAAAGATAATAAACTAATTTATTCTTTTTTTTATCAATAAAGGAATAAATAAAAAAGAAAAAAAAGAAAAACAGAACAAAGTTTTTACAAACTCACATCACACAACAATTTCTGAGTCAATAATATACTTTTTATAATTGTATAAAAAAAGTATAAAAAAACAACGAGATTAATAAATAATATTACATGGTCAGTAAATATTATTATTTTTTATAAAAAATAATTTATATTTTTATTTATAGACATTTTAACATAAAAATATATAATTTATATCTAATATAATTTACATTTATATTTTTTATAATTTGTATATATAAATTAATAAAATTTATTTATTAAAAATAATTTAATATTTATGTTCGCTAAATAATAACAAAAAAAAAAGCTAAAAATTTCTCCCTAAAAATTTCTGATTGTGCAATTCAGTTTCTAGTTTCAGTTTACCTACGAAACGTCGACGTTTCTGTGTACAACAGTTTGCTTCATCACACTGACTTTGTTCTTCTTCCTCCATTGGTAAGGGTGCTACCTAGGGTTCCCAGAGTTTAAGCCCCTTTCTTTTATTCACTCTCGCCAATATCGCAATTCTTCATCTGCAATATCAGTTTCAACAAGTCGCGAAATCGAAAGGTGTTGAAAATCATTGCGTGATACGGCGCCGTACCGATCCATTAAGGAGAGGGAGCTATTTAATCCTCAAAGAGAAGATCGTTAACCTTTGTGTAGTGGAATCATTCGAGAAAGATGCAGAAATTGGGAGAGTTCAAGTTACCACATTTCTTCAACTACCCGCCATACTTCACGTAAATCCCCCTTCGCTGCAAGTTTTTATTTTTATTTTTTGTTTGATAAATTCAAGCTATGTGTGCTTTCTTACTAGTTTACTCTGTTGGATCAAATTTTACAGATATAATTGAAAATCATAATGATTAATGAACATTGAGCTCCTAATTTTACATGTAATGAGAATGTTTTATCGGGTTGTACATGACTATGGTTATTCAGAATCATTCTTTTCTCTTTTGTTTGTAAAATTCATTGCATATTGTTTATTATTAAATGTAAATTCATAGTGACACATTCATAAGTTTGTGGTTGGTTTGGCATGCAACTTGGTTTCTGATTTTCAGTTTGCAGCCAGTAAGAGACACTAGAGAGAAGCAGGTACAACTGTGGAAGGATCTTATTCTAGATTATTGTAGAACACAAAAGGTATTTGTAATTGCGCTTGAAGAAGAATTTCCTCTGTTTTCGAATCCCGTAATTGGAAGTAAGTTAAAAAAATTCCTGCTTACTTGCAAATTTCATTATTATTATTATTGAACTGACAGGTCTCAAAATGTTCCCATATTTCTTTTTTTTTTCGCATTTTATTTCCACATTTATATCATATGATTGTTTCCTGGTTTCTGATAGTGCAGGGTCTCTTACTCATGAAGCTAGAGAAGCATTCCTTTCAGCCTTAGTAGCTGATGGTATGGTTCATGTCAGTGAATTTATTGTTCTTGTGTTTTATTGTTCTTGGGAGTTGTGACTGGTTCTGAGAAAATTGCTAACGTGGTATTCTAATCTGACAGGACGTGCTGAGTGGATGGATAAAGGACATAGGAAATGTCTTATTCTCTGGCATCGGATTCAAGAGTGGGCAGAAATTTTAGTACAATTTGTAGGTTTCCATTTCTATTTTGATAACCACAGCATTCCAGTTTCTGTGTTTGCATTGTGTTTGAATTCACTTTAATATTGATTAGGCAAGAGATAATGGGCTGGAAGATGGTGTTGTGACGATGGAAGAAATAAGGTTTGGGACTGAATCTCAAGGAACAGGTAATTTGTTGATGCTTATAGATCCTATTCTTCACTATCTTGTAATTTGGGATGGGACAAGTTTGGCAGTTCTTGGTTAGTTCTTAATACTTGTGTTATCATCTTATCATGTGTTTGATGCATGGGATGGTATAGCTTTTGGAGTTGATAATTGTAGTCTGTCTTTTCAATAATTTTTGCTTTCCATTTTGTTTACTGATTCAGTTAAATCAAACCTTTCAAGTGGGATTAGATATAAGTTTTCTCCTATCCTTGGACTGAAACAAACATAGATGAAAGTCATCCAGGGAGAAAACCAGCGTGCCAAATAGGATTTTGGGTATGAATTGTAGGAAAAGTATTCAGTAATTTATCTTCTCTCTATACGTTCTGGATACTTTTGAAGCAGTGTTGAGAGTTTTATGCTGTGTTTTGATCTCTCTATATGTGATGTGCAATGGGGAAGTGTGCTAGCAATGGGATAGATATTAAAAATAGAGTTAATACCTATTTTAGTGTTTGACGAGAATTTCAAATGGTAAATTAGTCCCTCAGGATTTAATCATTTTAAAAAGGAAGCGAGAAAAGGTGGTATATCAATCACCATTCAAAAAGGGGGACACCGTAGTCCAGCCCTATAGGTTTGTACCATTAGAAAATTTCTAATGCTTTTGTATGGAGAGATTAACATGTCTCCCACTTTTGAATGGTGAGGGACCACCCAGAGACTCTTAAATTTGATGGATTAAGTGTTCTTCAAAATTTCTGTTAGGAACTAAAATGTGTATTTACTTGGTAAATAAGTTCATGAAATATTTTGATTTTTAATTCATTGACTGGAGTAATAAGTGGTACACAAATTACAATATTGTAAAAGTTGGAGGCACTACTTTGTATATTTTGGCCATGTGATGCTAAATTGCTAAGTTTGCTCATTGAAGCTCCCATCCTTCTTCAAGAAATACAGTGACTTATATTTACTTCAAGTCGAGTGTTATTTCTCTGCCTGGCCCACGGCCATGCCCCCTTTGAACACAAACATTTCTAAGTTTATCACCTGCTTTTTGAGGCTTTTGTTTTTTCCTTTAGTCATATTATTGTAGGTACTTCCGAAGTTTTGGGCTTTGACTGGATTTGTCTCTCATTCTTTCTGATGTACTGCAGAGCTTCAAGGGATAGACCGAACCATTCTGAATCGTGCGCTGAAAATATTAGAGCAAAAGGGGAAGCTTGTGGTCTTCAAAGGAACTTCAACTGATGATGAAGGAGTGAAATTTTCTCTATGATTGTTTATCTGTTGTACCTTGACAGATTTCAAATATGCCATAAGCAGGGGTCTTTTACGTGATAAAAATTGTTCATTATTTTGGATATGAATATTGTGTTAAGGTTTTGGCTTTCTGGCTAGGCATGATTGAATTTCAAATGATGCTCCCGAAGGATTGTGAAACCATGAAATCCATATCGCAGTGCAAAGTTTAGTCTGGTTAAGAAACTATATTGCAATGTAAAGTTATAATATGTTACTGTCGTTGACACAATAATATATTGGTTCTTACCAGCTGAAATGTGTATGTCTAACGTTGGCTTTTCCAGCTTTATTTTTCGCATGGTACAAAGTATTACTGTTACTTGGAGCGTGATTAAGAAAGACTGATCGTTATTCTGTTTATCAGCTTTCACCGTATGGGTATATACCATGTTCATAATTATTTAATTGCTGCCAACCTCTATCGTTAAACTAGTGCAACCTTTGCATTCTCAACTTGTTTCAGATACTTAATTTGGTCAAGATATGGGGAAAGGCCTTAGTGAATCTCCAAAATTGGAAAAGGGCATGCACATTTCTTAAGACCCAAACAATTTGTATCATAAGCTAATAACTACCTAATAAGTTAAATTTTTCCTCACAAAATAAGATCAATCATATAAATTAAATGATGAATAATGCGACTGTATTCTGCCATAAATCATATATATAGACAAGCCATTAAAATTTAAACCTCCATCAAATGCCTGTCACCTTTTTTGGTCAATTACAACTGAACCGAACATTTGATCTATTCTAGATTTATAACCAAAAAACCTTGATCCCTAATACTGCTATTGCATTTTTCCACTAAGTATACAACAATTCGTGGAGTAGGTGCATAACCAAAATGAGATATAACTAAAGTATATGTCGTCTCACTGCATCTGTGGGGAAAGTTCTTCAATTGTAAGATGGAGCAAGGCATTCGTCGACCATATCTAGAAGGTTTGGATTTTCCAGGGCAGCAGCCACACGCTCTTTATCATTTAGTTGTTTGTTAACTGCATACATAGTTGTGACAAATGAATACAAAGTTTGAAAAGAATTCAGAGGGACTTGGGACAACTCATTGCCTACTCTTTCAAATCATCTTGTGACTAGTGCAGAATCAATAATCATCAAATCGAACTAATTATTTCATGCAAATATAAATATAAGTATGTGTTTGTAATAAGTCCATCAACGGCATGCATTACTTGCATGGAGCAAACAAAAAATTCCGGATGATGTTTAAGTCAACAAAAATAACATCTTCACCAAAACAAGTACATGGTTGCACTAGTGCATTACAGAATGTATGCATATCTCGATATAGAGTGAAAAAGAGAAAGATGAAGAAATTACCTGCAGCTTCAGTTGCATGAGATCCAGGTGCTACTCTGATATCCACCTAGCCATAATTTAACATAAAACTATCAGGTGGATAAACTGAGAAAGAGGGTTCAACAGCAAAGTGAGGTGGTTCAAAGTTCATATCATTGCAAGAAGAGCTCATTTTCTTAGTTGCCTAATGGGTTTTAGTTCGGATTTCATTTTCGAGAGTGCATGTTTATCTTACATGAATTTGTAGTTATTTCTTTTATGTTTTAGAAGGCTTCAAATCCTCCGGCTTCTTATTACATCCCTATTGGTGAACAACCAATTTGTACTAATAATAAGACTAAAAAGATTGCAGCCTTTGCTGCATTATGCTCCCCATTAATTCAAGCAAGAACAAAATGCACACAATTGTTATTCACTATGCAACATCTAGAGTTACCTTACCAACTCAATACTCCGAATTGAAACTAATCCATGAGCTTTTGCAAATCTACCACTCCCTTGGTCTAAAATCTACCACAAATTCTCCTTACAGTAAAACTTCCATACAAGGAAAAATATAATACAAATTACATATGATCATAACACAACACATCAATCTAGTTTTGCCTCCAGGGTATCAATCATTAATCCAAGCAACTACCCTAAACAAGTACAACAATCAGAAAATAAAAAATTGTGAAAAACAATTAATACCTTGTAGCGTGAAGGCAAGCTTCTCATGAGCTTAACCCGTAAGCAGAGACCTATAATCGTTGCCATGCTGCAATGTTCCACTGTCGGAGTAAACGTAACCCTAAACAACCAAAATCACAATTAATGATTCAATAATAATAATATAATAAATAAATAAACACATGAGACATTCATCAGAAACCAATATCAATCCTAATACCTAAAGGGGAAAAAGAAAATGAAAAGTGTGAGCACCTAACATAACTACGGTGATCATCGACTTCAACAGCATCCTCCGTTATGACCTTGAGCTCTTCCAAGGAGTAAGGGTGCTCAGGGTCCTTGATATCTCTCAGGTGATGTGAGAAATCGTTAAGGAAAAAGAAAGACTAAGCATGCACATATTCGATGAAAGGTATTCAATTAAAAGAAAAAAAAATAGAAATTGGAAAATGAAAGAAAGAAAGAAATAAAGGATATCGAAAATCTCAAGTTGGTCGATAGGTTCGACGGCGTAATCGTCGTTGGTGGTGGGCGGTGAGGTGCGGGTTCGGCGCTCTTTCTTTTCGTATATGATAGGGTTTGCGTTGATTAGAGTTGACACCATGATTCTGCGTTTGGAGATGCCGATGGAGAAGAAGTAGGAAATGATGACGACGACGACCCTGATAAATTGCTTGCTAAGGGGTTTGAAATGGAATGGGCCCTTGCGGCCCGCAGGCCTGGAATTTCACACATAACATTTGTGGCGGTAAGACCAACGCAAGTTGTCACAAATTAACGAAAGTATGTGTTTTTTAACTATCTCTTTTGAGTTTAATATTCACTTGAAAATAAAAATCTGAATATGATTAATCGTAAAATTATTTGTGGATAAACAGTAATGCTAAAAGCATGAGAGAGAGAGAGAGGGGAAGAGCGAGGCGAAAATACAGAAAGGATAGAACTTGAGAATCACATCAACATTTGAAGAATTCTAGGGTTTGAAACAGAGAAGAGTACCATCGACTAGAAAGTGAATCTTTCTCCATTTCTATCGGAAGATATTTTCAAGAGGAAATTATTTCACCTATTCACTTGGATAGGAAGAATCAATGACATATATCTTGCTCGTAAGCAGAAAAAAGGTATGATATATCCTTTTGCCTTTATACGGTACACGACGAAAGGGGGGCATTGAAGGCGATAACGGACATGGATCGTATGAGATTACGAAGGAAGACAATATCAGCAAAGAAGCTAAGTATAGAAGGCCAACGAAGGAAAAGGCAAGAAGTATGAATGTCGAAGGTAGAGAACGGAACGCCGATAAGGATGGGCGGACTCAACGTAAGGATAATTTGGCTATGCATACAGGTGGGAAAGGAATGATGAAGAATACGTCAAAAAATGACCCAAACGGTAATGGATGGACAAGGAAGGTTGAAGTAACTGTTGCAGAAGAAAATATAGGTTGGCTAGCAAGGAGTTTAGTCGGGGGGACGACCAAGGCCATAGATTTCAATGCTCTGAAGAAGGCAGTTTCAAAAAATCTGCCTCGGGTTGTTCAAGTCCGTGAATTAGGAGCGTATAAGTCACTACTAACTTTTGACACCGTGAATCATGCGGAGGAATATTATACATTCAAATTGAATAGTCCTCTGCAATTTTTTCATAGCGTTTGAGGTGGGAGGAATCAAAACGAAGTGAGACTAGAAGAGTATGGTTAGAATGTTCTGGAGTGCCACTGCATGTATGGTCTGCAGAAACATTCAAAAGGATAGGTGGACAATGGAAGAAAGTAGTACAGTACGATGAAATGACAGAATCAGAACTATCATTCAGCTTTGGAAGAGTTCAAATCGATACTTGTATGTTTGATGTTATTAGTGAATGGATCCATATCACGGTCGGTACTAGTGGGTTTGATGTTTTTGTGAAGGAGGTGGGAAGTAAGATATATGGAGCGGAAAGCATGATTGTAGAGGACAATCTGCGAAGGATGAAGGCCAACTATGATGGAAGCAATACAGAAATGAGGATGCCAGCACCGATGTTTGATCCGGCGGCTGAATTGGTGGAGGCAAGGATGAGGAATCATAGTGAAAATAAGGGTAAAACAGTAATTTATGATTTGTTTTTGAATGACTGGAATCAAGAGCATTTACTATCATTAAAGGAAAAAAGAGTAATTGACTTAAATGCATTAAAGAAAATTGATAGAGGCAAAATTTATGGAGATGCTTAATTTATTAGGGAAGGGGACTCGAAAAGGACCGTGTCACAAGAATTTTCCAATTCAAGTGGCGGGGTACAAGAGGGTGTTATAAGGGCTAGAAGAAGGAATGTGGTGGGCCATTGTTTTCATAGGGAAATGGATAATATAATAAGAGGAAAGGAACGAATGGGCATTGTGGACTTTCATGTTATTGGGCTTACAAATGAGAATAGCCATCTTGGACATGTTGAAGGAGGGATGAGCCTTGGATGGTGGGCTCATATTGAAGCGGGTCAGGCTGATGCTCCACGGGTTAAAGAGGGACATGCTAATGAAAATAGGAGCAGCGACAGGATCTATTCGAGGAGTAGTTCTTGCACACCGCTGGAACTTATGCAGCAAACGATGAGACACTTGCAGGCAGAACTAGGCCTTGAAGAAGATGACCTGTAGTAAAACAGCGTCGACCTTGGAGAAGATGTCGCGGGGTAGACGGCGCCGGGGCCAAGCGGGTTGCATCACACGATGGCTATCCCACGTCTAGCACCTGGAGGCGGGATCTCGATTAGCGGCGGTGACCGAAAAAAATGGAAGGGTCAGATTGCGGTGGCGAAAAGCTGTGTGGTAGAGTTGCACAATGAAGAAGAGTGCCATGGTGAAACCAATGAGCCGGTTAATCAGAGGAACAAGAGGAACATCAATCTAGCAGAGGCAAGAGGCGAAGAACAATAGGTTATTCCAGAGACAGTGACATCATGCATGGATTAGTGTGTGAATGATGAAGAGTGTGGCAATGAGGAGGGTGAATCCAGAACTAGCCAAGTACAACAAAACATGATGAACGATGAAAGGCTGAAGGGGGAGGAACAGATGAATGAAAATAGAAAAACTTGGGAATTAGCAGTGGAATCAGGTGCAGTTCTACATAATGAAGAAGAGGATATTATGGCAATACTTCAAGCTCATAATGAAGAAATTGTAAACAGGAAGAGGCAGGCGAAACAAACAAAGAAAGCCAGAATAAGCAGACCTAAGAACTACAACAAGGTGTGTAAAAATATTTTTAAATGATTTATAGTTGTTGGAATATTAGGGGGTTAGGAGGTGACGAAAACCTGAGAATGATAAAAAAATTGAAAAAGAGTAGTAGATTAAACATTTAGGGTTGATTGAAACTAAGCGTCAAATCTTGACAAAATTTGATGCAATACGTATTTGGAAAAATGACATGGTGGGCTGGGAATATGTGGAATCTATATGTGCTTCCGGAGGCTTGCTGCTAATGTGGGATGATATGGTGTTTAAAATGAATAACTGCTATAAAGGAGAATGTTGGCTGTGTGTGGAGGGAGTGATGACTAATATAAATCTTACTTGTGTGTTTTTTTTTGGTTTACGGAGCACATGGGAGAGTGAAAAAACGGGTGATGTGGGAGGAGTTGAGTTATATTGTGGGGTTGTGTCAGGTGCTTTTTTGCTTCACAGGGGACTTCAATGAAATAATGCAAGTGGAGGAAAGAAAAGGAGTGAGTAGGTTACCGGTGTCTGCGGAAGAGTTTAAGTTTTGGGTACAAGACATGCAATTGCTGGATCTCCCTCTTAATGATCGTAAGTTCACATGGTTCTGGGGTCGACAGTATAGCCGCATTGACAGGGTCCTGGTCAGTGTAGATTGGATTGAAGCTCTTTCGGATACTCGCTTGAGAGGTGGATCTCGAGTGTTATCAGATTACTGTCTGTTGATTGTGAGAGATACAAGGGTGAAGGGAGATCCAAGACCGTTTAGAAGTTTAGATGCTTGGTTCACACATGCGGGTTTTCTGAGGATGGTAAAAGAGGAATGGAAAAACTTAGGGTATGTTCCCATTCACTAGCAAGCTGAAGGCGTTGATGACACCCCTGAGAAGATGGTATAGAGACAATTTTGGTGACATGGATAGTAGAATAAAGAGGTTTGAGGATGAGATAAAAAAGATTGATGATATAGTAAGTGATGGCGCATATGACGGTACAATGGAAGCTAGATGCAAAGCATTGGTGAGATGCTGTGAGAAGTGGTATATTCAGAAGGAAATTCATTAGAAGCAGATGTCTCGGTCTTGACATACTAAATATATGGATAAGAATACAAGATACTTTCATCAAGTAGCATCGGCTAGAAGGAGGAACAACAGAATTGATGCGCTCTTACTGCAGAGGAGGTTGGTTCGGAATCAGGCCATAATAAAGGTGGCAATTAGAGGATTTTATAGAGATTTGTATCGGCAAGAATATGCTCCATTGATTGGGTTTCGGGAAGGACTAGTGATGAAGATAGATGGAGATGAGGCTATAGCATTAGAAGTAATGCCCTCTGCTGAGGAAGTCAAAGAGACTGTTTGGGATTATGAGTCTACAAAAGCCCCAAGTAATGACGGGTATAATATGAACTTCATTAAGAAGTGTTGGGATGAGATTGGCCAGGAATTTACTGCAGCAATGTTAAGATTTTTCCAAAGCGCCAAATTACCAATGGAAGCGAATGTAACTTGGGTGGCTTTAGTGCCAAGGAGATCAAAGACCTTAGGCTTATTAGCATGGTTGGATGTGTGTACAAAGTAATATCGAAGGTTTTGGTAAAAATGATGAGTTCAGTGATGCCAAGATTAGTGGGAGAGACACAAAGTGCTTTTGTAAAGGGTTGAAAAATACATGATGGTACTCTAATTGCATGTGAAACAGTTCAGTGGTTGAGGATGAGCAAGAAGAAGGCAGTGATTATAAAGTTAGATTTTCAAAAGGCTTATGACAGGGTCAGGTGAAACTTTGTGGATATTGTGTTACAAAAGATGGGTTTCAGTCATAAATGGAGAGCATGGATAAAGGAATGTGTAAGTACCGCCTCTATTTCAGTTCTGATTAATGGGGCTCCGTCCAAGCCATTCAAGATGGAGAGAGGTCTAAGACAAGGAGATCCTCTATCTCCTTTCCTGTTTGTCCTTGTGGTTGATGTTTTACATAGGATTGTGGGAGAAACAGTCAGGAATGGTTGTATATCCCCACTGTTGGTTGGGAGGGATAACATAGAACTGTCACACTTGCAGTTTGCGGATGACACTATTTTGTTTTACCCACCAGAGATCGAGACAATCTTGAATTATAAGAGGCTCTTGCGATGTTTTGAACTCATGTCTGGACTAAGTATCAACTTTGACAAATCGAATTTGATTTCCGTTAATTGTGAGTCAGAGTGGGTGACGAATATGTGTGGGATACTAGGATATACTGAAGCGGTTCTACCCGTAAGATACTTGGGAATCTCCTTAGGAGCAAATCCTTGATTGGTGAAGACATGGAAACTGATTATAGATAAGGTGGAAGAGAAGCTCGGTCTTTGAAAGGCAAAAATTCTTAACAAAGCTGAAAAGTTAGTGCTTACCAAGTCTGTACCTAATAGCTTGCCAGTCTACTATCTCAGCCTATATAAAATGCCAAAAGGGGTAGCAGAGAAGTTGATTGCGTTGCAAAAAAAGTTTTTATGGAGCAAGGAGGACGGAAATAATGGTATGCCTCTCGTAAAATGGGAGTTGGTGTAGGCCCCGAAAAAGCTAGGAGGTTTGGGAGTGGGGGACGCTGTGATTAGGAATATGACACTTTTGTTTAAGAGGTGGTGGCGGTTTTCAAAAGAGGATTGTCCGTTGTGGAAGAAGACTGTATGCTCGTGTAATGATTTAAATCCAAATATAATGCTAGCAAATCAGTCACTACCTACAAGAGGGGATCCGTGAAAAGATATATGTCAATTGAAGATCAAGAAGCAACACGTAAAAAACAAGATGATCAGTGGCCTATCTATGGAAATAGGGGATGGGAGGAGAACTCGTTTTTGGGAAGATAATTAGTTGCAAGGTGGACCCTTGAAAGAGAGTCTTCCAAGGCTTTTCTCTGTTTTAAACCAGCAAAGATCTATTATAGGGGATTGTGAGTTTTGGGATGAATTAGAGTGGATTTGGAATTTCTATTGGAGGAGAGAATTGTTTCAATAAGAGTTGGCACTTGTAAACCAACTCCATGAAAGGTTAAGGCCAGTTAAGTTATCACCTGATAGAGAGGATAAAGTGCTGTGAAAATTTTATAAAAATGATATTTTTTCAACTAACTCTTTTATGCAGGTGTTGTAGACAGAAACTGTCTCGGAAGAAGTCACAAGTTACAGTTTTAATAGTGCAATTTGGAGAGGCTCGGTCCCGCCAAAAATTGAGCTATTTACATGATTTGTTTTAGTAGGAAGGGTAAATACCAAAGAGAGATTGAGTAGATTAGGCGTCATTCATCCAAGTGATAATACCTGTGTGTTGTGTAAAAAAGATATAGAATTTGTTCATTATTTGTTTCTTTGCAGTGAGTTTACTTGGAAGGTGTGGTGTGCTTGGTTGAAGTACTTTGATAGAGTTTGGGTTGTCCCGAAAACGATCAAAGAACTGTTTGAGAGTTGGACAGGAGAACCTGGCAGAAAATTTGAGCAGAATAAGAGGATGATTGGATTTTGTGCAGTAACTTAGAATATTTGGATGGAACAAAATGCGAGAATATTTTAAGAATGAAGAAGGTAGCGTGGAGGACATTAAATTGAGGTTGGTGTTGAACTTCAAAGAGTGGTCTAGTGCTGATCCATGTGGTTGTTGATGGCAATACCGGGAATGCTGATGGATTAGTCGTTTTTGTATTTCATTTGATTTTACCTTACAGTTGACTGTACCTTTTTCTTTGTGATCCATCTTTTGTGTCACTCTACTTTAATGAGTTGAACTTTTCTTTGTTCTAAAAAAAATATTTGTCGATGATATTGTCTTTATTGGAGAGTCAAAGGAAGACCTAAATAAGAAGTTGGAATTATGGAGAGAAGCTCTAGAAGTGTATGATCTGCGCATAAGTCGTAGCAAGACAAAATATATGGAATATAAGTTTGGCCTGCGAAGGAAAAATCCTAATATAGAGGTGAAGATTGGAAATAACATCCTACGAAAAAGTTGAGAGTTTTAAGTATCTTGGGTGCATCATATAGGATAATGGAGAGATTGAATATGATGTAAATTATAGGATCCAAGTAGGTTGGTCAAAATGGCGGAGTGCATCTGGTTTATATGTGACAAAAAAGTGCCTTTAAAACTTAAAGGTAAATTCTATCGCACTGCTATCAGACCGACTATGCTTTATGGTACAGAATGTTGAGCGACCAAAGGGGAGCACGAACATAAACTAAATGTGGCAGAGATGAAGATGTTGAGATGGATGAATGGTCATACACGATTGGATAGAATAAGGAATGAAGATATAAGAGAGAGGGTTAGAGTAGCATCTATTATGAAAAAGATGGTAGAATCGTGTTTCAGGTGGTTCGGACATGTGAGAAGAAGACCGACAGAATACTCAGTCAAAAAGGTGGATAAGATGAAAGATGGACAAGAGGTGAAATGTAGAGAAAGACCTAAGCAGACCATCCATGAGGTGATCAAATGAGATCCATATGTAAATAGTCTCTCTATATACATGATACATAATAGAGCTCAATGACATCGTTTAATTCATATAACCGATCTCACCTAATGGGACAAGACTTTGTTGTTGTTGTTGTTGTTGTTGTTTGTTGTTGAGTAGTTTTTGTTTTGAAATTGTATTATGTACTTTGTCTTTATTTAAGATTTGAGTATTTAACATTTATTATTTTTGTTATATGATATAATTACAAATATTTAATTTATTTATCTTAATTATATTAGAATTAATATAATCTGTTTAAAATAAATATTTATGAAAATTTGTAGGACCATATTTTCTTGTAAGAAATGGAAGTTGGATAAAAATATTTTTGTCATAAAAAATAGAAAAAAAATGGATAAAAAATTTAGGATGTGAGATGAAAAGTGGAGGATTATCTCTCGGATATTATCCAATATTATTGTCTTTAGACATGACAGAAATATTAGATATATTGATCTAAGGTAAATGTGATTCAATTAGTCTAGTCATTTATTTAAGGACTAAATTAATTAAACACAACAAACATATAACTCACACATTACATTGCATTATCTATCACCCGCTTTTCTATACCATTGCCACTTCTAGACTAAACAAAACATTAGACATGTTGACATAACAAAGATGTGATTCAATCAATTTAGTCATTCATTTAAAGACCAATTTGATCAAATCCAAAAAAAATATAATTACATTATCATCTTGTTCACTCCATAATCAATTTCTTGCTTCTACCTCGACGATTTGAAATCTTAGAAGGTGTTAACTATATTATACAACCAAAAATGATGATATTAACATAGTAAAGAGACTGAAATAAAATAATAAAAAATAAAAAACACAATTAATTATGTCAATCAAATATGTAAAAATCTTGTTGTGAACTACGACTTCTGACTCTTGTAAAAATATGTAAAACACAATTAATTATGTCAATCAAATATGTAAAAATGTGGACATATTGATTCCTAGTCTAATTTATCTAATTTTAAAAATTTTTTATGTGTGTATCCATATTAATTAGGTCAGTATAACGGAAATTATGTTTAATTTTTTTGTTGAGTCTTGACAGAACCAAGTGAATATCAAAAATCAATTTGTCTAAATTTTAAAAAAGTCAGAAACTTAAATGTATTTTTAAATCTTTAAAAATTTAAATATCTGCATATATTTGTCTTTTTCTTCAAACAAAAAAAAGTACAAAAGGAAATTATTAAGATGTAAATTCAACATGATTTATTATAGTGAAAATTTAAAAATAAATTTAATTTTTATATAAACTAATTAATGTTATAAAATATATATTTTTTTTAATTTTATCACTCAAAAAAAAAAAAAGTTTCTACACGCACACACGTTTCACGCTTGTGTTATCCGTGTTCCTCTCCTTCATTCGACAGTGCCCTGTTCTTCATCATCTTCTCGGAGCAAGCACGGCACCACAGAGTTTAAGCTTCGAATACCGTCTTTCCCGGATTAGCAAGCCACGAATTTTGGAGCACCCAAACTTTTACCCTTTTGAAGAGTAAAAGAAAAAAGGTAACAGCTTGTTCAACACTAAGTCTCAAAAGCTGATTTGGTTCTTTCCTTCTAATACTTCTCAAATTCTTGCTTTTTCTGTTCTTGTTTGGGTTGCTAGCATCAGCAACAAGCCAACAACTACCCCCTCGGATTGGATAGTGAACTGGGTTGGTAACGATTTTTAGAAGCAGCTAGAAAGGTGAGGCCTTTTTTGCATGGTTTCTTAACACCCTTCATTGCTTCCTTTGTATTTTACTTTTTCTTCATTTATTTCCTGCTTTTCTTATTGGGTTTAGTTCTCTCGTTGTTATGTTAAGAGTTTTGGGACTTAGTTGAATGTTTTAGTTACCTACATCTATTTTTGGGGTTCGTGGGGAGAAGATGTATGCAGTATTGTATGCTTGAAGTGGTTATTGAATGCAAAAATATTGAGCCAAAAACATTGAACGGCATGCTTTCATTTTATTTTAGTTTAATTTTTGTGGTGGAGAATTATTGTAAGCTTATATTGGCTTTTGTTTCTCTCTTTCTTCTGCTGGATTTTATGCTTAAAATCTGCAACAGTTTTGGAGTTGGATTTACTGTGTTTTCATTGAGATAGATGTATGTATGCCAGACCCAGTATTATATTGAGGTATATACTATATAGTCCAACTCCAAGAACCTCCTTTAAAGTTATCATGACTTTCTTTATCTGCGATATTGGGTAGAGATACTTTTGTTTCTAGTGAATATATGCTTGTGTAGTTTTTTTTATGAAAATTAGTCATGAACAAACTATGTGAACAACCTTTCCTTACCCCTTTCGGCCTTTGCTTCTTGTCCAATATAGCCATAATCGTCGGAGTGCGAAAGTCACAATCTTGGTAATGCAAATCTCAGGTGCTATCAGTGATGTATTGGTGGTACTTCCACCTTCTGCATCTCTTAGGTTACCAGAATTTCGCCATTTGAACACTTGTGCTGTTTCTGATGCCAAGAACTTTATTTCAAGTGGATTTCTTAAAGTAAGCTTTCCAGGATATCATCTTCACTTTCTTTCTGCTTGTTTTCTAGAATAATCTTAATTCTCCTTATATTGGAAAACGTTTTGAAATTAGCTTGAAAGCGAGATATGTGCTATCTGAAACAAAATTGATTTACTATGACTGAAGATTGAGACTTTGAGGTTAAAGAATTTATCTTCTTCCCATGAAAGCTGAAAAAAAGCATAAAATATAGTGGGCATACAGAGTTTAGGATTGAAGAAGCTTGTAGCAAATGTTGTTGTTGTAATGTTGTTTAAATAGCATTAGTTACAAATAATTTATGTAATAATCATTAACCAATGTGTTTAGAGTAACAAATACGATTGGTTCTCCTTGTATGATTGTTGTGAAAACTCTTGTTGGCTATTGATTGGTATTCCTTTTTATCCCCCAATCAACTCGTGCTCGCTATACTGCCCCCAAGCAATTTAAAAGGTTCTACTGTAGTTCATGCATTTGTTGACAAAACATTTGTGCTAGCTTCATCTTGTTCATATTGACAGAGCTAGTTCTTTTTTCCTTTTCGCTTTGAGCTTACATCAATCTATTAGCTTAAGTTGAGAAAATTTGCTTTTGATGTGCTTTTTTAATCCTTATTGTTTTTTCTCCATATATAACTTAGTTATATGCCTGTATGATTTTCTCTACTACATTGTTCATCTTGATTTCCACTTACATTATCCTGTCTTATTTTTTGGGGGTAGAGCTTTCCTCGTTCTTGTAATGCCAGCTTGTTTAAAGTATTCTTTTATTTGTAGAGCTTTCCTTCTTGTTGCAATGCCAAGCACTATAATGAACTTTATAGTTTCCGAAGTAGAGGCTTAGTTACAAGAGCATCAGCAGGTTCAAGTGATAATTTAGCACATTTTGCTCCCCTCCAACTCGAAACACCCGTAGGTCAGCTTCTGGAACAAATTTCACAAACCCATCCTCATCTACTGCTAGCAACCATTGATCAGCAGCTAGAGAATCTTCAAACCGCAAGAGATGAGCAGAAGGAAGAATCTTCTACTTCATCTCAGGATCCCCTTTACAAGTAAGAATGATACCTTGATTCCATGAATATGCTATTGTAAAAGCTCTGGAAGATTATCACAAACCAAAAGTGGGATTATAGTTCATTTGGTTGTATATTGATTTAGCTATTTGTAGTGCAAAAGTGACCAATTCTGTCTGATCTGAATTTCAGGAGGATTGCTGAAGTTAAAGAGAAAGAAAAGCGTACAACTTTGGAAGAGATCATGTACTGCTCGGTTGTAAATAAGTTTTTGGAAAACAACATTTCAATGATTCCAAAGATCTCAGCAACATCAGATCCTACCGGCCGAGTGGATTTCTGGCCAAACCAAGAGCTGAAGCTAGAAGCTGTTCATTCTACGGAGGCATTCGAGATGATCCAGAGTCACTTGTCTTTAGTACTAGGCGAAAGGCTCGTTGGACCTCTTCAGACAATTGTTCAGATTAGTAAAATTAAGCTTGGAAAGCTCTATGCCGCTTCGATAATGTATGGATACTTTCTCAAGCGAGTTGATGAGAGGTATCAGCTTGAAAGGACAATGGGGACCCTCCCAAAGGACTTTGGTAAAGCCAATGTAAGTTTCGACGAACCGGCACCGCCTTCAAACCAGCTCTGGGACCCGGATTCCTTGATCACAATTCGTGCTTTTGATGATGTTTATAGTGATGGGGACTACATGGAAAATGAAGAAGGCAAATCATACCGGTTACGATCTTATGTGATGCAGTTGGACAGTGAGACACTTCAAAGACTTGCCACTATCCGGTCGAAGGAAGCTATGTCGTTGATCGAAAAGCAAACTCAGGCCTTGTTTGGAAGGCCTGACATCAGAGTTTCTGAGGATGGTTCAATTGAAACTCCCAATGATGAAGTGCTTTCAATTGCATTCTCAGGGTTGACCATGTTAGTTTTGGAAGCTGTTGCGTTTGGATCATTCCTATGGGATGCAGAAAACTATGTTGAATTGAAATACCCTTTTCTCAATAACTAGAAAGATTGTTTGTATAAGAGTATAAATTCTTTTTGCTGCACAGTTTAGACAGTAAGGAATGTAAATGTGTTGATGCATGGAGCTTTTTATAACATAAATATATTTTACTTGATGTTCTGGTCGCCAAATCTTTGTTAAAAACGGTTTCAAAATAGGATGGAACTTTAGTCTTTAAGGCCTTGAGAGTAAGTGAATGAAAGGAATTGAAGGAAAACTGTTAAAAGGGAGTACTATGTTTTACCATGTTTGATTGGAGTGAAGATTGATGTGTATGTTTTTGTACACAGTACATGCTGTTTTTTTTTGTTTGGTGACGATTTTTTTGTACATACTATTGAAACAAGTGAATTGATTTTTCAATTTTCTTTACTGTTTTATGGGTTTTTTTGGACCAAATGATGCATTGTGGTACATACAAAACTTGGAAAAAGATGAAGGTTATAACTTGGTATCAATGTTCTATTAACATTGTTGAACGATGAATTGATGAAACGAGTAACTTGGGCTGCATTTGTTTATAGAAACAGTAATATAAAGATACAAAATCATATTTGATAGAGGAGATATAAACAAAAATAATATGTCTAAAAATATTAAATTAGCATATTTTGTGTTCATTTTAATAGAAAGGACAGAGACATACTAACAAAAGACACAATTTATTTTTTATTATTTTATTAATTTTTTATAATTATATTTTTTATTATTATATTTTTTGTCTTAAATTTTTTGAATGAAAAAAATATTAAATTTTCATAATTTATTTTAATTTATCATCAAACAAAATATAAAGACACAAAATTAAAAAATTAAATTTTCATAATTTATTCTAATTTATCATCAAACAAATTATAAAAACACAAAATTTTATATCTTTATACTTGCATCTTATTCTATTTTCATAAACAATCTAGGCCCAAATGATTTCATATGAATTTGGAATGATTAGCTTATCCAATTTTTAACAAAAAAAATTATAAATAAAAAAGATAGAGGCATAGAGAGTATGGTGGAACATAGAGCAGCCTAGAGTACCCCAACGCATCTGCATTCTGTTCCAGTGTTCCCACAGGCCACAGCCTGACCTCACCGACCTCGAACCCGAACCCTCTCTTCGTCTCACCGCCCCAAACAAAACCCAACCCATTCTATTCATTCTTGCCTATCGCACCCTTCTCTATTCTCTTCTTATTCTGTTATTCATCAACTCAACACCAACACCACACAAATCTCTCATATTTCTCAGCTATTTTTCACTGCACAATCACCACAACAACATCAATATGGGTTACGAAGACGATCCGTGAGTTCCTCTTCTCTTTTTTCCAAAGCCAATTTCACCTTTTATCAGGGTTAGGGTTTTCGTTTTCTCCTAATTTCAATTTTTTGTTTTCTGCTTGTTCAGGTATCGCGATGAGGACGGAGAACCCTTGATGGATTATGATGACATGCAATCCGATCCCGAGCCGGAGCCCCACCACGACGATGCTCTCCTCGATGATTACGAGGACGAAGGGGACGGTGGCGATTGGCGACGCCGCGAGCGCTCGCAGACTCCGGTCTACGATCACGATTCGTCCAAGTCGAAGCCCAGGAAGAGGCTCGTTAAGAAGGGCGACACCGGGAGGCAGTCGGTGGCGCCGGAGCTCGAAGACGAGGTGGCGGAGGAGGAGTATGACGTCGGGGCGAGGTTCGCGAGGGAGGGATCGGAGGAAGGGAGGAAGAGGAAGAAGGGGAAGGAGGGTGGAAGTGGGAAGAAGGAGAAGAGGCTTAAGGGGGAGAAGAGGTTTGCGAGTGGCGGAAGTGGGAAGAGCGGGTCCAAATTTGGGGGATCTAAGAAAGCGTTTGGTGGAAAAGGAGGCAAAGATCATGACGGTGAAGTTAAGGAGATGTGGGATACCATTGCTGGCGGCGATTCTGAGGTGTTATTATGGTGCCTTTGTGATTTTTACACGATTTGTTGAATTTGATTGACTGTGTGTTTGTTGTTTGTCTGATAATTGGATTTATTTGGTAGCTTCAAGCTGGATACTTTGATACATTATGTAGTGGTTATACCTCTAATTTGTCATGCTTGTAGCTTGTGTTTTTGCCCTTGCTGATCAGGCCTAGTTGAGGCTCAAAAAGTTGTTGCTGATTTGATAATGGTTTTCATGCCTCTTTTTTTAACCTGGTTTCCATTATATAGGATGATCATGATGGTGTTAGGAACGTGGATGATGACAACTTTATAGATGACACTGGGGTGGAAGCTGGTGGTTACTATGGCAGTGATGAACCTCGTTCTCCTGGTGATGCTCCCCAGGTTGGTGAATTAATTCTCCCGAATTTTTTCTTTTTACTTCTAGATTCTCCTGTAAGCAGAATAGCAGATCCACTGTGTTTGATATCCTTCTGATTAGGATAATGTTTTGGTACCGGTAGCATGTTGTAAACCAAAATATGTGATGGATGTAACTTAAGCTTTCTTTTCATTTCAAGCTATTCGGTCTCTGTTTATGATCTAGTTAGAGACAATTTCTTCAAGAAATCAATTATGGGAGTTGTTGCATTGTTTTACTATAAAGCTTTTGACACCTGACATATGTTGATATTCTAGGCAGAGGAAGGTGAAGAGGATGATGAAATTAAGGATCTTTTCAAGGTAGGTAAGAAAAAGAAGAAGAATGAGAGAAGTCCTGCAGAAATAGCTTTATTAGTTGAGAACGTCATGGCTGAGCTTGAGGTCACAGCTGAAGAGGATGCTGAACTTAATAGACAGGGGAAGCCTGCCATTAATAAACTAAAGAAGTTGGATCTTCTAACAGAAGTCCTCTCGAAGTAAGCTGTTGATTTTCTGTCATATTAAGTATGCTCTGGTGTTTCCTTAATATTCTATTTTACTTATGCATATTTTCTTTGGTAACTTTCCACCAACTATTTGTCTATTTTGCAGGAAACAGCTCCAATTAGAGTTTTTGGACCATGGAGTACTAACTTTGTTGAAGAATTGGCTTGAGCCACTTCCTGATGGAAGCTTGCCAAATATTAACATACGCACAGCAATTTTGACTATTTTAAATGATGTACTGAGTTTTCACCATTATAAATATTTTTTTTATTCAATTGCCCTTCTCCAGCATTATTTAGCTCCTGATTAATTGGACATGCTTTGCAGTTTCCTATTGACCTAGAGCAGTATGATAGAAGAGAACAGCTGAAGAAGAGTGGTCTTGGGAAGGTTGTGCTTCAGTTCATCCTGTGGCTGGATGTTCTATTTTTTAGCATTTAAAATAACAGTCTTCTCTCCCCTCATTCCCCTCCCCCTTTCTTTCTCTTCCCTGGGACAAAAGAAAAAAAAAAAAAAGAAAAGAGAGCATCAATATGTAGCTTGTTATTCGGAGTCATAACATAAGTGTGATCTATATTGTCTTGACAGGTGATCATGTTCTTATCGAAGTCCGACGAAGAAATCAATGTAAATAGAAAACTAGCTAAGGAACTGGTTGACAAATGGGTAAGTAATATGTGAAACTCTTGCTTCAGCATGTATCATTTATCTTTCCTTAAAAATTGTACTGATTCTTGAAGACATTATAATGGTATGCATTTTCTTTTTTTACAAGCTATCCATTTTCATCCAGGTGTAGTTTTCTTTTTTGGGGACAGATACTTAAAAAAGCACATCATTTTTGCTTTTAATTGCAGAGTCGACCCATATTTAATAAGAGTACACGGTTTGAGGACATGAGAAATGCTGAGGAGGACAGGATTCCTTTCAGGAGGCCAACCGTTAAAAAGTGCTCAACCATTCTGATTTAAATTGCTTGTCTTAAGCAATATTTGTTTTATGTATTGCAATATCCTGAATTTCTATAATGCTGAATTTCTACAGGCCGGCAAATAAAGCAGCAGGGATGGAATCTAGAGATGGTGATCTTGATTTGGAATTTTCACAGTAAGTCTTGGGCATTAAGATATTACTTGTGGAGCAGTGTGAACTAAGTTGTCACTGATTTGTGTTATAGATGCTAATTGTTCTGAATGTATAATGCAGGCCTAGGTCTGGACAGTCTTCTTCAAGGCAACATGCATCAAGGCCAGAAGCAACACCTCTGGATTTTGTGATCCGTCCCCAGTCTAAAATTGATCCAGAAGAAGTTAGAGCGCGAGCAAAAGCTGCTGCACAAGATCAGCAGAGAATGAAGGTTTGTGCTTTACCTCGGGGTGGGAGTATTGTTTTTTTTTTTTAAAGCTTTTTATGATTCCCTGCAATTCTTTAAGTTTTCAAGTGTTTGGAGAGTATCTTACAAATGCAGAATACTGAGGAAGTGAATATGTAAAAATAAAAATTGGAAGTAGAGAGATTAACTGAAGATGCGGATGTATATTCTAAATTTTGTATTTCACCACAGATGAATAAGAAGTTGCAGCAGTTGAGGGCACCAAAGAAAAAGCAGCTTCAAGCTACAAAACTAAGTGTGGAAGGTCGTGGCATGGTCAAATATTTGTAGGTCTGTTGACTGGTTGGGTTGTTATTATAAAGGAGCCAACCAGTGACTGCTTCCTTTGCAGACCTGTGTTCTGTGGTCTGAATTTCAAGTTTGACGGGTTGCTGTTAACATCCTCCCCGTTATCCCTGCGCGTTTGTTGCGTATTCATCAATTGCATAAATGATTCCCCTAAGTATGGGATTGTGGTGCACATGCTGTTAATTATTGTTTAATAATCAAGCCTCGGTTTGTCATCTCAGTTCAATGACACTGGAGTCTCTTCTGCATCCGTACTTGGGGTGTGTTTCGATCTGGCTTTTTTTAAACAAAATATTTATTTGTTTAATTTTATGGGAAGATTTTTATTGTTAGGAAATGTAATTTATATTCAGATGAAAAATACAAAAATTCTTATTAAGTAATTTTTTAAATATTATTTAGAAAGCGATCGATTAAAATAAAAGGCATTTTTGCTCTTTTTAATATAACTTACTTTATAAAAAAAGAGCCGTATTCAACCCAAATTTTTTAGATAAAAAATATTTTATCAATGTTAGTATACCAATATGTACTACTGTGTGTATTTATTAAATTTGTACAAAAAGATTTAATCAATAAGAATGTTAATGAGTGTTGATACACAAATATTAATTAAATTTAAAATAAAAAAGATTAGTTATACTATAAGAGTATTAATTAATAATTGTTTTATTGTACTCAATATTTTATATAGTGTAATAAATATTGTGTAAAATGGTCATGATTTAGTTCAAATGACCTAGGTTTTGGGATTGAGTCTCTCTCTTATTTTTGAACAAAAAAATATTGGGTAAAATGGAAGAATAAGACATATAATGAAAAATGGAGGAATACAAAAATAGTTGAACTTGGTGCAAATTTTGTGTGAACTTGGTGTTTTAAAGCATTTGAGGTTTACATGGAGGCGGAGCAACAATGATAATTGTGGCCTCTCCTCCTCTTCGAAGAAGCAAACAATGATATTGCATCTGCTACAATGAAGAAGCAGGAACATGGACACGCTGGTGTTCTGGTTGCCGCAAAGAGGATTGTAGTGATAAAGAGTACCCACAATGGTGAAAAGCACTATGAACTCAATAGTTCCAAACTTGTGCAATATTGCATCATATGCAGAAGAGCAACTCTAATGAAAAGAAAAGGGGCAAGGAATGGAACAAGTCGGGTGAGATATATACAAGATAACTACTAATACTAAAATATCTTGTGTGAAATTGTAACGGAAGTCTATTTTTTATTTGTATTTGAAGTTAGTTTAAGGGAGAGGCGAATTTGCGAGCACTGCACGAAGTTCGCACACAAAGATCTAACTATTTTGTATTCATTTTTCATTATGTTTACCCTCCTTATTCTTCCATTTTATACCATAATAAATATTCATTACATTATAAAATATAATAAAATAATTTTGTATTAATATTTTTTAAGTGAGATCAGCAGCAAGAGCGAGAGCCGAAAGTGGAATGGTTGCAAGGAAACAGATGATCTTCTCTTAGCACTGAAACAAGTGCTGCACAAAATGCAACCATCATGGATACCACGGACAAAAAGAGCGTAATTCCATGGCAAAATCCTGAGGAAATCTCACTCAGCATAAAGCGACGTAAGGATCCAAGTAAAAATTAAGATGGAAGTAGCAGAAGCAAAGAGAGACATTGCATCTGTTATGATGAGAGTTGTGACAATAAGTGTCACTTCCTTGGGGAATCGCCAATACACACACTTCCATCTCGGAAGATGTATAACTTAGTTCATTGCTGAATTTTCAAAGAGATGTTTCAACTTTCAATGCCTCAGTCCCTTCTTGATCAGAGAAAGCATAGGCTAGAGATTAGTGAACGCAGCCAAAGGGATGCAAAAGCTCACATTTCTGCGCACCTTCATTTTCAAGGCTTTGGGCTTGGCAGATTAAGAATGTAAAGATGTTCTTTTTTGTTTTGTTTTTAATTACATATTGTAAGTCTTCTTTCACATTATCATTTAGTTGTACATTATGTATTGCCAAATTATCAAACGATATTTTGGGGAGATAGTAAACTCACAAAACGTATAGGCAGTTAGGATCAACCAACGGCAAAATGTTGTTTTAACAGATTAGTTCATTTCCTATGCTGGCACCACCAAACAATTGAACCATATAAAAGATATGGTAATGGAGCAGGAATCAGAGCGGTTCACTTTTCCCCCAATGAATTTTTTATACAGCAAGTCATATGATGGACAAGACTAAGTTTCATTAACAACTACATATAACTGTAACCCGAAACACTAGCTTTTAAGCTGCAGATAAGTTCTACAGAATTCACTCTCTACAGTCTACACACAATCCAAGTAGTTTTCAGGAAAAAAATTGCCGAATTAGGAATGAGGGATCATATAACATAAACAGAACCTAAGAGACTATAACATGGGTCAGCTTTAGTACAATTTGAGCTACAAGCTATTCCAAAACACGGACTCGCTCTTGGCTATTAGTGTTAGGTTATCTTCCTGCAAATGCCACATGTGGCGGCAAGTATATATTGATCCTAATTGCCACCCTCCACGACCTCTGCCTGTCCGCTCTGTTGAGGGTCATCTGCCGCAGGCTGATCATTCATTGTTCTGGACCTAAGATCATCATTCCAAGGTAGTTCGCGAGTCTCTCCTGTAGATTATATTGTATTTTTAGTCAGACATCACAGGCAAATTTTGCAAAAGTAATTTTGTTTGCTGAATAAATATTCAAATACACATAATTCATTTCAATGGACCTATCCTTTGCTGCCTATTACTCTAGCAGGAGTGCTTATCAATATGCAAAAAACCAAATGTCAAAGAATACATGCTATGCTCGGATACATGGATAGGGTATAAGGAAGATTAAGGAGAGAAAAAGTACTGTATTAGTTAATTAGGAATTAGGATGTGTTTGGACTTTGGATAGGCTTTTTAAATAAATATTTATTTTATTTTATGGGGATATCTTTTTTATTAGAAAAAATTATTTTTCATTCAGACAGGAAGTATAAGTAGTTTTTCAGGGAATCCTTATTAAAATATTTTTAGAATTTTGTTCTTTTAAAAAAGTGATCCATTATAATAGAAGTTTTCGCTCTTTTTAACAAAAATAATTTTTAAATTGTGTTCAACTAAAAGTTCTTTTTAGATTAAAAAAACTAAATGACTTAGTTAACGTACTATATGATAAGTTTATTATTAGTGAAAAATTTTAAATATTTTTAATTAATAAATACAAATAAATGTATTAAAAAATTAATTTTTTTATAATTTTAAGGAATTTTTTTTTAATATATAAATTTAACATGTGTTTTTAAAACACACAATAGATAAATCTTTATAAGTATATTGTATGTATTTTTATCCATTTAAATTCTTTTCATGCATATTTTTGTTTATTTATTCTATATTTTTTTCTTTAAAAAAAAAAACATCAATCCAATTGAAAACTGAATTCTCAAGTTTTGCGCTTACATGATTTATTTCTTAAATTCAACGGTAATATTTGAGGTTTACATGGAGGTAGAGCAATAATGGTCAAACGAGTTACTCACATCAAAATATTTAAAACATTTTTTTTAAAGATAATTTTTTAATAATTAAAATTCAATTTATATAATTGATTAAACTGTATTATTATTGTTAAAATTAGACCAATTAAATCGATTTGACAAAAAAATTGAAAAATTAAATTTTAAACTGATGGTAATCAGTGGTTGAGAGAAGAGGGTTGAATCTTAACCTTTTTTTTTTTTGTTGAATATTACTTTATGCCTTTTAAGATAGTTTCAAGAGATATTTCTGCTTTTTGTCTCATAACAAGTCAAGAGACATTTTCTTTTTATCTCATAACCGGTTAGGAGATATTTTTCAATTTTGTCTCCTACGCAACAGAAATAGAAATAGAATAGAAGAGAAAGAGAGAATCACCCCCAGAAGTATCCTGGTTCAGCTGCTAAGTACAATGCAGCCTGCATACAGTCTCCATCACAATAGTGAGGGAATTTCACTATAATCAACAGATTACGTACACCAATTCTTCCCTAGGAACTATCCATTCCTATCTGGGACAAGTTCAGAATCTATCCCCAAAACTGAACTTGACTTGGACAACTGCCAAGCTTTCAACCGCAAAGTGCTAACCCAACTTGCAAGGAAATTTTCACAGGATCATGACACACAACCCAGATGTACAAAGAAACTCTTAGACATCTATGGCTTTTTCTTTAATTTTGCATTCTCTGCCTTTTTTCTCTCACTGGCTTTTTCTTACAAACCTCGCTCTGTTTGTCTTTTTCACCATGAGACTCAGACAGACAAAATTAAAGAAAAAAAACAAAATAGAACACATTGAAGGAGAAGAACTCTGTAAGCTTCGGGTAGTTATGAGAACTCTGTGCTTACTCTCCTTGATCTCAACCCTTGGCCGTTCACCCTTATTATAGAATGGGAAGCTTCCAAGGTTGAAACTGGTTCAACCAAGTTACCATCTTCTTCTCCAACACAAATCCTGCTCGGACAGAGAGAAGAGAGAGGAAAAACCGAAAGCAAATCAACATGCATGTACCTCTCTCTCATCCCTTCTCGTCAAACTTCATCAATCTGAGCCATTCATCTTAACTTTGCCTCCAAGAAAGACTTTCAACTATTGATGGATCTCTGATCCTTGACAGCTCATTCTTTCCCATATTTGCTTCTTCCTTCACGTAGCTCCAGAAGCTACCTGATGGGTGAAAAAATGCCGGTTAAGAAATTCTGATAAAAGTGGCATTGCAAGTATAGTCTTAACCGACGATAATTCCACTATCAATTTAAATTTGCGTCACAAGTAAGAATAAATAACAGAGAGTAAAATCTCGGGTCGTTTCCCAAAGAGTTAATACAATGATGTAAATTATTGGTCAGGAATTTTTTTCTGAATATTTTTTAAATTAAAGCGGTGAATAATAGCAAGAGGTGTTATGTATTTAATAAAAAGGTCTTGGCTAGAAGTGAAAATTGGAGTTCCTGTCCTTATTGATTTTTCCAAGTATAATAGTAAAAGTTTATTACTTCCACTTAGTTATCTTTTAACTAATAAAGGAAAGTCAAGTAGATAGCACTAATTCTGATTCACAAGTTCTAATCACTTCCTGGGGAAGGACTGGAGTTAGTGAAAACTGAGTTAGCTAGCAATTTCCAATTACCAAATTAATGCTTTAGTATTCCAACTCAATGGTTTCTAATTAATCAACTCCAAAGCCAAGTTGGAGTAGGAAAAAGATCCTCTCCAGTTTTTTTAACAATTGATAGAATCCAGTGTGATTTATCACCTTTGATTCTATAAGTGGGACCAGAAATAAATAAGAGAGAGAACGCAATGAATGGTTAGATTGAACACTGGATACCATCCAGTTTTTTTCTCACTGGAGAGGATCCACTCCCGTTGGAATATCTACTCCATTGATATGAATGCCATTTTTATAGACATATAAAAGGAGTAAATAAAAGACATGGCAATTAAAATAAATTAATAAAATTAAAATTTGCACGAACAATAATTAAATATAAAAATACTTCATTGCATTAATAGAATTCAAAATTAACAATATCCGAATATGACCACAAAGCAATTAAATGAAAAAGAGTAATTGAGTTATAGGAAAAGGCAAACTATAGAGATGATGACTTCAATAGAAGGTAGTAGCAGCTCTCTCAATAACCAATCCAAAGCAAAAAATGAAGAATGCTAAGAACCCTAGGAGAAGTATTGTTTCTCTCTAGAATTCAAACCTAAACTAAAACTAAAGTGAAAATGAAAATATGCTCAGTCTCCGCTCTACCCTTGCCTCTAGTCTGTGTTTTCGCACTTGAAACTGGGTCCAAATCGGCCCAAAAATTGCCCCCAGCGAGTTCTGATAAGTGCAGCACGTGACGCTCTGTCACGCGTACACGTCGGCTACGCGTACGCATCGCTGGGCTTCTGCGCAGGTCATGCGTACGCGTCAGTCACGTGTATGCGTCGCTGTAAGACGCTCCACATCACGCACACGCGCCAGCCATGCGTGGGCGTCGCTCCTCGCTTCTCAACTCCTTAGTTTCTTGTGTTCTTTCTACTTTAACATGCTTCATCCTCATCCTTTGAGTCATTCATGCCCTGTAAACCTGAAAACACTTAACAAACACATCACGACATCGAATGGTAATAAAGGAGAATTAAAAATTAACAATTTTAAAGCTTAGGAAGCAAGTTTTCACTCAGAACACAAAATTAGGAGGGAAATGAAAAACATGCAATTTACATGAATAAATGTATAAATGACTGATAAAATCCACTCAAATTAGTACAAGATAAACCATAAAATAGTGGTTTATCACAACCTCCTATGATGGATGAATAAAAATGGAAACGAACTTTTGCCATAGAGATCTTCCTCTTTGACCGAGACCGATTGCTTCTATTCTTGGCATGAAGATCTTGAAACTTCTTCTTCACATCTTGTCTTTAGTGGCAAAAATCTTAGCCACACCATACTTCTGATCTTCTTTTGGCAAATGCCATCACTAACCTAGCCTTTTGCTTTCTCATAGCTTCACTGCTTTTCTGATAACTTGTATCTTCTTTTTTCCTGTTTGACATGACCAAAAATAGAGAGGAAAGAGAAGATACAAAACTTTTCAAAGTACAATTAAATGAATTGAAATCCCACTCACATTACTTAAAGAGTGAAATAAACGTGTAAAATCATTAATACAATTAACTCAATTTAATTTTCTTTTACAGTTACCAATGCATGAGTTTAATTAAATTAAAAATTGAATTTCATTAACTAAGACATGTATTCAATTTAATTAAACTTTAAATTCCACCATAAGAGAGTGGGTAACCGAACCACTCTTTCTCATTCTCTTCAATTTCGAATCATGATGATGTTGGTCTCTAAAAAAAAGTTTTAGGCTGCACATTGGTTTCCTGGTCCAATTCATCTTGCTAACCAATTAAATAATTCAGCCACATATCATACAGTGTTTTTGCACAAAGCTAAAATATTATCTCATTATATTGGGTTCATGTTACTTTTGGTCTAATACCAAAATCTGCACACTTAAACAAAATCATTAAACAAACAATTAGAAGCATAAATTAAATTAACAATTTTAATAATATTTGATCATCATCATATTTTAAGTTTTTCAAATTCATCATAAACCATTTTAAATTAATATTTTTTTATAAAAATGATTACAATATCCCTATTATAAAAAATGACTTAAAATATTTCTATATATATATAAACTCTAAATCCTAACACTTCTCTTCTCTCTATTCCGTCATAGGATTAGAATTTAGAGTTTTTAAAATTAATATATATAATAAGAGTATTTTAGTCATTTTTTATAATAAGAGTAATATAATCATTTTTTATAAAAAAAAATTAATTTAAATCAGTTCAACATTTGATTTACCGATTTTTCAGTTAAATTAATTTATTTGGTCTAATTTTAACAAAAATAACACAATTTAATTAATTATATAAATTAAATTTTAATTCTTAAAAAATATTTAAAAAAAAATATTTTAAACGTTTTTAAGTAAGTAACTCCCTAGTGGTCATCATTGTGGCTTGAACAAAGTGGATCAATTATCTCCACTACCCACCTAAGAGGGGCATGGAGGAGAAATTTCTCTGAGATAACTATAGAGACCCAAGTAAAAATTCTCGTCCCACCTCATGATCTTCGAATAATACGAATTTATTTAATTATCTTTAATATTTTAGTTTTTTTATAGGTATTTTAATAGTTTCATATATTATAGATATTTTTTTGTATTAAGACTTATTTTATGTTTTTAGACTTGAATGTTTGAACTTTAATTAATTTATTATTTTAAAATTCGGACAAGATATACATATACGTTGTTTCAATGTTTTTACTTTTAAAATGTTTTTATTAGGAATTTTTATAAGAATACAGAGAAATGGAGATCTTGGTAACACTGCGGGAAAACGGAGAATGGGGACTAAAGCTCAGTTATCCCCTACAGCAAAGTTGGGGGTCCACATGGAATAATCAATTGTGCTTGAAAACAACCACGATTCGTGCGTGGTTCTAGTTTTACCAACATCAAAGTTACAAAGTTATGAATTAGGTGGTTAACGCTTAGCGTTTTCTTTTTTAATGGAACTGCACACATTAGACCTGGTGGTGGAATCGAAAATCTCGACGAAGAGGCGTAGCTGCGATGGGATAAATACAATAATAGGAATACTTGCAAGTACCATGGCAACTATCACCAGCGGCTGATACTCTTTTCCTTTGAACATGGCAAAAAGTGCTGCACAAAACGCAACCATCATGAAGACCACTGAAAAAAACAGAGTCACCAGGGCAAATAGCAGTTTACATGGCAACGCTTTCAGGAAATCTTTTTCCGCATAACTCGACGTGAGGATCCCAATGAAGATCAAGACTGAAGTCGAAGAAGCAAAGAGTGATATTGCATCTGCTACGATGAAGACGGTAAATGCCCTGTCATGCAGGAACATGGGTTCCCCGTTGCTCTGGTTGTTTCCACCAGGGAGAGTGAAGGCCGCGGCAAAGAGGATTGTAGTGATAAGAGTACCAACAACGGAGAAAGCACTAGCTGTGTCTTTCGCCCACTTCTCCCCTTCTTTCGCCAGCTGCTTGTGTTGTTCCATAAATATTTCATGAGGCTTTTTCCCATCTTCGTTCTTCGCCTCCTTACACTTGGGATGCACAATTTCCTCCACGGCCTGCTTTTCAAATAAAAAGGAGAATGTTAGGTAAACAATGACTATTTTGAACAACATGAACAATCACCATTGAAATTCTTTAAGTGATTAGTCACGTAACAAATTTCAAGTGAGAGTAATTAAAGACCTTAAACCATTGAATTTCGCTTTGCATTTGGAGAGCTGCACCACATCTATGAGCAAGAGCAGAGGAAGGCCCTAACTGTGCTGCTAGATGTAGAAGGTTATTGCCAAACACGTCGGTGCGAGAAAGAACTATCTCCTTGCGTCCGTGAACATCGTGTATGAGGTCAAACACGTCTTTTTTGCGATTCAAAATCGCATGCGCGAATATGCCTCTCTTGTTTCTATCAGTGGCCCATAAGAGGTCTGGATTAGCTTTTTTCATCAACTCTATGAACTCAATGGTTCCATACTTCGCTGCCTGCAACATTGCATCATATGCAGAAGCATTTTGAAGCTGCGATCCATCAAGGCGAGTAACTTTTTTCCCCAAGCAACTCAGAATTTGATCAACCCTAAGGTGGGTCTTTTTCATTTTGTATATTTTTTTTATTCCTATGAGATATTCAATGAAATCAGTTACTTTAGAGACTTAAGTTGTTTCACAACAAAAACTAAAAATGAAAATTTGAAGGGGGAAAAAAAACATACTTGGGAATTTTAGTAGAGAATTTTGAATGAATAAGTGAATGGGTGCAAGCAGTCGAACTGAGGGGTAAAAGAAAAGAGAAAAAAATTTCAACACTTTACATGCCTTTTGTTCATTAAGCTTTGCACTGATAATGCACATCGAGGGATATTATGCTGATAAAACACATCAAATATTTATTATGAAAACTATGTTAGTTAAGCATGCATGCATATATACACACACGTTAACGCGTATATATATAGGTGTTGTCTCTAGTGCCCACATTAGTGTGGTGACTATGGTGACTAAGGTCTATCAATCAATCCAAACTTGAAACGTGGCATGTTTGAAGTTATGAGAAGAAAAGTTTGATAAGATGTAATGATCATAAATGTACTAACGAAACACGGTAATAATTATAAATCAATAAACAACTACTAGTTAATATTTTTATGAAATCAATAAATTATTGTGAAATTTCAAAAATCAAAATTACAAAATTTGGGTAAAGTGGATCGAAAATTTGAAAAATTCTCAATTGCAATAGCAGAGGGTGTGATTCTCTTCAAGTTATAAAAAACCCTGCAATTACTAGACTAAATTTATTTTTTTGTAATATATTGTGTTTTTTATAAATATATTATTAACTATTAGACATATCCCTATTAATAATTTTATGTAATAACTTTTTTAGTCATGCAATTTTAAGATATTTTTTATTTTTTTATTCTAATAAATAATATTTATATTAATTTAATTTAATAAATTAGAAAAAAATTAATCTAATATAAAAAATTAAATTTTATATAATTATTTAATTATGATCGAATTAACCAATTTAACTTGTGACTTATTAGTTGAATCAATAACTTAATGATCTAATAATTTAGTTGGATCGATTGTCTGTTCGATTTTTATAACTATAATTTCGGTCCTTCAAATTTTAAAGCCATTAAAACAAATTAACATTTTTAACTTTCATAGATTATCAATTTATTTGCAATGCTATATGCATATTAACAAAAGAGAAAATTACCGTATTTAATGAGAATAAAATAAAATCTATTTATCATTTTTTTATTAGAGATGTGTCTCATAGTCACCGCTAGCCACCATAAATGCGGCCACCAGAGACTTAGCCATATATATATATATATATATATATGCCACAACTATGGTACCTACGTTAACCGTGACTACAGGTGACTAGTAATTGACCATCTAATAAAAATGTGATATTTGTCATGGTCCAAATTAACATAAACATGGTTATAGCTAATCTAAGGTAGATAAACACAAATTTTTTACCGCAGGAGCGATGGTGAGGTCGAGATCCAATAGCCCCTTGTATGACATGCTCTCGTAGTCCACTACAGAAGAAGAATCGAAGTCGTTGTATTGTCTATGAGACACATCTCGCTGGCGGCTCATTCTCGATCCATCGCACAATGTAACATTTCAAAAAATATGATAGGACGCGCTGTTGGGAACGCCATGACGGCAGAAGTAAAGGCGGAAAAAACGGTTTCAGCGTGCGCTGCGCCTAGGACTGGACTGACGGTGGCGGTGGCGGCAGCCGCGAAGATGAATCAAGCGTGCTACTCTGACTCGGGCTACATGTGTTGTTGTTAATGTGAACGAAGTTGTTGCTGTTGTTCAGAAGCTTCTCCGCCATCGGAACATTGGTCTTCGCCGTGGCGCCGTGGATGTCTCTTGTCGCTGCGTCGTACGCACGCGCTGTCCCCTCTGCAGTTTCGAAAGTTCCGAGCCAGACGTGCGTCTTGCCAGGGTTATGGATTTGGACGGCGTACATGGCCGTTTCCTAACACCTCTGTAACAGATCTCTTTGGCATGACTGCTTAACAAATTTATCGCGATTAAAGTGGTCATAATCCAAGTCAAAACCATCGCCTTTCCAACTGTCAAACTCTCATAGGTTCTATCATATCTAGCCATCATAGCCACGAAGCAAACAATCCACCATAGATGGCACTATATATATATATATATATATATATATATATATATATATATGGTGTCTAAAAGTGGCCAAAGATTGACCCACAAATTAAAAGTTGATATGTGGAATGATTGAATATAGTAGAAAACATTTTAGAAATATGTTTTGTGAATTACATTAAAAATGAGAAAAACTAAATTATAAAAAAATATAAATGCATGGAAGAAAAAATATAAAAAAAGTTTTGAAGTTAATAAAAATGGGATTTATTTAAATAAATTAAATAAATATTTTATTTATTAAAATAAATAATTATAAAAATTATTATAAAAATACGTCTCTCAATCTTATATCGTTTATTTACACTGTAAACGATATAATTATAAATATATTTTATGTATACTGTAAAAGATATATATGAAATTTGAAAAAATACATATATTTCGTTTACCGTGCAAATAAGATATGTGTATTTGTAAATATAAAAATATAATTTTTAAAAATAATAAAAAATATTAATAATTTAAATTAGACCAAACTCTTAAAATGGAACGTTTCAAATAATAGGGAAAACATATTTAAAATGGAACGTTTATTTACATTACCTTGATATCTTCTTATAAGCTAACATGTGAAAATATCCAAATTTTTATTTGACATGGTAAAATTCATTTAAAAAAATATAACAAGAATGAATTCTTTTCTAAAACTAAAGCATAACTATAATCAATACTAATATTGTCTAATAACACTAAATATTTAAATTAATACAAATAACATAATATTATGCATTAATTAGTCTAAAATCTTATGCATTTTAAACATAAAACATTAACTTATAGTCTTATAATAACTACTAACACAAAATATTAAGGTTTACAATACTTAAATTTCACATAAGAATAGCCATCATTCATCACTAATAACACAAAATATTAATTGTGTATAGGTCACCGGGCCGATTTCGGGTGGCCCGAGCCATGGCCCGGACCCAATCCAAAATAATGACCGGGTCTATTTTTAAGACTCTTACCCGACCCCTAAACTCGATAAAATCACACCAAATTAGTCCCTAAAATGTTTGGGACCGGGTCGGGTCTTCGGATCAAGTCAAACCATGCACACCCCTATTCAACATACAGTTCTTTTTAGATAAAAGAGTAAATAGATAAAAATATACGAAAAAGAATTTGGAGTGAATAAAAATACACATGAAAAGTTATCAAGTTATAAAGTTGTGAATTAGGTGCTCAATGCTTAGCGTTTCCTTTCTTAATTGGATTGCACACATTAGAGATTAGACCTGGTGGTAGAATAGAAAATCTCACGGGAGAAGCGCAGCTGCGATGGGATAAATGCAATAATAGGGATACTTGCAAGTACTATGGCAACTATCAGCAGCGGTTGATACGCTTTTCCTTTGAACATAGCAAAAAGTGCTGCACAAAACGTAACCATCATGCAGACCACTGATAAAAACAGAGTCACCAGGGCAACTAGCAGTTTATATGTCCACGCTTTCAAGAAATCTGTTTCCGCATAACGCGACGTGTGGATCCCAATGAAGATCAAGACTGAAGTCGAAGAAGCAACGATTGATATTGCATCTGCTACGATGAAGACGGTAAGTGCCATGTCATGCAGTAACATGGGTTCCCCGTTGCTCTGGTTGTTTCCACCAGGGAGAGTGAAGGCCGCGGCAAAGAGGATTGTAGTGATAAGAGTACCAACAACGGAGAGAGCACTAGCTGTGTCTTTCGCCCACTTCTCCCCTTCTTTCGCCAGCTCCTTGTGTTGTTCCGTAAATATTTCATGAGGCTTTTTCCCATCTTTGTTCTTCGCCTCCTTACACTTGGGATGCACAATTTCCTCCACGGCCTGCATTTGCAATAATAGGTGCTTAAGAATCCAAAATAGATATATACCTTGCTAGTTTGAATTGGTTTTTTTTTAAATAATTAAAAAAAATAAAGTATTTTTATTTAATTTAAAATTTATTTAAATATATTTTTAAAAAAAATATTTTTATTAAAAAAATTGTATTTATTTTAAAGTTAACAATATTTTATTTTAAAAAAAATAAAAATAAAAGATATTTTTAATATTTAATTTTTTTAAAAAAATTATTTAAATATAAAATAATTTTTATCTGTTTTTTATAAAAATAAAAAAATAAGCATTTTTTATAAAAGTCAATTCAAATTAACCTATAAATTAATAAAAAAACTCGATTACTCAATTTTCTTTTTTTATTAAGATAATAAGTAAAAAATGTTAAATAATTTGACATATTTAATTAAATTATTATTCAACAGTTTTCGACTGCTATTTTCGTGAAACTCTTTAAGTGATTAGCCACGTAACAAATTTCAAGTGAGAGTAATTAAAGACCTTAAACCATTGAATTTCGCTTTGCATTTGGAGAGCTGCACCACATCTATGAGCAAGAGCAGAGGAAGGCCCTAACTGTGCTGCTAGATGTAGAAGGTTATTGCCAAACACGTCGGTGCGAGAAAGAACTATCTCCTTGCGTCCGTGAACATCGTGTATGAGGTCAAACACGTTTTTTTTGCGATTCAAAATCGCATGCGGGAATATGCCTCTCTTGTTTCTATCAATGGCCCATATGAGGTCTGGATTAGCTTTTTGCATAAACTCTATGAACTCAATGGTTCCATACTTCGCTGCCTGCAACATTGCATCATATGCAGAAGCATTTCGAAGCTCCGATACATCAAGGCAAGTAACTTTTTCCCCCAAGCAACTCAGAATTTGATAAACCCTACGGTGGGTCTTTTTCTTTATATATATATATTTTATTCCTATGAGATATTCAATGAAATCAGTTACTTAAGAGACTTAAGTTTTCACAACATAAAAACTAAAAATGAAAAATTGAAGGGGAAAAAACACATACCTGGAAATTTTAGTAGAGAATTTTGAATGAATAAGTGAACGGGTGCAAGCAGTAGTCGATCTGAGGGGGAAAAGAAAAAAGAAAAAAATTTCGACACTTTACATGCCTTTTGTTCATTAAGCTATGCACATCGAGGGATATTATGCTGATAAAACACATCATATATATTATATAAGAAGAAGAATTACGTACCCAAATTTTGGCCTGAAGGAGTTCTCAAAATAAAACGATGCACAGATTTCCATAGTCGACCTACAAATATTTATTATGAAAACTATGTTAGTTAAGGATGCATATATATATATGTATGTATGGAGTAGAATGTTAATTGATATAATTAAGAGGAAAAAATATTTTTTTTGTTATAATTTTAGGCAATTCAATTCGATATGCGTTCTCTTGTTTTGTATGTAATATTGTAATGTAGTTTTGACCAGGCATGATTCAACTCATTTGATGAGAAAAAAAATGCATTCCATGAATACATACCTGCTAAAGTTCTCGTAGATGGTTCTGTATTCAGGGAAACACTTGATACGATCTTGTCGTGTACTTCCAAAACTGTGAATGAGAAAGATTATGGCTGGTAAAACTTTTATTTTTTAAAAATTATTTTTAAAATATAGTTTTTTAAATGTTATAGTGTCTATGTTTAGTAAATTAAATTAAAAATAGTTTTTAATAAGCATGAGCAATAATAAGTGTATTTAGTAAAATAAATTTTAAAATTTAAAGATATTACAATAGATATTAATGTAAGAATTAAATTTGAATATTAGTTAACGTACGAAATTATATTAAATATTTTAATTTTGATAAACACAAGTTAATTTTAAAAAAATTTTATTTAAATACTTTTAAAAACACTTATAACTTTTAAAAACTGCAAGCATAAACACATGGGTTTTTAATTTATCAAATGCAAAACGAGATAAACATAAGCACATTTTCAAAAAATTTTACTAAATTAAACTTATATATAGTTAGGTGAAGAATATTTATATTCTTAAATAGTCATAATTTATCTTATTTAGCATTCATTAATTATCGCAATAATTAATAAATATTAAATAAGGCAAATTATGGCTATTTTTAGCTAATTTTTTTTGTCACCAAACATTTCCGTATCAAATAATATTTGGTCCTATTACTACTTTAATATTTGGTCGTCCTAACATAATAACGATGCTTGGATTCAGAATTGAGTTAAGAAATTATTACTACTACTATTATATTAAATGAAAAAATATTTTTATGTGAAAATAATAATCAAGATGTTGATTCTATTATTTTAGAAAAATTAGTTAAACACATTGAACCATCTAATTCTTAACTATTATCTCAAGAATATTTTAATGTACATAGACATATATATAACAAGACAATACTTACAATCGTAACAGATCCAATGTAGAATCGTCCCAAATCTAGTGCCACTGGGGAATGCAGAAGGCATGTGAACCAATGCCTTTAAGGGTCGGAGACACTCTGATTCATGAGTAAGGGGTAGCCTATCCCCATGATCTTGTAGTACTTGCAAAGCAACATCTACCATATCAATCCAACAATAAATTAAAGGGTTATGTTAATAACCAATAACTTTTTTGAATAACATGAACAACCATCAATTAAAACAAAACACATTACACTTTTAAATTATTTATTTAAATCTTAATATTAGAATAATCATTAGTGAAATGAACATCGTATATATTCATTGTTCACATTATTTAGTATTTTCATTGTCTACTTGTACTTTTTCTAAATTAAAAGATCTCATTTTAAAGTGTATAAATTAAATATTAATCCAAAACACAGCGAATAAATTACCAAATATTTCAGCGCTGATACATCGTGAAAGGAGCAAAAGTGCATTGTCGGCATTGTCGAACATATCCCTGGGTGTTTGGTAATAGAGGTAGGGAGTCATTTTCTTGTGACCCATAGCGGCAGCAAGAAGAACAGGTATCTCGCCGTCTTTGGTCTCCATCATAAGCAGCACCTGTGCGTAACCACCAACACTACTTTCTTCTACCAAGCACTTTGCTATGCTTTTGTTGCCGGTAAGATCAGCAACAAGGGCGAGAGCCGTGTAACCGCGGTTGTCTTGCATTGTAAGTAATCTTTCTCCGCCTTCGGCTACCAATTGCTTTACCATGTCCTGGTGCCCCAAGATTGCCGCCGTGTGGAGCACTGTCCTACCAGAGTGGGAAGTAGAATAATATATAGCCATGACGTCCCGGTTCAGGATTGCCTTTACTACACTCCAATTATTCTGTTCCACACTCATGAACAACTCGCGATATTCAGGATCATCCATTACACCACCTGCAATTTTCATAATTCAAATTAAACATATATGAACTACGCACCCAACGCAATAATAAATCAATCCCGTTAGGTGAAGAATGAGAAATACAAACAACCTGAACAATGGATCGTATTTCAGATTCACTATTATATTTAATTAATTTAAAATTTAATTTTTAAAATTAAAATTAAACTTTTTAACCTATTATTTACATTATTAAAAAAAATGTTGTTTTCTTATATTTTCTCTATATAATTATTTATGTGTGTTTGTTTATACTTGGCCATAAGTTTTTGAAAAAAGAAGTTAATAACGGTGAATAAAAATACAGAAATAGAAAATCTATTAATATTATAATTGTAAATGAAGAGTAGAGGCGTATAATAATTAACAAAAATAGTGTGTATACATAAAAAATTAATAATTAAATAGTTGTTATATATTTATATATAAATAATTATATTATTTAATTTATTTTTTATATATATTTTATATTTTAATATATATATATATATTAGTTAGTGGTTATTTTTTTTTTAAATAGCATATTTGTAATTGGATCAAGATTTCTCAAATGTTGATAAAGTAATAAAATAAAAAATATATCATTCTTAAATTAAGATATAAGGACACACATTTAATAAAAATTACAAAATTAATAGTGAATTAGTAATTAATTTTTCATTTTTCATTTTATTATTTTATCAATTTTTTCAATTTTAGAAGAGAAATTAATTGTAATTAATAAGACAGGCCTCGCATCCTTCATATCCAGGCGAGTGGCGTTCATACCTTGTTCAATATCTATGTCGGCTTGTGAGTTGGACCCAAAAGACGCAGTCAAGTGGTTCCAGGCTTCTTTGGCGGTTCGAAAGCGTCTAATCTGAGCAACGGTATCTGAAGTACATGAGAGTTGAATGATGTGCAACGCATTTGCATTTTTCTTCTTCCATATTCTTGATCTGCCTTCCTCTGCAACAGGTTTACTTTCCACAACGTCCCATAGACCTCTTCCCATGAGATAGTTCCTCATCAGAACACTCCAGTTTTCGTAGTTATCTCGTGTGAGTGCTTCACCAACTATTCCGTGGGATCCAGCTGCCGCCATTGCTTCACAATCTGATGAGAACCGGCCTTTAGTTTGAGAGGTGAGGAAGCTAAGGGGAGGAGCTACTTCTGTTACTACTACTACTCTCTCTCTGGTATTATTTGGATGACCAACCGAAGGAGAAACGTTATTTGGAAAAGCTTAGTTAATTCTAATGTGAATTCACAATATGAAGAAACCAAGAGTGTCCTAGAAAAGGTATTTTTTCAACAAAAATTTAATTGTTGTAAAGTGTCTTTTATTATATAATCTCTAACTGGGACGGTTTATGTAGTCTACGTCTTTTCAATTTCTATTTGGATTTTTGTGAGAGTTTCAACTATTACAAAATTTAAAAGGAATTAAAAAATATATAAAAATATATTTCTCTAGCCAAAAATTTAAAGCCTGATCCAAAACAGATGAAGCCCAAGATCTATAAAACCCACACATCTGCCCTCTGACTAACAACCTCATACTTTAAATATGAGTTCATAATAACCCAACAACTCCTAAATAAAAGGAAAAAAGATAACTACTCAATAAGATAGAAAGGGAAGTTATAAAGGTGCCCCATGTCACCATTCCAACTGTATAAATACCCTTTTCATCTCAGGTATTTTTTAACTCCAATTTATTAAAAATCTGCTTAAAATTTTTGTTGATTTAAGTATCGAAGTCTCTTGTAGGTATCACCCCACCTTTATCAAGACGTCGTATGGTGGCACCTTCGTACCAGAACGTCGGACTCAACCTTAAAAGGAACTTGGACCTCACGTTCAGACCCAAATAACAGTTTCAGGTAACCTCAGAACATTGGCACCGTTGTTGAAAACCTGGTAATTGACACCATACGATGGCAAACAACATCCTAAAAGGCGAACAAACGACTTCTGGTTCAAAGGCCTTTGAAGAAGAGCAACATAACAACGATCATGCAATTGTTATACCCCCTGACCTGACAAAGGGAAAGGCGTTGCTGGAGATACTCATCCTACAAATCAAAGAGGACGAAGAATAAGCTCAGAAGACATTATGTGAACTACTGCATGAGATATAAAGGGTTATACCTACAAAAACAGCAAAATAAAGCTATGTCACTACAAAAATTTGCGAACTACAAGTTAGGTATAATAGCATAACATTCAAATAAACAACTCCAAGAAGTCGAATTATTCTCATGAGGTTGAGAATGGATCCAAATCTACCAATCCCTATCAAAGCAACCATAGGGATAAAAAAATGTAACCTATTCCACTAGAATTCAAAATGGCATCATTATCTAGGTGAGAATGGCACCATTTAAGGGCAAACAAAAGCACATTCAAAACCAATCATGAAACTCAGAATTTACAGCAACAACAAAGTCAACAACAAATGTTCATAAATGATAAACAACGAAAGCTACTACTACAACAACAATGGCATCAAGCGCATTTTCCAAAAAGCAAGAACCTCTATAAATAGTGATAAGAAGTCATATTTTCAAAGAGACTATTTTCCATAAAAGACATCAAGACAGTATTATCAAAAACATCACCCAGCAAGAAGCATCATTCAACCATGGTAGTAATAAAACTAAAAAGAAAGAAAAACCAACCTTAATGAAGAACAGAAGGCAAAGAGAATGCACGCAACAACAATACAAACAGATGATCCCAAACGTCTCAAGAAACACAAAAGAAGACTCGAAACAGGATTCCAAGATGGAGAAATATTGAAAGAAGACTTGATTAATGAAAATAGAGTCACAATAAAGAAGAAAAAAGTTTTGAGAGAGACGAAGCAAATTCTCAGAAGTTGAAAAAATGAAAAAGAAGAAAGAAAAAAAGGATTGTGTTTATATAGCCACTAGGGATAAAAAAAATTTATCCCTCATTTTATGACATGCACGGTTACTAAGGTAACCGAAAAGATGTACGAACGGTTACGAAAAGATGTAGTTCAGATTTGAATCACCTCAAGTACCTGACTTGTCCATCATGGCAGGACATACAATCTGACTTGTCTGAGTAAAAGCTACAAGAAATCAAGAGCGACTTAGAAGTTCTTGAGCCCAACTTGAAGAAGCTCGGCCTCAAGCAGGAGCACTATTCATACCCTAGCCCAAAACTTAAAGCCAGATCTAAAACAGATGAAGCCTAAGATTTATAAAACCCACACAACTGACCTTGTCTACCCAACCTTTTGGCAGGACGGTTAACAAACTCATATTCAAAATATGAGTTCATAACAACCCAACAACCCCTAGATAAAAGGGGAAAAGATAACTACTCGATAAAATAGGAAGAGAAGTTACAAAGGTGGCCCCTAAGTCACCATTCCAACTGTTTAAATACCTCCTCTATCTCAGGTATTTTTTAACTCTAATTTGCTAAAAAATTGCCTAAATTTTTTGCTGACTTAAGTATCGAAGTTTGTTACAGGTATCACCCCCACTTTCACCAAGATGTCGGACGGTGGCACCACTACACCAAAGACGGAGGATATCGCCCAAAATTTCTGGCCGTTAATCTAGCTGCCGCAGCTAACAGAGATACCAACCATTGTCACTATGTTGCCACAACTTTTGCTTGAATAGCGGCCACTACATGAAGAATCGCCGATAATCAAGATCTTTATCCAAATTAACTTGGTTATTCAATCAAGATCTTTGAAACCCCTGCTCCGATCCATCCTCCATGGTGTGCGAGAAATCCCTAAGATCTGCTTTACCCTTCGCATCTGTGTGGTTGTGGAGTAGCGCGGTTGCCATCCGTCCTTATCTCCCCAGCATTGACTTTTCACCTCTCCTCCACAGTCCGTGAAACCCCTGCTTCCCTCTCCATGGTGTGCGAAATCCCTAATCTCTTCTCCACTTACTTTCATCACATTCTTTGATGAACAGGCATCATGTTGTGGCCTATATTTAGGATTTTTTCAATTATTACTTGTGAACACAATAAACATTGCTGATAATAAAACTAATTGAAACCTGTAGTTAGCAGTATATTGAAAGTGGCATTCCATTCCATTCCTACAACGCATTTTAATTTAAAGCTTTAACCTCTCCTCGATGTTCTGTCTCTGATCTTTCTACTTTTTTCCTAAACCTTTAGTTCATTCCTCCCTATTGCTTCTTCTTTCTTGTTTTCACTTTTGATCACTTATAAAGTTTGAATCCTATTTTTCTCAAAATTTGGCTATATCTTCGTGGTTCAGATTATGATTTCAGATTATTTTGATTCAGTTTTTGTCTATATCTAGTTGGGGTTAATTGTGGCTTTTTAGAGTTAGGGATTTGAATTTACATTTACTTGGATTTATTGTGTGCTTTGTAATTTCTTTTTGTCAATCATATTCTCATTAATGGATTGCTAAAGTGAAGACTCTGTCTTCAAATCAATACTACACCTATGATTTAGATATTATGTATGCCTTTGGTAGTGTGAGTAATTTTATGTAATTTCAATGATCACTTTACACTACATTCCTAACCTTCTTCTGCTAGTGTTTGCCTTTATTTACTATTGGTAATTCATAAATGTGGCTTAGTGAGCTAGGTGTCAAGTAGGCAAAAGTGAAACTGTGTCCTTTTTTTCTCTTATTAACTTGATATTCAGTTTTTACTTTTTGGTTTTAGATCTTAAGTATGTTGATTACTTCTTTATAACTTATTCTGGACACTCTATGGGTTTTTCTTGATTATGTTGTTCTTGATCTTTTCTGCTGAACTGATTAAATTTGCAGGCGAGAAAAGGATAAAGATACTTAAGAAGCGTTTGGGTTTTTCTTGATTATATTGTTCTTGATGCCGTATGATAGATTATACTATAGGTTAAAGTATCTTTTGATTAGGTGTTCATATTATTTAAATTCTTGTTGTTTTATTTATGTATAGTGATTAGGAAACTTAGGCCACATTCTTGAAGATTGATAAAAGAACCTTATAGCTTTTAGTTCAATTTAACTCATGCTTGCTAAAGAGGCACATTTCACATTCTTATAACCCTGGTGGAGTACTCACCTTTGGAGATGGCTATGTCGATGTATACGATGAGTTAATTAGACACCTATTGTATTGCGTGTATTTACTCAGGGGTGTTTAATATCTATACTCTCTTTAAACAAATTAATAGATTAATTAGCAAATGAAGGGAGCTCTTGTTTTGTTTTCAAGTTCTTGCAACCACTCAAGTTCAGGAGGGTCAAAGTTGGTTTCAGGGTATTGTTGATACTGTAAGGCAGTTCCACTGGCTATTTGAGGTGCTAAGCTACTTCATGTATTAATCCTAACACATATAGTCTAACTGCTTGCTTGTTGAGAGAAAATATAAAACTTTATGCTATATATGTTGTTCTGTTGACATATGGTAGATATTCATACCCTGGGTCGAGCTGTCCGACCCGGGATGTTCTATAGACAAAGCGACCGACCTCTTCAAGTCAGGACAAACCGACCTCCTCTCAAAGAGCTCGGCCAAATCACAGGAAAGCCCAAGTAAAGGGCCCAAATAGAGGAACACGACCCCAATCCAAAGGCAGCCCAAACCTATAGAGATAAAGGCGGTTCCCATGAAAGATAAAGATAAGATAACTAACTTATCTTATCTGCAAAGGTCACTCTACACCATTATAAATACACTGGAGCACCCAGGTATAACTCATACTCTGATTCTACTCAATACCTGCTTAATACCCTTGCTAACTTAAGCATCGGAGTCCCTTGCAGGTACCCCCACCCTCCGGGGACGAAGGATCAGCACCACCACCAAGTCCAACAAGTCAGACACAACAGCTCTGACCAGCACAGAAGATCTCGTCCGAGATCGACCTACAGTTTCAGGTAACCCTCGGAACAGTAGACAAAGTGTTGTTAGTTCCATTTTTTAATTAATGACAATGTTTATTTGTTGTAGGATCCAAGAGCAAGGAACATTGAGGATGTATTGATTCTTTTCGGGGATCACCTGTACAGAATGAACTACATGGATTTGATTCAAGAAGTCATCATTACTATTATTGTATCTAAGATTTCAACTCCTAATTTAGTTTGCATTTTAAAAAATTAAAATGACTTCATATTCTTTCTACACTTCAGGTTCACCGGAGAGCAAAGCTGATATCACACTTTCTTGACTTCTAGTTGATGAAAGGTAGGTTTCCTCTCCAATACATTTGCTTTCTATAAAGGTACACTGCTTCCACTCAATCCAACTGTAGAAGAGAGTGAATTGGCTAAGGGTTTGAAAAAAGAATGAATACAAAATTTATTTCTCATAATATGAAAACTTACCTTAAGTTAAAGATCTTTGTTTGCTACTATATAATGAATTAGGTAATCAAGTATTGTAAATAGCCTGCACAAGTTTACACCCAAGTAGAATCATAAAATACCAGTATCCTTTTATGGAAGATCACTGATTCTCCCCCCTTTTTTTGGTTTGTTCTCAAGTGCCTAAACTTTTAAAGTCTCATTTTTGTAGTAAACTAATAGGTTAACATACCATTGGGCCCTATTTTATTTTATCAAGATAATGACACTTAGCTTTTGTTGCTGCTCATGTAGTTGAATCAACTGTGTGCTTTTCTTTTTGTCATGTCTATTCAAAATTCTTTCCCCTTTAAATACTATATTAAAATTCTACCGTGTGTTCATGTAGCCGTGTCTCAGATTTTGGTCTAATGAAGACAGACAATAAAGGAAGGGTGATTTCATTCAGTGAGAAGCCTAAAGGAGAAGACCTGAAAGCAATGGTAAAAAGCACAACTCATGCTTGTTAATATCAAGTTTTAGGATATTGGTTCCCTGCTAATGCTGCTACATAATTTAGCAAGTGGATACGACACTCTTGGAACTTTCACTGGAAGAGGCTGAAAAGAAACCATACATTACTTCCATGGGAGTGTATGTGTTCAAGAAGGACTTACTTCTTAATCTACTAAGGTCTGCTAATTTTAACTTATATCTTGTAATGTGAAGTTCAATAATGACATATAACATGACAATAAATTTCTTGTTTCAAATACAACATGCTAATTAATTTCAAAGAAAATTATTTCATTTAGATGGCTCTTTCTAACTGCAAATGACTTTGGATCAGAAGTAATTCATGCTTCTGTTAGTGAGTGTTGCATTAAGGTATGTCTGAAAATGGGATAAGTATTGTTTTGGTCCCTAACGTTGAGGGTCAGAATCGAAACCTTCCCTAATGTAATTTTTTTATTTAAAATCGTCCTTAATGTTGCATTTTATTTTAAAATCGTCCTTTCTAATAATTTTTTTCTAAATGACAAAAATACCCTTTTTTATCATTTCATTCTTCTTGTTCTACTTCTTGCAGGAGAAAAAATTCTCTTGTTGTTCTTCTTCTTCTTCCAGAAAAATAAATTCTTCTTCCATTAACAAATTAAAAATACAGATTCAACAAAAAAAAGAACACACAACTCAAAATCAGAAATTCAAGAAATCCAAAAACAAATCAACAATAAATCCAAAAACAAAAAAAGCAATAGCAATTCAGAAATCAAAACAAGAACAAAACCAACAATAAAAATTAGGGAATATGATGAACAAATCCATTATTCCAATCCAAATTCAACAAATCAATATCAGATTCAATAAATCAAATCCAGATTCAACAAATCAATATACAACAATGATAAAATTAGTAAATAACAAATTAAAATCAGATTAGAAGTAGAAGCAGAAGCACTCAAACAGAAGTAGAAAGTAGAAGACGAAGCAAAAGATGCAGAAGCAGATGATGCAGAAGTAGAAGCACTCAAGCAGAAGCAGAAAGTAGAAGACGAAGTAGAAGATGTAGAAGTAGAAGAAGCAAAAACAGAGATCGAAGCAAGAAGCAGAAGTGGCGAGGTGGCGAGGAGTAGTGGCTGGGTAGATCGGCGGTGGCAGAAACATGCATGAACGGTGGCGACGCACTCCACGGCTGGGTAGATCGGCAACTCGAGCTCCCTTTCCCGGCGACGCACTCCACGGCGGCAGCAAATGCAAAAGCCAAAGCAGGATCACCGGCAGCTCGTGGGCGACGGAGCAACGGTGGCTGGGTAGATTGGCGGTGACCTCCTCCCCTCCCTCCTTCCCGTTTCCTTCCCCCCCCAAAACGCGTTATTTTTTATTTTTTAATTTTATATTTTTTTTATTAAAATAAGGGTAGTTTAGGAATAAAATGAAAAATTTTATTAAAAAGAACGATTTTAATACGAAAAAAATGTTAAGGATGATTTTAAATCGACAATTACGTTGGGGACGGTTTCGATTCCGACCTTCAACGTTAGGGACCAAAACAATACTTATCCCGTCTGAAAATTCATTATTGCTTATGGTTTCACTATTAGTAATAAAGTATTATGCACAAGGTTCCCCTGCTTCTCCATCTATGTACCATGAACCTAATTAAATTATCTCCAAATAAAATACTTGTAATCTAATCATAGAAAATAACGAATGCATACCAAAACCAACCGTGAACCTAACTTTCGAGTAACTATGATTAGATAACTCTTCATTGGACAGAGCCAAAATGTGCATGTCTCTATTCTAATGTTACAAATTCTTAAAGCAATAACTTATATGTTTGCAAGCTTTTCTCTTCAATGACTATTGGGAGGATATAGGGACAATCAGGTTATTCTTTGAGGCAAATTTAGCTCTCATCGAACATGTAAGTGTCATGTTTATCATAATCTAGCAGCAAGTTTACAATTATGTTTTTGTTTCCTACCAAAAATATTTCATTTCCTAATTTTCATTGATTAGGATTCAAGGTCAGTCACGTTACGTTTGTAAATTCAGCCATCTAGGTTTTGTTTTTATGAAGCAGGAAAACCAATGTATACATCAAGGAGAAACTTATCACCATCGAATATTGACAATAGCAAGGTTAGTACAGAAAAAAATAATACTAACTTGGTAGTATTTTATAATTAACTATCAAAAGTCATATATATCACTGGCTTAAGTGTGTGTTCAATTGTTTAATTAGACTAAAACATTGTTATTTATCCTTATACAAATTATTGACTCAATAGTATTGCATGGATGAATTCCGTGGAAAGACAGAGTGAAAAATAGAATCCTAGGATTAGACTTGTTTTGGTTTGAAGCAAATATTTTTTTGAATTTGACTGTACAATTCTTAGCAAGAGATTTACTATGTTGATATTTTTATAAATATCTTATTTTATTTTTCAGTTAATTTTATTATTTTTGCCACAAGTTTAGATTCAATAGATGAAAAATATTAAGATTTATAGTATTAAAAAATCCAAAAAATGGCCGCAAATAATCCAATTCTTTTTTTAATTTGTATTAAAATTAGCGGCGGTTTTATAATCGCCGCAAATAACCCTAAATTAAAAAACACAATAACATTGCAGCGATTCGTAATCGCCGGTAAAAAATGACCAAATCCTAATACTTGTATATCGCGACGGTTTTAAACCGTCACTAAATTAGTAAACGGCCTTTGATTTTGGGGGCGGTTTAAAACAACCGCTAATCATAAAAAAAACCGCCGCAATGTAGCGCCTCTCTTGTACGGTGCACCTTTACACCAGAACGTCGAACTCAACCTCAAAAGGAGCTTGAAGCTCACATTCAAACCTAAATAACAGTTTCAGATAACCTCCAAAATAATATTATAGATAAAAAAATCACATTTGATAATATCAATTAAGAGAAAAATTGAAAATATCCATTCTCTTTAATTTTTGGTTTCGTAACTGGTTAGATCAATAGTATTTGTTACCAATACCACCAAGAATAATGTATTCCATTATATTATATATAGCTTTTAAGTTTACAGATTTTTTATTCTTATATTGTCTTCTACCATATATATCAATACTTCTTTTTTATGGCAAAATAGAAGATATTATCCACTACAAGAAATTACCGGAATAACGACCGATTTAGGTGGTCGCTAAAACCATGGTCACTAAACTCTAGTGACTGATTTTAGCGACCGGTTTGTTAACAAGGCCACCAACCCCTCACCAAAGAGTATCGGTCGCTAAATCAGTCGCTAACAAAATCGGTCGCTAAATTGTGACCAAATTTTCGGTGGCTAAATCGGTTGCTGAGTAAATCGGTCGCTAAAATAGCGACCAAATTTTCAGTCGCTAATTTGTTACCAGTGTTATAGTCTCTAATTCCGTCACTAAGTGTGGACCTGTATTTTAGCAACCAAGCATTTTAGTCTATCATAATTTTTTAATTATCATTTTTACTAAATTTTTACATTTATGCCATCAAATATTGAAAATCCATCAACAAAAAACCTACACTTTAACACATAAAGGTAAATAACACTTAAACAATAACCAAAATATCATAACACACTTAAACAATAACCAAAATAACTCATCAATTCAATATCATAGACAACAATAATAAGTATGCAACACTATCATATTACTAATTACATCATTTAAAGTCTATTAACTAACTAACATCACAACTACTAATCACTCTTCTTCACCATCTTCATCCTCTCCTATATTTGTTTCTCCATCTTCTAGTTTTTAAGTCAATGTTCCCTTCTTGCATTTTCCTCATTATTTCTTCATGTTCTGACATTCGCAACCAATCGGATGACTGAGATCTGGAGCCACGATAACTAGGTCTTTTGTCAATTGCAATGAATTCTATTCCAAGTCCATAAATTCTTCTCTTTTTAACTCTGGCTATTTCACACCACACATCCATCTCATTTGGTGCATTACTTCTTTCTTTAGATACTTTTTGCGTAGCCAATAGCATTCTTAAATTCATCCGGCCATGCATGCAGAAAATTAAAGTATATGTTAAGTGCTTCTTTGAAAACTAAAAATAAAGCATGTTAAGTAACAATTACAAAACTCAAAGACTCAATGAACTTGATAAACTATTATCAATGGTCCAATCCAGAGCTTTCTACACAGAAATCCCAAGTCAAGTCCAAAGCTACTCTCTGAAAATATTATCAATGGTCCCTAAAAGAAAGTAAATTTGGTTGAAAGTCCTTACAGTTGGGTACCGTGGTCCTTGGTCAGATAATAATCATTTCTTTATCTAATACGTAGGTTATATGTTGTCTAAGTCTACTAAAGATCACTGACGTACAGCTAGTCACAAGAATAATAAATCCAAAAATATTTTCAACCTTGTTTAATTTTATGTCAGCAGAAACAAAGCAAGCATTTCACATTAGCATAATATTATTCTTAATTATTGCAGCTTGCTTGGTTTCATATATCTTTAGCTTAGGTCATTACCAACCAACATTATGGCATATATGCATATATAGACCGCTTCAATGGTAACGCTTAGTAAGAAAAATAATTTGATGAAAAATAACAGAACAACCCTATGAGCGTAAACACTAGCCCTAATACAATATTAAAATAATACATGCAGAGGGAGATATATATATTTTGATTAAGATAGACTCACCTCAACATGCTTTGATTTCTTATCCACCCATGTCTCATCCTTGTGTTTGTGGGTTATTCGCAAACAATTCTAACTGTGTTGGAGTCCTATTTAATGAATTTTTCTACGAAACATATAAATTAAAAAACCTATGAGTATCAACTACCAATTGAAGTGTATAAAATTATAACGTAAAAGATCTAAGTTTTTCTATAACATCACCATATTAGCTTTGTTTTGGGTAACGAAAATTGAGCCAGCAGTATGAAGAGCCGCTCCAAATCTGCTGCAATTAGATATTCGATTTAACTTGCCTTGCGGGCTCTTTTGTAGAAACCCAGCATCAGTATTCCAATAAGCACAGAGAGCATCCCACACAACCTCTCCTATCCATTGAGGTTTGACACGACTTGCACGAGCTTTTTCCAACAAATTTTTTAGTAAAGCTGCACCTCGCTTCTCAAAATTTTTTCGAGCCTAATGAAGATTTGGAGGAAAAAATTGATGTTTTCTCTGGATAATCAACACAAGTAAGAATAGTTATAAGTTGATATATATTAAAATTTTTAAACTTACAACTAATTCTTAATCTACCAAAGATTAAATATTTCTCTAATACCTACTTCAAACTTTTCCCACCAAAATTTTCTAGTAGTATCTGGTATTTTTTTTCAACGAAGGGAAAGTCTCTAGTTTTTATGTGTAGGATGAATGATCTTTAATCCCATAAAATCATGGTACCAAAAGCAAGAAGAAGAAGTTTCAAAAGAATAAGAAAAGATGAAAGTAAGATGTATGAAAAAATTAAAGCGAACCATATGTATTCAGCAATGATCTTCTGGGTGCCGGTGCCAAATTCGGAGATGAGATCTGGGAGCAAAGACATGGTTGCTAAGAGTGTGAAAAAAGCAAGAGTCAATCAAAGAACAAAAAGATGAAGAGAGTAAACTCTAACTCTGGTATGATCCAACACCAACACCAACACCAACACCAAAAAGTAATTAAGAATGAAATCCAGATATTAGAACAGACCTTCCGTTGGTAGATTTCCCTCACAACTGTAAGTGGGATCTCTACATATTCTGTATCTGCAGCGATGATTTGATATGTAATTGTAGCTATAACCTATAAATGATATAAAATATATTTAGTCTTGTACATTTTTCATTAGAAAGCCCAATTTACTAAAACCTGAAATCAAAACAACTCCTGCAACAAGAGAAAAATCCCCTTAATGTACTGCAACATAGTTCTTCACACTTCACACACATCCTTCAATGTTTCAAAAACAACCAATTAATAATGAATTTTAATTTATACCGCTTCACATTACATTACATATAATCTTTCTTTTAAGAAAAAAAATGAAACTGCATATCAAGCAGATTACAGAACAAAAATCCTATAAATTCACCAGCGCCAACATAAAATAACCGAGCTAAAGGAATTAGAAGAAAGCAATTACCTTTGCAAATTTGGAACAGTAACAGGGAAGAAGCTTCGAGAAGGTTCCACGATCCGTGCCCGAAAACCTAATCAGAAGACCTTTACGATGGTATTAGAGAGAGAGAGAGAGAGAGAGAGAGAGAGAGAGAGAGAGAGAGAGAGAGAGAGAGAGAGAGAGAGAGAGGTTCGTATGATAGGACAGGGTGTGTGTGGAGCACTCGATTTCTTTCTCTTGGAAGGGTTGTAGGATCAAATCAGAGAATGAAGAAATAAAAAATAGAGAATAAAAAAAAACCTGAAAACAGATCTGATTTGAGAGAAAGAGCGTTTTTATGTACCTCTTTGAAACGTATCTAATTTGCTTCTTCCTTCGTGAGCTGGCCTCAATGCAAACGACAAAAAGCGATAATTAGAAAATAATTCGAAAAGTCAAAGAGAGAGAGAGAGAGAGAGAGAGAGAGAGAGAGAGAGAGAGTAGTGGATGAATGTGTGAACCTGGCCGGAGTGGGTGGAGGAGACGGGAGGTGAGGAGGCGGTTTTCGTGGGAGGAAGAAGACGACGAGGAGACCTCAGGAGATGGCACCGCAACCGGAGAAGACGACGCCGACGGGACCTCGGGAGACAGCGGTGAGAGGCGCGTAGAAGACGGCGCCGAAAAAGACGAAAATGCGAGCAGAAGATTGGAGGGGATGAGAATGGTGTGGGTGGCTTAGGGTTACGTTGGGTAATTTAGATAATATCTTTTTTTTAACTTAGCGATGGCTTTTGTGACTGATTAATTTATAAAATCGGTCACTAATTTAAAAATTAGCGACCGATTTAGTGACCATAACTTTAGCGACTGAATTAGTAACCAACCACGTTATTCTATTTACCTATAAATCAGTTGCAAAATTGGTCGCTAAATTTAAAAATAGCGATCGATTTTGTGACCAAGAGTCCCAAGGACATTCCTTCTTTTGTTTTGGTTGCTAGCGGTCGCTAAATTAAAAGATAGCGACCGATTTTAGCGACCGTTTATATTCTAGTTGTATGAAACTAGTCGGTCGCTAATTCGGTGGCTATTAGTGACCGATTATGTTAGTCACTAAAATCAGTCGCTAAATTAACAATTAGCAAGCGAGTTAGCAACCATTAATTTAGCGACTGAATTAGCGACCAAACAATTATTCACCTATTTCACTTTCAGTTGCAAAATCGGTCGCTAAAATAAAAAATAGCGATCGCTTTTGTGACCAATAGTTCTAAAGACATTATTTCTGTTTTGGTTGCTAAATTGGTCGTTAAATAAAAAAATAGCGACCGATTTTAATGACCGATTTTATTTTGGTTATATTTAAAATTTATCGGTTGCTAATTCGGTTGCTATTAGCGACCAATATTAATTTGGTCCTAAAAATTCTGTATCGATCACTATTCCGGTACTTTCTTATAATGTCGTCTTGACTAATTTATATTTATTATTTTTATACATATCTAATAAAATTATTATATGAGAGATAAATGCGAGAGAAAAAATGATATGAGGGAAAAAAATCAAATTATAGTCCAATTATCATTATTTATACTAGTGTGTATTAATAAATATTATAATGTACATATTAATTCATAAGTTTATTTGTTAAATATGTATATAAAAATAAAAATGTATATTACTCATGATATTAAATATTTAATTAAGATTTTTTTTACTTTAAGTTTTAGAAATATATATATATATATATATATATATATATATATATATATATATAAAGAAACTCATTTTAAAAATAAAAACGTGTACATCAATTTTTTTAATATATATATATATATATATATATATATATATATATATATGTATATATATATATGTCTTGTTGCCTTGTAAGTAAGAGAAATGATCCACAATTATAAAGTTATTTTCATACTCAAAACTACAATCAAACCCTCAGAACTTAACTTCGTAGAGTGTTATTGCATAATAAATATATCTTTTTTCCCGTAATATGGGCTATGGCTACAAATAACTCTTAATAAAATTAAAGATGTAGTTGTAATATGTGTGTGTGTAGGAAACTTGGGTTAACCAATGCAAGGAAGTATATAATAGTTTATTTTGTAAAAGTTGTAAAAGCAATATAAAAGATATGATTGATAAATCAAATTAAAAGTGATTTTAATAAGAATAAATATTAATAATTATATTTAATAAAATAATTTTTAAAATTTAAATATAAATTATAATAGATATAAATATAATAATAAATTTAAATATTTATTAATATATAAAATTATATTAAATTTTTTATTTTAATAATTTAAAAAATATCTCTTTAGATACTTTTAAAAGTATCTCTAATTTTTAAAAATTTTAAGCGCAAAGACATAATTTTCTTTTACTAAACATAAAAGGAGGTGCTAAATATCTAATGCTTTAGTCTAAGCAAGATATTCATGATTTGTCATCAATTTGAGGAAAATTAAATCCAATTTATATCAATCTATAAATTCTGTTTCGATTAGGCTTGATTTTTTTTTTTTTGTTGACCGATTATATAGGCTTGATTTGATTATATTTAAATATAATTTGGCTAGATATATTTGATTAAATAGGTTTTGTATTTATTTGGTTTTCAAATTTTTATACAAAGTTATGATTCATTAATTAGAAATTAAAAATAACTTTTAACTCTTTAAAACTTATCATCAATTTTTTTAAAAATAAAGTTATACTGCTATAAAACCAAATAAGTTAAATTAAAATATTCTTCAATATTTAATATTTTCATTTTTATATATCATAAGAATAAAATATAACCTTTTGTCTCTAAAATTTTTAAAAAATACTCTTAATGTTTAATCCAAAATAATTTTATACATTTAGAAAAACTTATACTCAATCTACAAGCTGGCACCCCAACCATGTTATCAATCTTCTATTTTCGTGAAGATAAGGGAAAAGAATGGTAAATTTTTTAAAAAATTTTTCATACATTTGGCAAACCATTATTAACATTTGGCAAAATTATTTAATTTTTTCATACTAAAAATAAAAATTAATATACAACAAAATTAAAGATATAACATTTCTCTCTTACTGTTTAGTCCGCGATAATCGATTTGTAATTGCTTTGTCGCGTACATTCACACTTCTTCCAAAATGTTGCATTTAGTTCTCTAAAGCTGCATTTGTTTGGTTTGTATATTAAAACTAAGAGTTGGCAGATTGGAATTGAGTATTATTTATTGTATTTTATAATTAAAGATAGAAATTAAAATTTTAGTCTTGAAATACAAAATTTAATTTTTTTAGTATTTTTAAAAAATAAAAATATATTAGACTGAAATTTTTAGAAATAAAGAGTGAAATTTTAATAATATTTTTTTTTAAAATATTTATATTTAATTTTATAAATTCTAAATCTACTCATTAGTATATATATATATATTTTAAACTAAATATGATATTAAGACATAATTTAGTCCTATATATTTTATACTAAATATAATATAAAAATTTAATTTAATCTTTATCTTTTAATCTCTATTTCTCAATTTCTATTTTTTAATTTCAATCCCTATTTCAGATGCAGCCTAACAATCATATATTAGTAGTACTTTTTTTTCTATGACACTTACACATACATGTCTAAGTGATAATTCTTTTTCTTTTTCTATATATATATATATATATATATATATATATATATATATATATATATATATATATATATATAGTTAAAACAAACATTCTTTGCTACTAATTATATATTTAAAAATTAGAGATAACTTTTTGTTTATTCAAATGGTATTACTTATATAAAATATGTATTTATTAATATAATAATATATTTGTTTATAATATTTTATCACATGATAACAATGTTTATAATATTTCATTATTAATGATAAAATGTTAAAAATAAATATAATGAGTTATTACATCACTATAATACATATTTTATCTTATTATAATTTAATCAATAAAAAGTTATCATTAATTAATTAATACTTCTATATATATATATAATATAATTGTTATTAAAAGATATTATAAAATGATTTAAAGTATAATTTGTTTTAATTCGGAGAGGAAGGTATAAAGTTTATAAATAAAAAATATCATCTGATTTACACATTTATAAGAAAAATGGATTTTCATCTTCTCTTTTGTATTTGTAAGCTTCATACGCATTTAATTTCCAATCCTGCTATACGTACGTTTTGATGGTAGATATTATTTTAATCTATTTCGTTAAATAATTAACTAGGAAACCAGTCAACTATAATCAATTAGTAGTTAAATTGTAAAAAAGTTCAGAAAACACTAATCTAACATGTAATTTATTTAAAAAAAATCAGTTTTACTATGATAATAAAACAAAAACCATCTAAAACTCTAATCACTTCACTTGCCTCTTCCTGGATCTTTCTCCTTTCCTTCCCCCAAGCCTTTTTTCGCAACGCTTTCTTCCGTCGTGCATGTGCTTCCTTCCGCCGCGTGTGCGCTTCTCTCCACCACGCGCCCGCACCCTTGTTCTTCTTCTGTGCACCTCTCTCCGATATGATTTAGTCTCTCTGTCATATTCATCTTCCTTCACACATAACCATCATCGACAGAACCTTGAGCATGCCGCGAAAGAATACGGTTTCGAATGTTTTTTTAATGGTTTTAGATGTTGTTTTTTTCACTACAAGAAAAAGCATCTTTTTCGACGCCAAAAATCGACAGCTATTTCTGCCGTCGATATTACTAAAAAAAATTAAAAATAAAATATTAAAATCGACAGCCTGGTCGTCGATATTTTTATGATGCATTAATTTTTTTTCTATTATCGTCATATTATCGATGTACCGGAAGTCGAAAATAAAATCGACGAATATGACGTCTATTTTATTATTTAAAATATCGACAACGTTGCCGTCGATAATTTTGAACAGTCTATATTGCTTTCTTAAATAGAATGAACGGTGTAAATTTAATCTATAACATAGACGCTATATGTGTTTTTCTTTTTAAATTAAAATCGACGAATATGACGTCTATTTTATTATTTAAAATATCGACAACGTTGTCGTCGATAAATTTGAACGGTGTAGATTGCTTTCTAAAACGGAATGAATGGTATACATTTAATCTATAAAATAGACGCTATATGTGTTGTTTTTTTTAATTAAAATCGACAAATTTGCTGTCGATTTTTATAACTAAAAACACATGTTACCGCGTCCAAAGTTCAGAAACGCAAACTCCCCCAAATTCTCTCGTTCAACCCGTGCCTACCACCACCACCTCCTTCTCCCTCTGCCAAAGCTTCCACGGCAGGTTGTGCCCTCGCCGGTGCAACTGCAGGTTTTGGTCCCTCTGAAACCCTTTCTTGCATATCTCGCACACGAAACGGTTCTTCGCCATCAGGGACTTTGGCGATAGAGCTATTACTTCTGCCTCTGGATCTGCATGCTTCAGTTCATCAATTCACATATATATTATTAGGTATTCTTTAATTTCTTGCCTAGTCTTCTTAGTTGATTCGCTTTCTCTTCACTACTGCTGGAATTAAATTAGGTTTTCGGTAACTGGAAGGAGCTGCTGTATATGAAGACATCATCATGTTAGATGAAATATGCTTTATTTATTGCTTGGTTTGAATAAGCTAAGCATGAGATGCATGATACATAACATTTTCCTGTTGCTTCCATCGACAATTTGTTCTAGACTCAAAGGAATCTGTAATTGTATGAAACACTGAACCAACAATTATCAAATAAAATGATGCTAATCTCTAAGATCATTGAAAACTAAAAAAGATAAGTGCATGGTCAATGTACTCTTAACTTTGAATTCTTCACACTAGTTAAGTTTGAGAACTGAAATGCCTGGTATCAGACTAATATCCTGAATGATAATTGTTACCAAATTTGGATGAAAATGAAATTATGTGTGCATTTTGTAATGTCACTTTTCAGAAGTTCTTTTACATTTTGTTCATTATGACTATAAAATGATGCTTGTCAGCCTGTCTCCTCATCATTTAATATGGACATACATTCTCGAAAGAAATAAATGGGGTTTGTCTCTAAATCACTACACGACCTGGAAAAATCACTACACAACCTGGAAAACTTCGGTGCTTTAATTTTCATGATCAGTCTATATCCTGTTGCGTACCATATTGTATGATTTTTACATTTCTCCTTCTGGTGCTTTTTATTTTGCAACTTTTTAGCATGGTAATATTGATGATTCTAATTTTGAGTTTACTGCTTTTTCCTCAGGTGCGATGTATAATTAGGAACATAATTAGGGACTGGGCTGCTGAGGTACTTCTTGTTTAGTTCTCACTTCTTCTTGCTTTTTAAATATTCTATTATTGCTATCGTATGAAAAATTTGATTTGCTAGTTTAAACAGTGCAATTTGAAACATGGTGTTATTTCCACCACTGCTGAGTGGTGTCATATCAATAACTGAAGGATGAATGCATGTGTGAACTTAATTAGAAACAATGAAATGAGCACATTCTCTAAGTTTCACTTGTCATTTTCCTCATGCTATTTTGGTTGTTGGTTCCCCACATCCATTACCTTTTTGCCCGTCGTGAACCCATTACTTGGCAGTTTGCTAAGAGCTACTCACTTATGTTTTCTGATATGTACCTTATTAGGGTAAGAAAGAACGTGATCAGTGTTACAAGCCAATTCTTGAAGAACTTAATCGCCTGTTCCCTAATCGCTGTAAAGAGAGGTAGAGATTAACACTCCTAACACTAGCAGAAAGTCCTTATTTGCGTGCAGTATTGCTCAATTTGTGTACTAAAAGCATTCAATTTCTCAAACAGTCCACCTGCTTGCTTAGTTTGAATAGCCAAATGTTTTCCCTTTCATTACATGATTTATGAGTTTTGCTGTGAGGCTTGTTTGGTAATTTTGGAGCAGATGTATGATACCACAATTTTAACTTAGTTAGTATTCCTCTTATCACTTCAAATGGATAAGTCTTCAATTTTCTTGATCTAATTGGAGATCACAGATCACCTACACAATTTAATATTAAACATTAGATTTGCCTGTTACAAAAATATGCACCCAAAGTGGTCAGTCTCGATTCAGAATTTCACTATGTCATTTTCTGCTTATGTTTAGATTCCCCCTATTATTTATTATATAGTACAAAGTTATTTATCTTTTCTTAAATAATGTGTCTAAACAAGAAAAACTGAACTCACATGGTTGGTTTAGTACAATACATCATCAGTTGTACACTCATATTTGTTGATAATTTGGTTACATTATGTAGGATCATTCGCTTGGAAGACCATCACGTATGGATGAATTTTTTTTAGCACACTCATACTCGCAAAGAGGATAGGACTCAATGGGTTGATGAACACTCCCGAAAGACAAAGGTAACTTACCTTTATTCATTGTAACTATTTTGTTATCTAATTGTTATGCATTATTGATACTTATAGTAGTTTATCATTCATTTTTTCTCATTGTAGGATATATTTCAAGAGCGTATGTTTCAGGCTGAGTAAGAGCGGTAGGCTGCTATAGAGGCTGGTGTAACTGATCCACCACCTGTCTCTGAGGAAAGCATATGGATTGAGACAGTGGGTGAAAAACGAAGAGGTAGGGTATATGGCATGGGTGAGGTAAGGGACTCTTCCATGGTGAGACCTCGAGTTGATGGGCCAACCACGACCACCAGCATTGATGTTTTAGATCTTAGAGAACGAATCACAATACTCAATAGGGAAGTTGAACAACATGCCGCTAAATATAGAGAGCTTGAAGACCGCTACTAAAGGGAGAAAAGATAGCGGCAACAGACTGTTGAATCCTTGCGTGAGGATCTCAACACCAGTAACTCACAGATGGATCAATTTAGTCATCAGTTGAGCATATTGACTGAGTATGTGAGAGCCATGGGTCCTAGTAGTTCTGGATCACGTGTTCCCCCACCTCCTCCTTTTACTTTTCTAAGCTCTCAGAAAAGCACAGCCCCAGCCCCAGCCCCAGCCCCAGGTAGAAAACTTCCACCTATTCTGCAGCGACCAGGACAACCACATAGTTCTCAAAGGGAGGATGATTCTGACCATTTTGATGACTCAAATGATTATTTAGACCAGTATGAGTAGGTTATTTAATTACTTTACTTTGAATATTTTGTATTATTAGTGGATTACAATTTAAACGAATATAAGTCTAAGTTTAGTTATTTATCTTGTCTTGAGTCTTTATGTTAGAGGGTTATTTATTATTTTGATAAGTTTGTAAACTCATTATCTAATATTTAGTATAAATTTTATTTTTATATTTAAAAGTTTATTTGTCTTGTTATCTAATATTCTGTATAAATTTTATTTTTATATTTAAAAATTTATTTGTATTAACTGTTTACTATTTTTTAAATAGAAAAAAATTAAAACATATAACTATTAAAATCGACGGTAAAGTTGTCGCTTTTAAAAGTTAAAATAGACAAATCTAAATAATTAAATCGATGACAGCTGTGTCGATTTTATTCAATCACATATCGACGGCGACGTCGTCGATTTTATTAAGCATATTATAGACAAAAGTGTTGTTGATTTTATTGAGTTAAATATCGACACAAAGGCCGTCGATTTTATTGAATCAATTATCGACAAAGAAGACGTCGACTTTAAATAATAATATCGACGGCAATGTTGCCGATTTTAGTAAGAATGTAAAATTCTCACACCCATATTACAGACGGAACAAATGTCAATTTTATTAAATTATTATCGATGGCTAAGCAAGCCGTCGATTTTATTAGAATTTTGAAAAATCGACAAGCTTAATAGCGACTACCACCGCCGTCCATTTTGCCGTCGAATTTTAATATTATCGACGGCCTAGCCGTCGATTTTAACAATGTTTCTTGTAGTGTTCAGAGCTTTTAGATGTTAATGATTGTTATATATTTGATTTTTTGGATGTTTCTTGATTTTAAAAAAAAGAAACATCCAAAATCAAAAGAAAAGAAACATCTAAAATATAATAAAAAAGAAACATCCAAAACTAAATAAAAAGAAATATTCAAAATCATTGTAAAATAAGAATAATCAAAACCTAATATAAAAAACTATCTAAAATCGTTGTAAAAACTAAAATATAAAAAATATTGTAATTAATATAAAATAAAAACCATAATCATGAAAATATAAAATATATTGTAATTAATAAAAAATATTTTTTAATTTTGTAAATATAATTTAATTTTATTTATGTGATATATTTAATAAAAAATATAATGTTTGACAAATAACAACTTTATCTAATTTGATTGAATTTGACTAGATTAATTCATTTGATTCAATCGATTTTGATTGGTTTTTATTAAATTTGACCAAATTTAATCGAATTAATTACTTAACCAATTCAAGTGATATCCCAACCCAAATTAATGATGATGTGATTGAATTTTCGGTCCGACTAATCAAATTGAACCGAATTTGTCAAATATCCTTGTAATACCTGAAATTCTTCTGTTGATATATACTTTAAAGATACATATTAATTTTATTGTAGTAAAATATTAATTTTTATTTTAATAAATAGATTGTATACTTAATTGAATTTTAAATATATTTTATAAAAATGGGTCGTTGACAAGGAGTTAATCGTCGGTTTAGAATTTTTCAATAGAATTTCGTTGTTACAATGCAAACCAATAAAAATACCGAAAGTATTAGATCTCGGGTCGTCTCTCAAAAAAATTGCAGTGAGGTATACGTATCATTGGATATGAGAAATATTGGGGGTTGATAGCAATAAACACGAAATGTAAATAGTAAAAAATTAAATGAGCATGTAAGGAATTAAACTAAAAGCAATTAAAGCAGTGGAAAGAAAATTCAATTGTAAAAAGATCTTGGCAAGGATTGATGGTTAATGATCACTTTCCTTGTTACTAACCACAACATGATAATTACAAAGAGCAAATCCACTTTGTCATCCCCAACATCGGAGAAAAGTCAAATGGGTTTAACTAATCCTAATCCATAAGTCCTAGCCAACTCACTAATTAACTTAGTGAAAGACTAGCATCAATGGAAACAAGACTAATTAAGATTTCTAAATTATCAAGCAACTTGGATATTAGTAACTCAAGGTTACCCAAGTTACCAACCCAAATCAAGAATACAAAAATCTACTTAAAAACTAGGAGAAGCATTTTATCAAACATATGGTAGGCATAAAAATAAAAGTATCATAAATTGCATGAATTAATAAAATCTACAACTACTCAATGCAAGAAAACAATAATAACAACTCAAACAAGTATCAAGAAAACATAAAACATCAAATTGCATTAAGAGAAATTAAAATTAACAAGGATTCATGAACATAACAACAACATAATAGATAAAATTAACAAGTAAAACTAAGAGAATTGAGATACAAGAACAATAAAAAATAAGGAAAACTATATTAAAACAACATCAAAACCTAAATTTAGGGAGAAAACTAAATCTAAAACCCTAAATTCTAGAGAGAAGAGAGAGCTTCTCTCTCTAGAATATGACATAAGACATGTTATAAACTATCCTAATATTCCTTCTTGAGTTTGGCTTGAAATACTTTAGAAATGAGTTGGATTGGGCCTAAAATGCTCCAAAAATCACAAGTCACGTGCTTCTTTAATGAGGCACGTTTTTTATATCTCGCGTATGCGAGATTTTGGCTGCGTATGTGGACAAGTTAACTCAACGTTTACTATAGACATATACATATCATTTTGAAGCCCTCGATGTTAGCTTTCTAATGCAACTCGAACCGCCTCATTTGGAGCTCTGCAACTCAAGTTATGATCAATTTAGTACTAAGAGGTCAGGATTGACAACTCTACACATCCTTCACTTCTTCATGAATTCTTCATTTTTGCGTACTTTTCCTTCTTCCTTCCAAGTTATCCTTGTCTTCTAAAACTTAAATCACTTAAACAAATACATCAAGGCATCGAATGAAATAAAGATGAATTAAATTCGGCAATTTAAGGCATAAAAAGCATGTTTTTCACAATCAAACCCAATTAGGAGAAATTCACAAAAGTATGCATTTTCCATGAATAAATGCAAGATAAGTTCATAAAATCCACTCATTTTAATACAAGATAAACCATAAAATTGTGGTTTATCAACCTCCCCACACTTTAACAAAGCATGTCCTCATGCTAAACATCAAGAAAGATACAATAAAGGAATATCAATATTTATTCAATGCAAGTAAACTATCTATATGCAATCTATCTAAATGCATGCAACTATTCTACCTAATACTCTCTAGTCATCTATATGTATTTACTTAGTCAAAATAAATCAATTTTCAAGAAAGCATGTAAACAATCAAGGGCTAAAAGTATTAATGACCAAGTCAAATCCACAATTGAATAGAGTCATAGAAAAGAATATACAAACTTGCAAGATAAGAGATAATCATAGGTGAAAGCATAGAATTGAGCAATCGAACCCCTCATCGGATGTATATACGCTCTAGCCGCTCAAGTGTATAGGGTTGATTCACTCAATTCCCTTCTAATTTTGCTTTCTAAGATTTGTTTTTCATCTAACAATCAACAATTATTCAATATATGCATACAATTATCATGAGGACTTTTTCAAAGGTTGTAACAGAGCTAGAGTAAAGGTAGAATTGTATATGGCTAAGTGATCTAGAATTTGAATCTTTGATTAACTTAAACTCTCACTAAATACATATAACACTCTATACAATTCTAATACAACACCTAGCTACCCAAAATTTCACTTTTCACAAACTCATGCATTCTTTTTCAATTTACACCTCATATGCATTAATATTATTGAACTTCACATTGGGGTATTACTTATGCCCTTTTTATTTTCTTTTCTTTTTTTCTTTTCAATAACATAATATATACAAAATTGATTAATGCATATGGATCACATTCAATGCATGAGTATGTATCAAATTTTCAAAAATTTTCAATAAACAAGCAAAATACACTTTTATCAACTAATGTTCCCAAATTTTTCACACTTATACATTACACACTCTCACTAGTCTAAGCTAATCAAAGATCCAAATAAAAGACATTTATTTTTCCACTTAAGGCTAGTAATGTGTTGAAATAAAAACAAAAGAGGATTCCATTAGGCTCGAAATTGACTAACAATGATGGATAAAAGGGTAAAGGCTATATGGGTAAGTGAGCTATAATGAAATAATAGTCTCAATCACATAAATGCATATATACACTAAATAATAGACATAAAGAATCAAACAACTCAGAGATTACAATCATAGAAGGAGAATGACACACACAAGAATGAAATAGTGGTTAATATGATGTAACCATACATTAAGGCTAAAAACTCACACGGTTGTGTGTTTTAGCTAAAAAATCATGTTCCACAATATATTTCAAGCAAGTTTCAATTAAAAGTTTTCACTCAAATCAATTGGGATGCCCTATAGATAAATTCCTTGAAAAATTTTATTATTTTGACTAAGCTTATTCTATATAAGTATATATGAAAAGAAAAATACAATAAGCTAATAAAAAATGCAAATAAGGCTCTTCCTCTAAAATATATACAAACCAAGAAAAATGCAACTAAGAATTCTAAAAGACCTAGCAATAGCAGAAAAAAATGAAATATGAAAGTGTTTAGGATTGGAATTTTTCACTCAAGATTGGCCGATTGGTCGGACGACCTCCCCACACTTAAAAATTTGCACGGTCCTCCGTGCATTCAATGATGAGCAAGGGATATGGAGACTTTACAGATTGCCATCTTCAGCTGGTGGATCATTCAGTTGCTGCATGTTCTTTCTTCTGCTTCCTTTTTTACTTAAGATGACTCATCCTGAAGAGATAGAAAAAAGGATATAGTAAAAGATAATGAAGCATATATTATTGGAATGAGGTAACAATAATCACTAAAATGAACTGAGTTAATAAGCGTGTGACATTAAAAAAAATAGTGCGGAAATTCTAAGTTGTGTGCAGTTAACTCACGCACCAACACTTAAAAGCTGTGTCACAACTACACAAAATACGCATATACTCACTCATTTTAATGTGTCTCAGATTTTTCAAAGATAAATATTCAAGTCAAAGTAACAAGCAATCAATAAGAAGCATAAAACCTTAGGCAAATAACCAAGTAATTGTGAAGCGGAAGGGGGAAGGAGAATTGATTGGGTGTGTAAGTGAACTTACGAAACAAAATCACTAGAGATCACACACCAATCAATAACACCAATCAACATTAGTTACCTTGCCTATTTAACCAAAAAGTATGGACACATAGTTGCTATGTACTTAGAAAAAGAAAAGAGGTTAGTTGCAAAAGAGTTAGTTGTCATGTACATAGCAAGTATAGTCCTTAGAACTTGAAAAGTTTTCAAAAAATTAAGAATAGGCAAGTTCACAACACATCTTTATAAATAAAGCATTATGCCAAAATGAATAGTTTCGAGTATGTGTAGAGTACATAGTTAAACAACTAAGGGTCAATATATCATCAAGGCATAAGCATATGCAATTGATGAGAGAACAAACAAAAATAACTCTAAAACAAAGTAGATTCAATCATCAATATTTCCAAACACTAATTTTTGCAAGATTGATTTGAAGAATGGAAGGTTCCACGCCTAATGTAACTCAACACAAATAGGTATAAAGAAAGTGAAGTAGATAAGTTACATATGGCAAATTATATCAACCTGCAATAATAGGTAAACAAAACCTCAATTATATAAAATGCACAAGTTTCCATGTTGTGTGCAAGGTCACATTGACACAGAATATCGTCAATAAAGACTGTGCAACACCGAGGATTTTTACCAAAATCTTATTACCAACCAACAAGAAACAACATTGCTTCAAAATCAGCAAGCATATGCACACATTCAAACAATTAATCAATTCAGCATCAATATCACAGTAAAATCAGCAAGGTAGACTAATAATTCAACACTTTTCACCTAATCTAACATATACTAACAACCTAATCCACTAAAACAAAAAAATTAACCTAATTAACCAACTAACTAACTAATGGAGATGGTCGATCATGGTTGGAAGGTGGCCAACAATGGAGGTTGGGTGAGAGGAGGGGACGTTGGGGAAGGTTATGGTGGAAGGTTGAGAGGAAAGAAGGAAAGAAGAAGGGGAAAAAAAAGAAAAATAAAAGAAAAGAAGAAGATGGAAAATGGTGCTAAGGGGGTGTTAAGGTTTTTTCTAACCCTACCTACCCCCATTTTCAATTTTTTTTTTGGTATAACATATACGCGTACGTGAGTTCACATACGCGACGCGGGAGATGCTCACTGCCTCCTCACTTCTCATACGTAGCAAAGGGATGCGTACACGATATCGCAGTTTTGCATACGCAAGTGGGCATGCGACGCAAGTTGAGGGTGATGTGAGGAGGTTTCACGTACACGAGCAGAAGGCCGTGTACACGAAATTGAAAAAACGCCCAAAACTCAAGTGTTTTCAACCAAATTCATCAAAGCTAATCTAAACTATGTACATCCTATAACCATAATTTCAAAATGCAACAAAATTAGACCAAATGAACTAAACACAAGGAAGACAATCAGAAGATCATACCGTGGTGGCGTGTCTCCCATCTAACACTTTTCTTTAACGTTCTTAAGTTGGACATTTTGGTGAACTCTTTGTCTTGGTAGCTTATGCTTGAATTTATCCTAAAACTTCCACCAATGTTTGGACATCCAATATGCTCCAGAATCTCCAGTTAAGTGCACCAAGCTTTGATGAAGCTGTGAACAATTTAGGAGCTCCCAAAATTGATCTTCTTGTATGTCAGGATCCCAAATCTTATTTCTACACCCGTCTTCTAGTTGATCATCATGATTCTATACGGGTGAGAAACACACATAATTCTCGTTTAAACACCAAATCATCCTCTTAGACCCATTCAATTTAGCATTCCTCCAACTATGGAACCTAAGCCTTGAGGGTTCAACCTTAATGAGCCTAGCATTATTTTGCCAACCACTACACAACTCTCTCTTACTCTTCAACCACAAAGAGCTCTAAGTTGACCATCTGTTTCAAACAAACCATATTCAAGTGGGACAATAAAGCTAAGAGATATGAATTTTACCCACTCAAATGATATGATGGATGGTTGCTTAATGAGAGAGGCTCCAACTGGTTTTGGTAAGGTGATTTCAACTCCCTTGTACTTCTCTTTGATTACATCCACCTCTTGGCAAGCGTCTTCCATTCCCGTTTCTCGATAAGGTTCCTCATATTCAATTACTTCCTCACCAACTTCTTCTAACTTTTCTCAATCACTCAGGTCATAACTCAGAGGTAATGTAGAATCCATCTCAACATCAACCTCGAATTCAATGGAAGAAAGTTCATCAAACTCAAAGAGATCATTAGTTCGTGTGAAATTATCTTCAACAATAAAACTTGCCTCTTGCTCAACTTCTTTTGATTCTTCCTCATCACTTAAACATGTCTTGGAGGGTACTCATTATCCTCATCAACATCCATTTCAAACTCAATGGAAGAAGACTTGACAACTTCCACAAAATCGTCAACGTTACTAATTCGTGTGGAAGTGGCCTCAACTCTAGAATTTACCTCTTGCTCAACTTCTCCCAAATCTTCCACCATTTCTTCATCTTCAATGCATTCCACTTCCTCCACTTTTTGCAATACATATGTCCACTCTTTGTTCTCTAATTGAGATTCTAAAATGTCTTTCATACCCCGCTCTTCAATTGATTCTCCTCGTTCGTCAATGGGAGTGCTTTGATTGCATGAATGTGTGGAGATCAATCGGGTTAAAGCCACGACAAAAGTAGCCATGGTAGCATTTGGATCTCTCGATTGACTCTTGCCTCTCCTTTCTTGCCTCCATTTGCTCTTAAAGAAAGGAATAGAGAACATCGTCTATGGAGGATTATGGTGAAAAGGAAGTTTCATAATTTGGAAGAAGATTTTCATATATGGGAGGTGGTTCATATTGGTGAGAATATTGAGGTGGTGTATATATTTGTGGTTCTTAGGAGTATTGGTATTGGATTAGTGGTGGTTCAAATGGTGCTTGTTCATAGTGGTCACAAGGATGGTTGTACGGTGGGTATGGATTAAGATTACAAGGAGGTGTTTGGTGATAGGATAGGGCTTGTGAGTATGGTTGAGGGCTATGATGAGGGGTTGGTTCATATTGGCATGCATTATGGGGTGGATTGTAACCATAAGAGACGGAGGAGGTTGGTGCCAAAAAGGTTGTTTATAAGCATGTGGCTCCTCCTTCAATTGATTCCACGATCCATGATGCGATCTGTCATTAAAGTTTTCATTTCTTACAACATAGTTGTAACCAAACTTATAGCCAAAAGAATGAGAATTCATGGTATAAAGAGAAAATAAAACAAAGCTAACAAGAAACAAATAAAAACAAATTCCTAAAACTAGCAAAGAAACTAAAAGCAAACTATTCACAATATGAACATATTAACAATAACCAATAACAAGTATACATTGCAAATCTCTGGAAACGGTGCCAAAAATTTGACAAAGAGCTAATCATCGGTTTAGAATTTCTCAACAGAATTTTGGTGCAAGCATAGTCCAAACCAACAAACAACTCTCAATCAAAGTTTAAAAGGTTGTCACAATGCAAACCAATAAAAATACCGAGAGTATTAGATCTCGGGTTGTCTCTCAAAGGAATTGCAGTGAGGTGTGCGTATCATTGGCTATGAGAAATATCGGGGGTTGATAGCAGTAAACACGAAATGTAAATAGCAAAAAATTAAATGAGCATGCAAGGAATTAAAATAAAAGCAATTAAAGCAATGGAAAGAAAATTCAATTGTAAAAAGATATTGGCAAGGGTTGATGGTTAAGGATCACTTTCCTTGTTATTAACCACAACATGGTAATTACAAAGAGGAAACCCACTTCGTCATCCCCAACATCGGAGGAAAGTCAAATGGGCTTAACTAATCCTAATCCATAAGTCCCAGCAAACTCACTAATTAACTTAGTGAAAGACTAGCATCAATGGAAACAAAACTAATTAAGATCTCTAAATTATCAAGCAACTTGGATATTAGTAACTCAAAGTCACCCAAGTTACTAACCCAAACCAAGAATACAAAAATTTACTCAAAAACTAAGAGAAGTATTTTATCAAACACATGGTGGGCATAAAAAGAAAAGCATCATAAATTGTATGAATTAATAAAATCTACAACTAATCAATGCAAGAAAACAATAATAACAACTCAAACAAGTATCAAGGAAACATAAAACATCAAAATGCATTAAGAGAAATTGAAATTAACAAAGGTTCATGAATATAAAAGCAACAAAATAGATTAAATCAACAAGTAAAACTAAGAGAATCGAGATACAAGAACAATAAAAAGTAAGAAAAACTAGACTAAAACAACATCAAAACCTAAATCTAGGGAGAAAACTAAATCTAAAATCCTAAATTCTAGAGAGAAGAGAGAGCTTCTCTCTATAGAATGACTTAAAACATGTTACTAAACTATTCTAATTGCTCATCCTTTATTCCTTCTTGAGTTTGGCTTGAAATACTTCAGAAATAAGCTGGATTGGACCCAAAATACTCCAAAAATTACGAGTCACGTGCTTCTTTAATTTAATGAGGCACGTTTTTTATATCTCTCTTACGTGAGATTTTGGCTGCGTATGCGGACAGCTTGACTCAACGTTCACTATATACATATGCATATGATTTTGAAGTCCTAGATGTTAGCTTTCTAATGCAATTGGAACCCCCTCATTTGGAGCTCTGCAGCTCAAGTTATGATCAATTTAATACTAAGAGGTCAAGGTTGACAACTCTACATATCCTTCACTTCTTCATAAATTTTCTATTTTTGCATGCTTTTCTTTCTTCTTTCCAAGTCATCCTTGTCTTCTAAAACTTAAATCACTTAAACAAACACATCAAGACATCAAATGAAATAAATATGAATTAAATTCGACAATTTAAAAACATAAAAAGCACGTTTTTCACAATCAAGTACAATTAGGAGGAATTCACAAAAACATATATTTTTCATAAATAAATGCAAGATAAATTAATAAAATTCACTTATTTTAATATAAGATAAATTATAAAATTATAGTGTATCAATTGTATAGTATATATTAACTGAATACTATTTTATTTTTTATAGGATAAAAACAAACATAGAAAAATGAAGGCATGATAAACTAGCATAGGAATGTTTTTTTTAATTAAATAAAATAAAATTTTTTAGCAATTTAAATTGAAATACAGAAATTTATTAATTTATACATTTAGTTTCATTTTTGCAGCTAAAGATTGCAAAAAATAAATTTGTATGGTTTTTGGTAATTGTGCCAGCAAAAACAACACTATTTTTTTTTGGGTAATACTACGGTACAGAGCTAATATACATATATTTTTTTTGGTATACTAATTTTGAGACACGTGTTTCTGCTATCTTTTTATAATAATTAAAGTTGCTAACCCATAACTTGTTAAAAGGTTGGCTTGGCTGGTCAATTATATAAGGATTTTATATTTTAAATTATGTAACATTCTATCTGTAAGTGTCTTATTACTTTGTTTGAGCGGTTGAATTTAGGATCCAAATATTAAATAAAATATTTATTTTTTTTAATTATTGTTAAATAAATTATAAAATCTAAAATAGACATGTTCATATCATATATTATCCGGAATAATAATAATAATAATAATAATAAACCATTTTTATGTGATTTTATATTAATATATAATATTATATATTTAACACTTCTTATGAGTGTAAGTTGTTTTCAGTTAAAATTTAATTAATTCTATTTATAAGGTTATTCATATACTCAATTACTATTACTAAGTAATAATAAAGGATTGTTATTATTTTTAGGCTAAATTGTCACTTTTAGAGTTGATTGCTTTGAGCATATAATTTAGATATACAATATTAAAAGAGTTTATATATATATATATATATATATATATATATATATATATATATATATATATATATATATATATGCTCTATCCCGCGGTAAAGAGAAGAATTGACAACTAATGCACAAACAAAGATTGAATGTGCTCCTTTATTATTCAGTACAAATACAAATTTTAAAGATTTTTGACAAATTCAAAGAGGGTTTGCCTGTACGTTCATCACAAAAGATTTTTAGATCGAAATCGTATGAAGTTTTACCATGCGCAGATTGTATTTATTGGACAAATATGGATTCGATCAAGATTTGTTTTTCCGGAATGCCAAAAGCAAGCATAGATAACAGTTAAAAGAAAAAATTATTTATTCTTTTAGGGTTAAATTGGCTTCTATATACAGCGTGATGCTCTTCAATAAATCCAATTCTATTTATCTTTAACAAAAGTAATTTGTTTTATAGTTCAAAAAATTTGTATATTAAACTATTTAGGGATTTATGTTTTTAAGTTTATAATTTATAAGTTTAGGATAAAATTTAATATTTATAATTTTTTATTTTTATTATACAAATTAGGGTTTTAGTAATAGAAAATTTTTTTACTGAGAAAAAAAATAAACAATGTGTATAAAAGATAGATTTATCCGATGAAAATTATTATTATTATTATTATTATTATTATTATTATTATTATTGATAATAATTTCACCAAAATTTAATTCTTAGTTATAATAAGATTTCTTTTATAAAATCGTATGGGTGGAAGTTTTCTTCGATTAGATAATTAATGTATATCCATAAATATTTTTATGATAAAAAATATTATTATTATTATTATTATTATTATTATTATTATTATTATTATTATTGATGTTGTAAAAAATGTACCCTTACTCTATTTTCGGCTATTTAATCTTACAGCCGGCAATGACAAGGCACTCTAATAGCACGAAACTAGATTTTAATGATTAACTCATCGGTAAGTGTATTGAATCGCATCAAATAATACTACATCGTTCTCACAAGGATTAATAGATTAAGTAAGTAATGATCAATTGATTATTCTAGTTAGACGATTTAAGTTTGGATGATGAACAATTGGAATATAAGTTGAAATTTAAATGACTTAAAAAATAAGTAAATAAAAACAATAAATGACTTGAATGTAAATGATAAAAATGTAAATAATTCGAATTTAAATTGCACAAATATAAATAACTAGAATGTAAATGACAAGAATTAAAGTGATAAGAATATAAATTACTGGAATGTAAATGACAAGAATTAAAGAAAATAAAGACAATAGTAAAGTACAAGAATTGATTAACGTAATTGTGTATCAATTAAACACAATTAAAATAAGTTAAGAGAAAATTAGCTACTCATAACTCAAGATCAAAATCAATTTTATTTTGATTGTTTTAGTTCTTAAAGTTTAGGATCAAAATCAAAATCGTTCCTAACTTTATTGACACAAAGAGAGCTACACCTTCAATGGGTAAAATAATGGATTCATATTTCTTTCCGATTTTAAGCTTTTGTTTGTTAAGAGTCTCCAAAATAAAGTCTCTGCAAGGAATAAAGCATCCATCGCCACTATGGAAACTTGTCCTCCATACCAATGGGATTGAATAATACCGTTGCACAAATGTGGGTAATGGCATAACCTGACAAAGCAATTTTGTGCACGACTTCAAGTTTGAGTCGATAACATTGTTGTCATCAGTAGCCACACAAATCAAGCATCTTAAAGAATAATTAAAGAAAGTAACACGCATTTCACTGCGAGGGCGAGAGCGAGTTGCGACGTTGTGAGGGTGAGGGCGAGGTGTGAGTGCAAGGCGCAGCAAGGGCGAGTGCGAGACTCGGCAAGGGCGAGGCCTCTCTCTCTCTCTCTCTCTCTCATTGTCCAAATGACGATTTTAATACCAAATAAAACGTTAGGGACGATTTTAAATAAAAAATAAGATTAAAGACAATTTTGATTTTAACACTAAACTTTAGGGACTAAAACAGTACTTATTTCCATGTTAAACTTAAAATAAGAGTATGAAATTTTTTTTATACAAAATTACTAGTAAAAATACTTAAAAATTAATTCACATTTAAAAAAATACTAGTAGTTGATAATATAGATATATAAAGTTTAAATTTTTAAAATAAAAATTAATAAAAATACAACGATGCTATGTGCACATATAAAAACGAGTTACTTGCATAAAATATATTAAAGTATAAAATAGGAATAAGTATTGTTTTGGTCTCTAAGGTTTAGGGTCAAAATCAAATTCGTCCCCAATATTATTTTGGATTTAAAATCATCCTCAATATTATTTTTGGTATTAAAATCGTCAATTTTAATAAAATTTTTAATTTTATTATTAAATTACTCCTAATAAAAAATATAAATTAAAAAAAGAAAAGAACACCGAGGGAGGAAGAGGGGAGGGGAAGGGAAGATGAGGGGAGTTCATCACAACCCCTTTTTTCTCATTGACATTTTCAGAAGAGAGAGCAAGAGAAGCAGAGACTTAAAGAGAAGGAAGCCTCGCCGTGCCTGGCCGTCGCGATCGCGACTCATTGTTGCCCTTGCAGCACTGTGATTCACCGTCGCCCTTGCAGCGCTGCGATTCACCTCGCCCTTGTAGCGCTGTGACTCTCCCTCGCCATCACCGTGACTCCCTCTCACAGCAACGCTCCTGACCCTCGCCCTCCTCGTGTTCCTCGTCATCATCGGGGAGGTGATGGTGGTGGTGGTGGTGTTGCTGCTACTGACCTCGCCGCCACTTCATGTCCTCGCCGTTGTGCCTCGCCAATTCTGCTTCTGCTTCTACTTCTGCTTTCGATTCGGCTTCTGCTTCTGTTTCGGCTTTGCCTTCTGCTTCTATTTCTGCTTCTATTATTTTTCTGATTTTCTTTTTATTGTATGTTGATTTTATTTTTGAATTTGATGTTGTTGTTTTTGAATTTGAATAATGTGTTATTATTGGTGTTGAATATTGTGTTCTTGAATCTGATTATTAGTATTTAGTGGGAGTAAGGAAAATGGTGGTGGTGGTAAAAAGGTGGTGGTGGTGGAGGTTATTTTTGTTTATAAAAAGTCAAAAGAATGATTTTAATATAAAAAATAACGTTAGGGACGATTTTATATCCAAAACAACGTTGGAGACGAATTTAATTTTGACCCATAACCTTAGGAACCAAAACAGTATTTATCCCTATAAAATACATATTAAAAATGAAACAGCACAAGTATTCACATAAATATATAATGACTATTTTTTTAATGTATATATAATATTAGGAAATTTAGTGTTATAAATAAACTGGCCATCAATATTACCAGAATACACATTTTTCAAAGTTGATACCAAAATGCATTTTTTCCATAAACTATGTAAACTGCGACAGGGGTATTGCGGTTTACAAAATACACGTAATCCGCTACAAGAGTGTCGCGGATTACGTTCGAAGCCAAACTGCACATAATCCGCGGTAGGATGTCACTGTTTGTATGTGACTTGAAAATGTGCATAAACCGCTGTAGGGATGTAGCGGTTTATGTTGATATGCAAAATGGCTAAAAACTGTGGCAGGAGTTTAGCGGTTTCTGTGTATATGTGTTTTTTCTCCCAATTGAATATTTTTCAACCTGAACCTTTAACTTTAGCATAGTTTGCACCAGCTTCAATGCATCACTCATGTCTGACATCTCATCAGTGAAATGGAATTGCACATCATTTCAGTCATGGTGCCTGCGAATTAGAGATTGAAATCATCTTTTTATATACCTACGAAATGGGACGCCTACAAAATAGAGTCGTGGCCATTTTTCTAATGTTCGCAGGTGAAATGACTTCCATTAGAATATTAGGATGGATAAGGAATGATCATATTGAATTTTTCTATTTAAACAATAATAAGTTTGGATGTTTTACAAAAGGAGAAGGGAATTGTTAAGAATAGGTTTAAATTTTGTTTTTTATTTTTATTTTTTATAGATAATTTTTATTTTCAATTTTTTACATTTAAAATTTTTATACCTTATTTTTAAATGTTGAAAATAACAAAAATATGTTTAGCTGGTCTATTTTTAAAATGTATTTTTTAATATTTTAAAATATAAAATTATATTTTTATTAAAGGTACGTTTTTAGTTAATTAATTTTTTATTAAATTAACTATTTATTTTTATATAATATCAAACATGAAATATATTTGTTGAATTTATAGTCAATTTAGTTCTAAAATTTAGGATTGAACAAATATATTTGTTAAATTTTTTATTTAGTACTGAGTACGTACTACCTGAATTAAAAGAGTTACGGTGAAAAATAGATTAACTTACTAGTCTTATTTTTTAATAGTTGATCTATATAAATACAATTAATTATTTTAAGATTGTAATTTATTTCATATTTGATATTATATAAAAATAAATTGTTAGACAGAGAACTTAGCCAATAAAATAAGCCAATAGTTAGAGAAAGCATAGCCTAAAAAAAATAAAACTAAATAAATAAACACAATATCACATGCTAAAAAAAATTGATCTTCTGATAAAATTGAAACAAAATAATCAAAAAGATCGCTGAAAAAATTAACTATATATATATATTGTTACGGTAGGTAACCGGAGATTAATCCAATGGATGGCGTTCGACGGCCCAAGTGTATAATAGAGGAGGACTCCAGGTAGGTCCGCAACTCGGGAGGCTCCGTCCGACTTGTGCTCGCGTGTGAATGGGGGGTGGTACCTGCAAAGACACTCCGATGCCTAAGTTAGCAAGAGTGTGAGCAGGTCTAAAGAGTATTGGACTTAGAGATACCTGAGGGATGTCAGTGTATTTATAGTGATGAGCCAATAACCACCGTTGGTGTAGTGCCGTATCTTTAGGGTGGTAACCGTCCCTATTATCTTGGGGAGGTTAAGATATGGCTTTATGAGGCGGTTAGAGAGATTTTCGGGGCGGTTACTCATTTGAATGAGTGTTTATCTGCCAGCTAATCTCGCATCCGACCTCTTCTGACCAAGTCGTGGTTGATACCGACTTCTTATGTGAAGGTCGGTACTTAGCTAGGCTTTTATCCTTTAGATTAGGCCTTTTAGTTGGACCTGGGCCTTTGTATTGGGCCAGGGTATGAACAATGCCCCTACTTGAGCCCAAATTTTCTTTAAAGTTTGGGTTCAAGTATTCAACTCGGGTTCGTAGTCGACTTGTTTGAGAGAACACGGATCTTGGAAACCGACGTGATTTTCGCGACCTTTGGTTTCTGACAGTTACGTCAATTCAAGCGTCGTGTCCGTTGAGGGATCGTTTAGGGATTGAGGGCTTTGGTAACGGTGCAGTCTCATAATGACTGCCTCGCTTTTTACCATTATGCCCCTTAGCCTTTTTTATAAATACTTTCCCTCTCTTTCCATTTTCCGTTTCTGCAATCTTTCAAACTTTCTCCTTATCTTGTTCGTACTGCATCCTTGCGTTCGAAGACTTCTGTTCTTCTCCAACCTCCATTTTCGGATAAAGGTTAGTTTTGCTTTTTCCGTGTCATGCTTTATGTTTGCATGTTTTGTTTTGCAAGTAGATAGGTTGACCTATAGACTCTAGCTTCGTATCCTCTCTCTTTTAGGGGCCATCTTTTTTGATTTTTCCCTTTTTCCCTTTTGTAGGTTTCTGCCACTTTTCTTTATATAAAAAATGGCTTCCGTAGACGTTCTTTCTCAATGGGTAGATGTTACGGTCCTTGGGGAGGAACCGTTGGTCGACGCTGAGTTCATCACTCATCTTCGTACTCATCACAGGTTCTGTACTTCAGAGGAGGACGAGCCCAAATATGAACTAATAATCCCGGGTCCTGAAGACTGGGTCTGTTTTGGGAGAGAGAATGAGGAGGCCCCTCATTTTTTCTTTATGTATGAGTGCATGATCACCCGTTTGGGTGTTTTTCTTCCTTTCTCAGATTTTGAGACATCTGTTTTGCATCATTGTAATGTTGCCCCTACTCAACTTCACCCCAATTCTTGGGGTTTTTTGAAGATTTATCAGTTTATAAGCCACGCTCTGGACTTTTCGACCTCTCTGAAGATTTTCTTCTTTCTCTTCCATATGACCAAGCCTTTTAGTGGGCTCAACAATAAACAGCAATGGGTATCCTTCCGAGCCATTCAAGGTCGGAGGGTTTTCACCCTTTTTGACGAATCCTTCCACGACTTTAAAAACTTCTTTTTCAAAGTTCAAGCCGTAGAGGGTCACCATCCCTTTTTCCTGGATGAACATTCCTCCCCCCGCTTCCCCCTTTATTGGTCGCCGCCTTCCTCTTGTGAAAAATATGGTCCCGACGACCTGGATGAGGTGGAGGCGGCCATTGTAGGGTTTTTCCGAGAAGCGTGGGGGAGGTCCCCATATTTGGATACCAGAAAAATTCTTCAGGGAACACCGACTTTCGTTCAATCTCAAATAGGTAGTGCATGCATTCTTTATTTCCGAGTTGTTTCCGCCGACTTTCATTTTACCGACTTGTAACTTGGTGGTTTGTTTTGTAGATATGGCAAAAAAGAATGCTCAGGAGGCCTACCAAAGGGTTCGGGAGGCCAAGGCAAAGTCCCGGGCTAGGTCCGGGGCGGTCACCTCTCCTCCTCCTCCCCCTCCTCCTCCTAAGAGTACTGGCACTCCTTCTCAACCTATTGTCATTTCTTCCTCAAGTTTGCCCCGACCACCTCCTTCTGCCCAAATTCTCTCTGAGCCTGAGAAGAAGAAGCGCAAGACTTTGGAGTCTGGCTCTTCTTCTTTTGATGGTGGGGTTAAGGTGGATGCTATGGCATTCGTCCGAAAGAACATCTATCCTTTTATCAGTATGGATGATGTTTCTGTTCGAAACCACCTCACTACCATGGCTGAAGAGAGTTTTAGGGCGGCAGGTGTTTGCGGCAAACTTTTGGACATTTTTGAGAAGGCTCCCCTCAGCTCCTTGGGTGCAACCTCGAGGGTTGAGGAGTTGGAAGGGAGACTTCGTATTTTTGAAAAACACGAGAAGGAGCTGAAGGAGGAGAGAGATAAGTTGAGGAAGGAGAGGGATCACCTGAAGGAGGAGGAGGGCAAGCTGCGGGCCCAATGTACTTTGGAGGCTAATCTGAGGAAGACGGCGCAAGACAGCTACCACAGCATATTTCAAGATATTGTGGCCGTGAGGAAGGACTTGCTGAACTCTCGAAACGCATACGCCGAGTTGGAGGACTCTATCGCCGATGGTGCCGAGGAGTCTTGGAGAATTTTCTTGGAACAAATCAGAGTTATCGCTCCCGACTTGGACCTTTCTCCACTACATCCTGACAAAGTGGTTATTGATGGCGCCATTGTTGATCCTCCTGTTCCCGAGGTCGTTTCCGAGTCAGACCTAAAGACTCGGGGACAGAGGATTATGGAGTCTCCTCCTCGTCCCCAAGATGCTCCGAGTTCTTCAATCCTTACTCCGACTTCCTCTTTGGCTCCTCCTCCCGGTCCTGGTGGTGATTCCTCTACCCCGATCAAAAAATGACTTCTTTATTTTTATGGCTATATGGGGGCCCGGCCTGTGGGTCCCCCCTTTTTTAAACTTTATTTATCTGTTGGGGCTTGTGAACAATTTCTCTTTCTAGCCTTTTAAGGCCGTAAACAAAATATTCCAGTCCGTACCCTTTTTTGGATAAGGGTTTTAAAAATAAATGCCCTTTTTTGGATAAGGGTTTAAGTTACCTTGTGCATGCACATGCTTTTTTGTTTTGGATATATTTGATCTTTTCTGAAAAAACCCTTTTGTTAGCTTGTATTGTTTTCTCAAGCCCTTTTCGTTCGAAGGTTTGTATGCAACCTTTGAACTTTTTCCAGGTTTTGATATCCCTTTTGTTATCCTTTATACTCAACTTTTGCTTTAGTGAGTTTTTATAACTTAGGTTATTTTTGCGATGTGTTTTTCATTAACTCGGAATATATCCGAGTTTTTCTACTCGGGTTCTTGTCTTTGACTTATGAGTCGGACTGTTCTCGAGTTTGGTACGATCAACTCATATAACCTCTTTACACCGACTTGTACCTCGTCGTTTCATCCTGACGACCATGTTAGGTCGGTTCATGGGATTTTCACGTTTTGTCGAGCTTAAGTCGGCGCGTTTCGTAGAAAGACTTATAAAAATAAAGAAGGATATTTAAGAGAGATATAATAAACGACAAAGATCTTTATTAAATGGGAAGGTACCTTTTTGCTACTAAGGGTCTTGATAGCTTATTTTCCCTTAGCCTCTACTATGATGCCTCGTTAAAAACCCTTCTCCAGAAAAAACCCTTTTCTTTGGGAAAAAATCGTGAAGTTGGGAAAAGAGTACATCAGGGAGTAGAGTTCGCTTCTAACTGTAGTACCTTTTTATATTACAAGCATGCCACGACCTCGGTAGCTCATTGTCATTTAGGTCGGTTACTTTATAATAACCTTTTCCTAAGACTTCTTTGACTTTGTACGGTCCCTTTCAATTCGCGGCGAGTTTTCCCTCTCCCGATTTGTTGATTCCGATGTCATTTCTGATTAGGACCAAGTCATCTGTAGCAAATGTTCTTCGAATGACTTTTTTGTTGTACCTCGCAGTCATTCTTTGCTTTAGTGCAGCTTCTCTTATCTGGGCCCCCTCTCGGACTTCGGGGAGCAAGTCGAGCTCCTCTTTGTGCCCCTGTATATTTCCGACCTCATCGTGGAGAGTTACCCTTGGGCTTTGCTCACTGATTTCTATTGGAATCATGGCTTCTACGCCATAGACTAATCTGAAGGGCGTTTCTCCTGTGGCGGATTGGGGAGTTGTCCTATAAGCCCATAATACTTGGGGGAGCTCTTCCGCCCAAGCTCCCTTTGCTTCCTGTAATCTCTTCTTCAAACCTGCCAGTATGACCTTGTTAGCTGCCTCGGCTTGCCCATTTGCTTGTGGGTGTTCTATCGAGGTGAATTGATGTTTGATTTTCATACTGGCTACCAGACTTCTGAAGGTGGCGTCAGTAAATTGGGTTCCATTATCCGTGGTGATGGAATAAGGTATTCCATACCTTGTGATGATATTTTTGTAGAGGAACCTGCGACTTCTTTGAGCGGTGATAGTGGCTAATGGTTCTGCTTTTATCCACTTCGTGAAGTAGTCTATTCCCACGATTAAGTATTTGACTTGCCCTGGTGCTTGGGGAAAAGGACCTAACAAATCCATTCCCCATTTTGCGAAAGGCCAGGGGGAAGTTATACTAATGAGCTCTTCTGGTGGAGCCACGTGGAAATTTGCATGCATCTGGCATGGCTGGCATTTTTTCACAAAGTCTGTGGCATCTTTCTGCAAGGTCGGCCAATAGAATCCTGCTCGGATTACTTTCCTGGCCAACGACCTTGCTCCGAGGTGGTTTCCGCAGATTCCACTATGTACTTCCTCCAACACCTCGGTGGTTCTTGAGGTCGGTACACACTTCAGCAATAGTGTTGATATCCCTCTTCTGTAAAGGACATTTCTCACCAATGCATAATGTTGTGCTTCCCTTCGGATCTTTTTAGCCTCTTTCTCCTCTTTGGGGAGGATGTCGAATTTCAGGTATTCGACTAAGGGATTCATCCATCCGAGGTTCAGGCCGACCACCTCAAGTACCTCTTGTTGATCCTCTATTTTTGACACCGAGGGCTCTTGGAGGGTTTCTTGGATCAGGCTTCTATTGTTCCCTCCGGGTTTGGTACTTGCTAACTTGGATAGGGCGTCAGCTCTGCTATTTAGATCCCGAGTTATGTGCTTAACCTCGGTTTCTGCAAAGCGCCCGAGGTGTTCCAAGGTTTTTTCCAAGTATTTCTTCATATTGGGGTCCTTTGCCTGATATTCTCCACTTATTTGGGACGTCACCACTTGTGAGTCGCTGTAGATTATCACGTTTGTAGCGCCAACTTCTTCTGCTAACTTTAATCCGGCAATCAAGGCTTCATATTCTGCCTGATTGTTTGAAGCCGGAAATTCAAATTTTAAGGAGACCTCTATCTGGGTTCCTTTTCTATCTACCAATATTATGCCTGCGCCGCTCCCTGTTTTGTTGGAGGATCCGTCTACATAGAGTTCCCATGTAGTCGGTTTTTCCTCTTGTTCTCCTGCATATTCTGCGATGAAGTCGGCGAGGCATTGGGCTTTGATTGCTGTCCGAGTTTCATATCTTAAATCGAACTCGGAGAGCTCTATCGCCCATTGAACCATTCTCCCTGCAACATCCGTCTTTTGGAGGATTTGCTTCATGGGTTGGTTTGTACGGACTCTTATTGTATGAGCCTGAAAGTAGGGTCGTAGCCTTCGTGAGGCTATCACTAAGGAGTAGGCAAACTTCTCCAGTTTGTGGTATCTTAGCTCAGGGCCTTGTAGAACCCTACTGGTAAAGTAGACCGGGTGTTGACCGACCTCGTCTTCTCTGATCAGGGCTGATGAGACAGCCCTGTTTGCCACGGATAGGTATAGGACAAGGTCTTCTCCCGGTACTGGTCGGGTTAAGATAGGAGGTTGGCTTAAGAATTTTTTGAACTCTTGGAACGCCTCCTCACATTCCGGAGTCCATTCAAACTGGCATCCCTTCCTTAATAAGGAAAATAATGGAAGGGATTTTAGTGCTGATCCTGCCAAAAATCTGGAGAGGGCTGCAAGTCGGCCATTGAGCTGTTGAACCTCTCTTAAACAAGTCGGGCTCTTCATTTCTAGGATGGCTCTGCATTTGTCGGGATTGGCCTCAATCCCTCTTTGTGTTAGCATGAAGCCTAGAAATTTCCCTGCTTCTACTGCGAAGGCGCATTTTGCGGGATTTAGTCTCATCCCATGCAACCTTATAGTGTTGAAGACTTGTGAGAGGTCGGTTAAGAGGTCGACTTCTTGCTTGGTTTTTACTAACATGTCGTCGACGTATACCTCCATTAAGCTCCCTAAATGGGGGGAAAACACTTTGTTCATCAGCCTTTGGTACGTGGCTCCTGCATTCTTCAGTCCGAATGGCATGACCACGTAGCAATAGTTGGCTTTTGGTGTGATGAACGAGGTTTTCTCCTGGTCGGGTTCATGCATCGGGATTTGGTTATATCCCGAGTAGGCGTCCATGAATGATAGGTATTGGTACCCTGAGCTGGAGTCCACCAGGGCATCAATACTCGGTAGGGGATAAGGGTCCTTAGGACATGTCTTATTCAAGTCGGTATAGTCGACGCACATTCTCCATTTACCATTTTGTTTTTTGACTAGCACTACGTTGGCTAGCCACATTGGGTATTTGACCTCTCTAATAAAGCCGGCTTCCAGGAGCGCCTGTACTTGCTCTTCTACTATGGAGGCCCTCTCTGGGCCGAGCTTGCGTCTTCTTTGCTGTACAGGTCGGGACCCTGGGTAAACCGAGAGCCTGTGAGACATGAGTTCGGGATCAATCCCGGGCATGTCGGAAGCCTTCCAGGCGAAGAGGTCGGAATTAGCTCTTAGGAGTTCACCCAACCTTTGTTTCAGGGTTTCCCCTAGGTTGGCTCCTATGTAAGTGTTTTTTCCTTCCTCCTCACCGACTTGTATCTCCTCGGTTTTTCCTCCCGGCTGAGGTCGTAGCTCTTCTCTGGTCCTTGTGCCGCCCAGTTCTATGGTGTGGACTTCTTTGCCCTTTCCTCTCAGATTTAGGCTTTCGTTATAGCACTTCCTTGCCAATTTTTGATCTCCCCTCACCGTTGCTATTCCTCCTGGAGTTGGGAATTTCATGCAGAGGTGAGGAGTTGATACCACTGCTCCAAGGCGATTAAGGGTAGTTCTGCCGATTAAGGCATTGTAGGCTGACCCTTCATCGATGACTATAAAGTCTATGCTCAGAGTCCTTGATTTTTCCCCTTTTCCAAAGGTGGTGTAGAGGGGCAAAAATCCCAGCGGCTTTATTGGTGTATCCCCTAACCCATATAGGGTGTCGGGGTAAGCTCTCAACTCTTTTTCATCTAACCCTAGCTTGTCGAAGGCGGGCTTGAAAAGGATGTCCGCCGAACTTCCTTGGTCCACTAGGGTTCTGTGGAGATAGGCGTTGGCTAGGATCATAGTTATCACCACGGGGTCGTCATGCCCGGGGATTATCCCTTGCCCATCCTCCTTTGTGAATGATATAGTGGGGAGGTCGGGTGTCTCATCCCCGACCTGATAGACTCTTTTGAGATGTCTTTTGCGAGAAGATTTGGTGATTCCTCCTCCCGCAAATCCTCCTGAGATCATGTGGATGTGTCTCTCAGGGGTCTGTGGTGGAGGATCTCTCCTGTCCATATCGTCTCGCTTTCTCTTTCCATGGGTGTCCGACCTCTCCATGAGATATCTGTCAAGCCTACCTTCTCTAGCCAGCTTTTCTATCACATTTTTGAGGTCGTAACAGTCGTTGGTGGAGTGACCATATATTTTATGGTACTCGCAATACTCGCTGCGACTTCCCCCTTTTTTGTTTTTAATAGGTCTTGGGGGTGGCAGCCTTTCAGTGTTGCAGATCTCTCTGTATACATCCACTATAGAAGTCTTTAGAGGAGTATAAGAGTGATACTTTCTGGGCCTTTCGAGGCCGGGTTCTTCCTTCTTCCTGACTTCCCTTTCCCTCTCCCTAGAGGAGGAAGTAGGTCCAGGTCGTGAACTCAGGTCTCTTAATTTGGCATTCTCTTCCATGTTGATGTACTTTTCGGCCCTTTCTTGTACATCACTTAGAGAAACGGGGTGTTTTTTAGATATGGACTGTGAGAAGGGACCTTCTCTAAGTCCATTGACTAACCCCATTATTACTGCCTCCGTGGGCAGGTCTTGGATCTCTAAACATGCCTTATTGAACCTTTCCATATAGGCTCGTAAAGACTCTCCGACCTCCTGTTTTACTCCCAGGAGGCTCGGTGCATGTTTTACTTTATCTTTTTGGATTGAGAACCTCATCAAGAATTTCCTTGAGAGGTCTTCAAAACTAGTGATGGATCTTGGGGGGAGGCTATCGAACCACTTCATCGCTGCTTTCGATAAAGTAGTCGGGAAAGCCTTGCATCTCGTGGCGTCGGAGGCATCAGCTAGATACATCCGACTTTTGAAGTTGCTAAGATGATGCTTTGGATCCGTAGTTCCGTCATAGAGGTCCATATCAGGGCTTTTGAAGTTCCTTGGAACTTTTGCCCTCATTATGTCCTCGCTGAAAGGATCTTCTCCGCTCGGGAGTTGATCTTCTCCTTCGTCGCGGGAGTTTTTGAGGGAGGATTCTAGCTGCAAGAGTTTTCTTTCTAACTCTTTTCGCCGTTCCATCTCCTCTTTAAGGTACCTTTCGGTTTCCTTTTGCCTCTCCCGCTCTTGTTCCAATTGCTCCAGGCGGCTATGGACTAGTCCCATCAATTCGGTTACGTGGGATGGTCCGCCCTTTTCCGATTCACGTCCATCTGAGGAGTTTACCTTCGGATTCTTCATTCCGGAGGTACCCTCTCTGTGTTGGTCGTTATCTTGTTGTTGGGCCATGTCTTCGTTATCATTACCCATGTCCAGATTCTCTTGTTCAGAATCTGTTTCCACATGGCCTTCTTCGTGGGATCTATCCGCCATCGTTGAATGATCTCTCGGGTCCCCGGCAACGGCGCCAATGTTACGGTAGGTAACCGGAGATTAATCCAATGGATGGCGTTCGGCGGCCCAAGTGTATAATAGAGGAGGACTCCAGGTAGGTCCGCAACTCGGGAGGCTCCGTCCGACTTGTGCTCGCGTGTGAATGGGGGGTGGTACCTGCAAAGACACTCCGATGCCTAAGTTAGCAAGAGTGTGAGCAGGTCTAAAGAGTATTGGACTTAGAGATACCTGAGGGATGTCAGTGTATTTATAGTGATGAGCCAATAACCACCGTTGGTGTAGTGCCGTATCTTTAGGGTGGTAACCGTCCCTATTATCTTGGGGAGGTTAAGATATGGCTTTATGAGGCGGTTAGAGAGATTTTCGGGGCGGTTACTCATTTGAATGAGTGTTTATCTGCCAGCTAATCTCGCATCCGACCTCTTCTGACCAAGTCGTGGTTGATACCGACTTCTTATGTGAAGGTCGGTACTTAGCTAGGCTTTTATCCTTTAGATTAGGCCTTTTAGTTGGACCTGGGCCTTTGTATTGGGCCAGGGTATGAACATATATATATAAAAGAAAGTGGAATAACCTGAGAATTGGGGAGCATGATGGGAGAATCAAGCAATGCAGTGAAACTAATGTAGGAGAATAGTGATACATGGTGATGCAAAGCAAGAAAATGGAGATACAGAAGTGAAAAGGGTCGCGGTTCATGCACGTTGTCGCGACACTCCTACTGTGATTTATGTGATGATTTTCCTCTAACGTAATCCGCGACACCCCTGTGGCGGATTACGTTCATTTATAAACCGCGATATCCTATCACGATTTACATAATTTATGAAAAAAATGCATTTCATTATCCACTTTTCAAAATGTGTATTTTGGTAATTTTGCGGGTCAGTTTATTTAATTCAATAAATTGCCCTATAATATTTTTAGTAAAGATAATCTTGATATTATATAAATAACTATGAGCCTTAAAATTTTTATAAATTTATAATGTATATTTTTATGTGATTAAATTTTTATTATTTCATAAAATATTTTTTACTTGTATTCATAATTATGTATTTAAAATTATTTTAAAATATTTATTAATTGTTACTATCATTTATTTGAGTTTACATAATGTACAGATCTTATTCTAATTCTTTATAATGTCGAAGATATAAATAATACAATTTTTGTAAATCGAGAATTAAATCAGTACAATTTATAAATTGAGTATATACCCATTTTGGTCCTTAAAGAATTTCAAATCAGACATTTTAGTCTTCAACTAAAATTAATTACTCGATTGGTCTCTAACAATTAATTTCGTCAGTCACTTAGATCCTTGGCTCCGTCAACTCTAACGGAAGACAAAATGATCCCTGAAAATTCTAACATGGGACAAAATGATCCCTGACAACTCTAACAAGGGAAAAAATGATCCCTGACCCCTTTATTCGAAACGACACTATTCTTCCCCAATTTTTATGATATCTCGCATAACCTTAACATTCATACTCTCTTTCTTCACCTTCACAGTCTTCTTTTCCATCCTTTCCTTCCTCCTCTTTTGCTCCAAGATTAAGCCATGGTGTAATTGTCACACGTGTCGCACCAACCTCAACATGTCATGGACCACACACTTTCTAAATCTTTAGCTTCATTCTTTCTTTTCCGGAGTCTTAACAAATGACTTGCTATCTAAATTCATGGGATCCATCGAAGACGACAACTAGTTGAGAGACATAGGCATTAGTTTCTTGAGTATGAATTGGTTGAGAACAAGTTAAGGATTTTTTTTCTTTTTCTTAGATAATTACATCTCCACTCAATTCCAAACAAAGTGGGCGTAGTTCCAAAAAACAATAACAAAAACAGAGTAATAACTATAAAGAAAACATAAAAACTAGCATAGAACAGCAAACAGGGAGCAAAAGAATATAATGATTTTAGCTCCTCCAAAGACACTTCAAGATGAACCCGATCAGTTATACAACATCAAATCATGATCATTCTCCTTCCAACTTTTACTCTGCAGAATTATTGGCCTTTTTCATAAATCAGTAAATCATGCATCAAAGATCAACTTCATATGTCTTCTTATTCACCTTAGACTTGATATTTGCACTCATAAGTACATTAATTACTCCTATATTGTTGATCTTGATTGTGCATTCTACAACTTCCTCCTTTAACTTCTCTAATACCAACACTTCATTATTAAAGACAATGTTATTTCTACATTTCTATGTGCACCATATTACAGAAAAAAATAATACCATCCACACTTCCTTCATATCTTTCCTTATCTTTCTATCCATCCACACCTCAAAGCATTCTTTGGTGGTTCGTGGCCAAAACCAAATCACACTCCAATCCACCAAGATTGATCCCCACAACTTCTATATACGATCACATAAAAAAAACAAGTGATGTACTGTCTCTAATCTATCCTTACATAAGATACAAAAGGATTCCGCTTCTGGTACAATCTTAAACTTACATAATCTATCTCTAGTATTCAATCTTTCTAAAATTACAAACCACATCAGCAACTCAATCTGTGGAGAATTTTTTTCTTGTGAACATTAAATTTATAGAGTGTACATTGTGTAGTTTGAAGTTACAGTGCTAGACTGTTAGTGTTATGCGAGATATGATGGAAATTGGGAGAGAACAGTGTCGTTTCCAAACAAAGAAGATCAGGGACCATTTTGTCCCCTGTTAGAGTTGTCAGGGGCTATTTTGTCCTCCGTTAGAATTAACGGAATAAAGAACCTAAGTGACTGACGGAGTTAATTGTTAGAGACCAATCGAGTAATTAATTTTAGTTGGAGACTAAAATGTCCAGTCTAAAATTCTTTGAGGACCAAAATGGGTATATACTCTTATAAATTTTAAAGATCATTTTAAGATGTAATTTGTTGTTGTTATTAGGGATAAGTATTGTTTTGGTCCCTCACGTTGAGGGTCGGAATCGAATCCGTCCTCGATCTAATTTTCGATTTAGAATCGTCCTTAACATTTTTTTTTCATATTAAAATCGTCCTTTTTAATTTTTATTCCTAAACTACTCTTCCTTTTTAATAAAATTAAAAAATAAAAAAAAACACGGTTGGGGTGGGGGAGGGGAAGGGGAGGCGGGAAGGGGAGACAGGGAGGGGGAGACCGGGAGTGGGGGTGGGGGTGGGGGTGGGGGTGGCGGGAAGGGGAGACAAGGAGGGGAAGACCGGGGGTGGGGTGGGGTGGGGTGGGGTGGCGGGAAGGGGAGACAGGGAGGGAGAGACCGGGGGTGGGGTGGGGTGGGGGTGGTGGGAAGGGGAGTCCGGAGGGGTGGGGGAGGGGGGAAGGAGAGACCGGGGGTGGGGGTGGCGAGAAGGGGAGTCCGGAGGGGGGAAGGGGAGACCGAAGGTTGGGGAGGGGGAAAGGGGAGACCGGGGGTGAGGTGGGGGTGGGGTGGGGGTGGATGGTGGGGGGAAGGGGAGACCGGAGGGGTGGGGGAGGGGGAGACCGGAGGGTGGGGAAGGGGAAGGGTAGTTTAGGAATAAAAATTAAAAAGGACGATTTTAATACGAAAAAAAAAACGTTAAGGACGATTCTAAATCGAAAATTAGATCGGGGATGGGTTCGATTCCGACCCTCAACGTGAGGGACTAAAACAATACTTATCCCTTGTTATTAATAGTGATATTGATTATTGTTCACCAAATCTATGTATTCCTTTCAAATATGCTCGTGCATTTCCATTGTTTATTTTGTTTTCTACTTGGTTTGGTTGTTACTTATTTTTCACATTTTCTTCCAATTAGTTTTAACGCCGTATTCTTTAATATTAATGAAAATATTGTTTATATTTTGTTTATATCAAATAGCCCTTTATCAAGCCCATTAAACCTCACCTAATCCTTTGTACAGTTGCAGTTCCATCACATTATAAGCCACCCTTCACCCCTAAAACAGCCTCGGCTCAGTTGCTCCCTCACAAGGAAAATAGTGCCATGTGTCATTTATCCATTAAAAAAACGAGAATCTCTTTATTTCTGTACGAAATAAGCTTTGTACACTATAATTTCTCTTTTTTTTTTATATTTTTGCTATTGCAGCTAGTGAAAATGAAATATTTTTTTTTCATATTTTTTTAAAATACTGCCAGCAAAAATGAAAAGAGAGAGAGAAAGAGAGAAGAGAAAAAGTCATTGTTACTCCATTTCCTTGAGTGACCCCTTCTGTGTAGAGTATGTCTCTTTCGGCAGGTTCGTATTCATTACTAGATATCTCTAGTTCTCTACAGCCTGTAAGAAACAAGAACATTATTATCTAGCTGTGTCTGAATATCATTTATTTTTCTAAAGTGGTAAACGCAAAAGAACAACTTTATGCAAATAAGTGAATAACTCTTTTACATATCCAGTAAACAACTAAGAGCCTCACAAAAGAAGGGAAAAAGGACAACGAAAATAAGTCACCATAATGAAAGAGTTCATAAATTTATAAACGTTTTTTATTTTATGGGAACAATATGTTGTGTCATCGGAATGGTCAAGAGATAAGTTAATTTATCCATTTTTCAATGTTCAAGTTTTATAAATGAAAATAGTCGCGATTTCTACTTCCTCACACCAGATTAGACAAATACTATAGTGACAAGGAAGAATTAGGGGTCAATATTTTTAATAAAAAAATATATAAAAAATTAGTTAGCTTAGTGTTAACTTAAATAATAAAAAAACCTAGTATTTGCTTTCTAAAAATAAATCTATATTACGAGAATACTATTTCAGCTTTGCCCATGCCTGAAATATCCCTAGGACTTCTTTCATTATTATTATTTAAAATCCCTAGTACCAAAAAACACGGATTGTAAGTTGTAACCTCAAATTTCTACTGAGCAGTGAGCATTGTAGTACTTGATGATGAAGAATTCTGCCAAATTTATGACTGTCCTTTCCATATGGTTCCTCTTTCATGAAATGATGTAGTAACTTGCAGAAACTCAGGGACACCAATGTGTTTATTTTCATTTGGTAGTTCCCACCCACTTACCTGACACCTCTTGTTTATTTTCATTTGGTAGTTCCACCCACTTATCTGACGCCTCTTATGTGTAGACTCATCAACTCAAGTTAATGCTCTTGGATCTTCTACATTGTATACCACTGATTTAGATTGCAACTTATTTTCGTTTATCTTATCATATCTCTGACTCTGAGAGATAAATACCAATTCGATATTCAAAAGATTCAGACGCTTATAAAATAGTACTTAAAAGATATTATCAACAAAAAATCCTTAAAAAAGAAATTAATTTTGACAAAAATGACCAATCTTTAATAGAATTACCTAAAATTAAGGTTAAATACTGACGTGTCATTTAACAATGATCAAAATTAAAAAATTATTCATACTTTTAATTTTGAGTAAAATATACTTTTTGTCTCTAAAATTTACTTAAAGTTTTGAAATTACCCCTAAACTTCGATTTTGTCTCAAAAATTTTCGATTTGCATCAATTCTACCCCTAAGCGTTAACAACGTTCAAATCACTAACAACGATAGTGACATGGCAAAAAAGGAGTTCTAATGTGGCACCTAATATTGAGTCATATTTAAAACATTTTTTAAATATTTTTTAATTTTTTGTTTAAAAATTTATATTACAAAAATTTAAATGGATAAAAATTTTAACCTAAACCCTAAAATTTACTTCTTCATCTTTATCTTCATTTTCTTCACTCTCTGTAAAAATAAGGAAGAAACCCTAACTAATAGCTTTCCAAGGTTCTACCTCATCACAAAAAAGCAGTAGGCAGTACGAACGCTTATATGAAATTGTGGTGAATTTTCTGTACTGAGATAGTTGAAGACATCAGAAAATTCTGGCAAAAAATTTTGGGACTGTGTATATTTTGATGTAAGTTTCCGTGCTTTTAATTTGTTTTGATGTCTTTATGGGTTTTTTCAAGTTTTTTTTATGTTGTAGATTGGAAAGGAGAGCACTTTCTTTGCCTGAACAGATGGAGTTGTAGAAACACAAGAGGTTGAGGTTGCAAGATTGAAGATGAGGATTTTCACCTTGAAGGCTAAATTAGCTTATGCTAAATGCAAACTGTTGGTGGTTGTTATCTTTGGTGTTGCGGGTTGGTTTATGGTGATTTTAATGTTTTATTCGTGGGTGAAGAATAGAACCCATTTGAGATTAGAATATTGATGCGCCTAGGACTGCTGAAATTAGTAGAAGTAAGAGTAGGGTGGCCATTTGTAATTAGTTTCAAAAGTGTACTCAACTCAAAAACTTGTTAATGTAGTTGTCCCTGAAGTTTAATTTATGTTTCAAAAATACCCCTGAAAGAATTAAAATAGTTTGGATTTAAAATTGGCATTAAGACCTTGTTGTCACAAATTATCTTACCTAATACAGACAAACTCAAGTAATGAGAGACAATTTTAGTAGTGCACTAATAAAATATTGCATAAAAATATCCATCACATTAGCCATTATCAAAATAACATAAGTATTAATCAAAATAATCTCTAATTAACATAAGTCATAACTAAAGTGAGAACTAAATAACATAAGTCATAAACAAAATAATTCAGTAACAAAGGAAGAGTTGGTCCCACATAATTTAATACAAAATGCCAACATTTTTCATTCTTTCAAAAGAATCACCAAATACAATAGGTGACAAAACTAAGATCCAGTGAGAGCACTTTGAGTCTGACTCCCTTGTGATGAGGGTTGTCCTTGTGCACTTGAAGTTGAGTTGCTCCTAAGCATTCTAGTTGGCCTTGGTGGCTGGATTTTTTGTGTTCTTTTGGTTGGATGTTAGGCCTTGCTGCAACATTGACCAACATGGTCCTCTTAGGCACTGACCAAGCAGATCCAAAATTACCAGCAGTGTTATTCTGGGCTGGCAATGTTGTAACGGTTGCAAAAGTTTCAGTATTGTTGTGCTGGGTTGGCGATGCTGAGGATGTTGTAGCAGTTCTAGCATTGTTGTTTTGGGATGGCGATACTGAGGATGTGGCAACAGTTGTTTCCTATCATGGACATTAATAAAAAAACATCCACAGTTATAATTAATATGAGGTAAACAACACACGAAACAGTGCTAAATTTAGAACTATACTTAATGGATAAGTACTCACACTTGGCCTTCTAAGAGGACAGTCTCGCTTGTTGTGGCCCAATTTTAGACAACGAGAACATTTTTGTTGTAACCTGAGCCTAGATGTGCTTGGGTACTATGGTTCTCCACCCTCACCTCTTGCTCTTTTCTTCTTGGGCCTCCCAATTGGCACTCTGTGAGGTGAAGGCATCACATCTGGATAAGGAATTCTCTTCTACATAGTGTGTCCATTACAAGGGTTAATCATGAATGGAAGTATAACAAGCCACATAAGCAACTTTAGTATAATAGCTTGCAACATATTTTCGAATATCCTCTTTAGCACAATTAATTGCACTCATTGCATGTGAACAAGGTAAACCAATCATCTAAAACTTTCTACAAGTACATTCTTTCTTCAGAAGGACTACTACAAATTTGTCCCTGCATTTTGTGACTTCAAACCTTGAAATTCCGGTAGCTACCGGAAATCACCACCTAGAAGCATCTATTTCCTTTTGTAACTTAAGTTTAATCCTAGGAAGAATATCATCCTTATACTTCTCAATTAATGTCCTATTTTCAGCCTATCTCTTCAACAAATAAATTCTAATATCTTTTACCATTGTCAATATTAATTTTTTCCTTGATTCAATAATTGCTGAGTTAAAACTTGCACACATATTATTGACAAGAGTGTCACACTTTGGCTGAATTCCAATCAAGTGTCGATAGGCACCCTTATTAATGGCTCGGCTATCCATTAACTCTTTCTCCCATGCTAGTAGATATGTAAATTTTGCATCTCTCCACATCCTTTTCTTAAGGTTCAGCCCTGAAATTTTCTTTTTGAAGTTAGCATAAAAGTGTCTCACACAGAATCTGTGATCAACACCTAGAAGTAATTCATCAAAATTGGCACCAAGCCCTGCATATACAAGGTGCAGAATTTTAACTACACATTAATATATAGTGCAGAATTTTTAATTCACAGCAATACAAGGTGCAGAAAATTAACTACACATCAATATATAGTACAGAAATTTAAATTCACAGCATATATAAGGTACAAAATTTTAACTACACATTAATATATAGTGCTGAATTTTCAATTCATAGCAATACAAGGTGCAGAAATTAACTACACATCAATATATAGTGCAAAAATTTAAATTCACAGCAATACAAGGTGCAGAATTTTAACTACACATCAATATATAGTACATAAATTTAAATTCACAGCAATACAAGGTGCAGAATTTAACTACACGTCAAGAAATTTAAATTCACAGCAATATATAGTGCAGAAATTTTAAATGCACTAAAATACAAGTTATTAGATTACCTTTTGTTGGCTAGACATGAACGTGCTTCGTAATAATTTATCCTCTCCTATGTCATTAATTAAGTTTGAGAGGAACCACTTCCGTGAATCTTTTGTCTCAGCCTCCACGACTGCATATGCGATCGGTAGCATCTGGTCATTTGGATCCCACCCCATGGCAACCAATAACCATACTCCATATGGTGTCTTCAAAAAACAGCTATCAAGCCCTATCATGGAACTACACTTCATGAAACTTTTCTTGCAAGCCTTTAAACAAATGTAAATCCTATGAAATCGTGGACTTAAGTCCATTGATGTATCATGGTGCTCAATTTGGGCTGCTAGAGGTAATTGGACTTGCAGTTTCACAGATGAACCAGGATTGGTCTGCAGAAACTCATGGCAATAGTCATAAAGTTTTCTATACTACTCTCTGAAAGTTCCATTAATGTCAACCAGTGCAATCTGCTTGGCCCGAAATGCCTTTGCTCTTGAAATATGCACATTCCACTTACTAAGAGTCCTACTTTGTATAGTGCTCAGCTTCAATTTCGGATTCTCTTCCACCTTTCTCCTGAAAACCTTCGCCAACCACTTCGACTTCATCATTTTTATGTCAAATACAGTGTTACAAGAATAATTATCATTAACAGTTCTTAGCTGCCAACTATCTTCATTGGCCATCTTCATCGTATATGCAAACCATTCACACCCATATCTACACTTAGCCCTCACCCGGACATTGTCCACCACTGGAAATTTTATGTTTCTCCCCGTGTGAACAACATATGATGTCATAGCTTCCTTGAACTCCTCTCTTGTTGCATAGAGAGTTCCAGCCTCCCACTTATAATTGCTCATATCTTTCAACTCCTTGTGAACGGGAAATTTCTTCTTATTGCCTTCATCATCCTCACTTGATATCTCCTCTAACTCATCCCTGTTCAATCCTTCATCATCGCTTAAACAAGAGCTCATTCTCTTTCCAACAACCACCTTTTGAGTTTTCTTTAATTTCTCGACAGCAGTCTTACTTTTCTTAGACTTTCTTATGTCTTGTTGCATCTCTCCAAGAGTTATATCAACATCAAATAGCCCATCATTTTCACAATAATCATCTTCACTGTCACTAAAATGAATATCAAAATCAGCCTCATAATTTGGGTCATCAGTGTCATCCTCTTCTTCACTATTCTTCCCATCAACAACATTCTGAACCACTTTTTCAACATTTAAATGGACATCCACTATTCCCTAATTTTGGGCCTCCACATCCACCTGCCCACCTTGGGCTTCCATTTTAATATTTTGGGCCTCTCTAATGTTACTTAGCCCACTATCAGCATCCATGCACTCTTTATCAACAACCTTGCTCCTACCCCCAACATCTAAATAACCAATGTCATAACAGAAATCATCAGGGACTGAAGTCTTATGCACTACATACAAGTCAACCACCTTTTTTCAACTCCTATATTTGCCATTTCGATTGCTTCTTTATCACCCCTCAACAACATAAACCCTTTTAATCCTAACTCAGCATCTTTATACCATAGTATCCCAATGTTCTCAGGAATGTACCCAAGTTTTTCTACCATATCATAAGCCTCCATAACACTCCATCTATCTCTGTCACACCAATCAACTATTGTCACCTCACCATCAATATACTCAATTTTACCCTTATTACTACAAACCTACCCCTGTGATGAACCCTAACACTGAAATCATCCATCATGCCATTATAAAATAATTTCCAAAACAAAAAATAGAGTAACTAATCATTCAAAAATATAGAGCATGTAAACATGATATTTTTCACGAAATCAGAACAGAAACCCCCTAAATCCCTCACTCCAATATAACCCTACAACAATCAAGAGTGATAAAAAAAAGCCTAAACCCTAACCATTCAAACAATGCTGTCTCAAAATTAAATGGTGGTCTACCTCGTCAGAAACCTTGATTAGAACGGCGCTACCTCAACCTCTCCCAATGGCTGCCTCGTCGACGATCGTCGATCAGTGGCTGCGTAGGTGTCTCCCTCCTCTTACAATCGGTGTTCTGCTCCCTCTTCCTCGTTGCCTGCTCCTCGCCGGCATTTTGTTCCTCGCAATCATCGAAGAATGCACGGTGTCACATTTACTCCCTCGTCGATGACTGAATCCTATCCCAGAATCCTTGCTCGGCATCGACGACGTCGCCACTTGTGTCGTTCTGCACGTCGCCGCAGCGGGCTGAAGAGAATGGCGTGACATGTGACCACCCTCCAAGTCGGTTCTTGTTCGTGTGATTGTTTCTCTGGCTTTGTTTCTTTGTGGCAAAAGGAAACAAATGGGAAGACATTTGAAAAAGGGAAGACACTTGGGTTACTCACACAAGGATATTTTGGGAATTTCACTTTCCTTGCCACATTAGACACTCCATTTTGTGACGTCACTAACAACTGTTACTGATTTGAATGACATTAACTTAAAGGGTAGAATTGATGCAAATTGAAAATTTATGGGATAAAATTGAAACAAATTGAAACTTAGGGGTAATTTTGAAACTTTTAGTAAACTTCAGGGACAAAAAGTATACTTTACCCTTTAATTTTTATAATTTTAAAAACATCTCAATTTTAATTTTCTAAAAACCCTAATCTCCTTTTTTATCTGAAACTCTTGTCTCTACCTTTTTCTCATCATCATCCACCAATGTTTCCTTCTTCTTCCCCGATAAGCTCCTCCTCATTTTCATTTGCCTCCATCTCTACCTTCTTCCTCCTTCTTCCATTGACTAACCTCCATCTCTGCCTCACTTTAACAGTGTCACGTTTCTCCTTCCTCTTTCTTCTCTTTCTTCTTAAAATAAGTAGGTACAAGAATGCGTAGGAACTCTGGTGGATTCCAAACAACGAAGCTATTGTTGGTGGGGCTGTTCCAAGAAACGATATCATTAGTGAAGGAATCGTCAACCATGTCATACGTCTTCGATAAGAACGTTGTCGGTCCACCTCCTGCTCCTCCTTCGGTCTTCAAAAACCCTACTTGATGAATAAAACCAACACTAAAGTTGTGAAGAGAAAGGAAAGAGGCATATTCAAGGTATGAATGATGATTAGTGGTAGCAAAACCAAGAAAATAAGGTGAAGAAGGATCTTTCCTTGTAGTGTTGTTAGAAAATGGGACAATAACAGTAGCAGTAGAGGCAAAAAAAGGATGAGGATCATGCCGCGCCCTCTTAAGTAGATTGTGTCCATTGTTGTTGTTCGTGGTGTGAAGTTCCACAGGCTTTCTTGAACGGGGACAACCTGAGCATATGGCATTCACAATACTTGTGATTAAGAGCAACATCTCTTGAACATCTGCATTTCTTACCATCTGTTCTCCTACACTTATTTGGTTCTACATCATTATTGTTACTGCTTGATAGCCTCAGATTGAAACCACATGCTTCCACTGCTTTAACAAATAGCAGAATAGAATTAGAATACATAAACAAAACAAAGAAATCAACAACACATGATTTTTTGAGTGTCAAAATGAAATAAGCATACAAGGAGAATTGGGGAAGAAGAAGAGGAGATGTGGATGATGATGAGAAAGAGGAAGATAATTTGAGCTTATGAGAAAAAAGGATTAGGGTTTTTAGAAAATTGAAATTAGGTTTTTAAAATTATAAAAATTAAAAGTATGAGTAACTTTTATAATTATGATAATTGTTAATTGACACGTCAGTATTTAACCTTAAGTCTAGGGTAACTCAATTGACGGCTGGTCATTTTTGTCAAAATTAATCTTCTTTTAGGGGTCTTTTTATTAGTAAAATCTTTCAGGTACCATTTGTCAATGTTTGAATCTTTTGAGTACCAAATTAGTATTTACCTCTATATCTGAAATTTCATTTATTAGAGATCAGTTGAATAAGTTCAATCCAATCTTTTGAAAAATTGGATGAGTTGGTTAAAATTTCCCCACAAAATGAATTCCAAGTTTCCAACTATTACCCAAATGGTAAGTTCAATCATCCATTATATGATCATCGCCGTCCCATGAAAATTTCTTTTTTTTTTCAAAACTTCGAAGCTGATTATTCGAGATACTATGCATTAAATGCAACTATGCCCCTACCAAAAAGTTATTGTTACGGTTCTAGACAAGAATAATTATTCCTAAATGCCGATTTTTTGTGTGACTATTCCTAAATGCCGATTAAATGAATATATTATGTTATGAACTTAGTAAAGTCTAACAGAAAAATGATCAAAAGGCATAAAAGATCATAAACATAATACGTTGCCAAATAATGGCATTATAGGCAGTAAACATCTAAATGATTACATCGAAAAGATGATATAAGGGGAAAATGGGAATACAATAGGTACACATTGTTCTCTAACTATCACCTAAAAGTACTACTGACTTAAATATCGAAATATTTTTGCAGGTTGTCCTACATAATGCAAATTAGGATTCATATAACTCATCAGTTCGAAAACTCCGTATCAGGTATGAACATTTGACGTCATATGTGCCATCCTAGGCAGTTAGCACCATAGCTAATCGTGAAGTCAAATCAATTATTCACCCAATAACACTTTATGAGAAAAAGCAAGATGGTGATGATAGACACAAGACTGACCTCACCCCTAATCCCAATGAGAGGAAAGTCAGAATCAAACCCCCTGGCTTTGGTCGCCAAGAAGGTCAAAACACTGGGGGTCGGCACTTCGTGGATCTTGGAGAGGATTATGTCCATGCTATGCAAGAAATGCATCATCGTGTGCAAGAATTAGAATGCCAACTTGCTGAGCGATCGCAATCGCGGCAATCCCAATCTCGAAGTCGTACAACAAGAGGTCGGCACGATAGTTGTGATAGAAAGACTCTGGAACAAGGCCATATATGACGTCAGGAAGATGACCGTCGTCGTTCTCACTCACCCCGAAATTATAGGAGGGAGTTACCCCAACGTAATAAAGGACATTGTGATCTAGAAAGGAGATCAAGAGTTGAATCCCATTCGGCCCCTCTAAAAGGAGGAGAACACCTAAAAGGAATCCAAGTCCTAAAAATTTGGATGCCGAAACATTTTGACCAACCCAACAAATATGAAGTATGAGGGATTTCGGATTCTTAGGAGCATGCTGATTCCTTTGAATCAAGAATGAATCTAGAAGAATTTAGAAGATGCTATTCGATGCAACACTTTTTCGGTAACATTATCGGGACCAACAATGGCACAGTTTAACTTCCTGCCCTCTGAAATCATCTTTTCTTTTAATGAAATCAAGTCAAAATTTCTTGCACATTTCACCACCAGAAGAACTCAAGCGAAGCATCCGATCTCGTTGCTTTGTGTCGAACAAAGAGTTGGGAAAGCATATGAAATTATTTGGATCGTTTCAATAAAGCGTTGCTAGAAGTTAACACACAAACTCCAAAGGTTGTATGTTTATGTCTTATCGCAAGATTATTGGAAGGCAATTTCAGGCGACACTTGACCTCCAAGGATGTCAAGTCTATAAAAAAAATCCACCAAATCGCCTTGGAGTATATGCAAGATGAAGATGTCTTAAAGGTGGTGTCTACTAAAAGAAAGAATCCTATTCTGTCACCTAATAAGGCCAGTAGCTCGGGACAATCATCTACGCCGAAGGCTACAACACCACAAGTTGAAAAGTTCTCCACCAATACCCTTTTGGTAATTTCGTTGACTAAAGTTTATCAATAAGTGTCACAGAGGGATGTTCTACCTAAGGCAAGACATATCCAACCAAACATAAGTTTTATGGTCACCAAACTAAAGATGGTATAGATTTAAAGGATGCGTTAGAACAAATAGTTTAAGATGAAAAACTACTAAAGTTTGTTCAACATGTGAGGTCACCCAGAAGGTATAATCACAATGAAGACCGGAAAACAAAAAGCTCCAGAAACACCCGATTTGCTGAGCTCCAAGATGATACTGCTTCAAATAGTGATAAATGTGGCTGTGGGAAAGACATGCCAATCCCCAGTACGCATGTCCTTTCCATATGGTTCCTCTTTCATGAGACTTTACCATGTCCATGTGACATTAAATGTGCCATCACGAAATGATGTAGTGTGTGTTTGGATTAATATTTACAAATGGAGGTTTATATAAGGGCAAAACACTAAAATAAGCCAATGGGAAGAAATTTTTACGTAAATTCGCCAAACCAAAATTTAGTTCATGAATCAACCAATGCATGGTTATATGTAGTTCGAATCAATTAGATTCGAACTCAATCTACACATAATTCGAATCATATTACTTCGAATTATACACAAAACTCACACACACACTAATTTGAATCAACTTGATTCGAATTACACACATAAAATAATTCGAATCAAGTTGATTCGAATTACACCCTGATTTATTAAAAAATTAATAATTTATTAAAAATTTATTAAAAAAATAATAATTTAAAATTAAAAAAATATATATTTTATTTCATGCATTAAAAAAAATCTAACAAAATATTTAATTACGAGACTTTTTTTAAATATTAATGAGCTATCAATTCAAATTTCATAAAATACTCTTTTGTCCATTTTTAATAGCTCATGAATATTTTTTAATAAATTTTTTTAAATTATATGGTGAGATATTACATGATTCGAATTACGCATGGGAAGTTCAATCAGTCTGATTCGAATTATACGGTGAGCAATTCGAATTCTATACAATACTCTTCTGCCCATTCTTGATAGCTCATGAATATTTTTTAATAAATTTATTTTAATTATATAAACCACAAAAAAATAATGCAAAATAATTTAAAAAATGACTTAAAAATATTAGGAATACTATAAAAATTTGTAATGTTCTAATGATTTAGGTAAATACATGCATGTACACAAATTTTAAATAAAATACTCTAGATAGTCAATAATAATTTAAAAATTAAAGAAAATATTTTATTTCATCCAAAATAATTAAAAAATATATTTTATTCTATACAAAATAATTTAAAAAAATGGCTTAAAAATGTTACGAGTACTATAAAAGTTTGTAATATTCTAGTGATTTAGGTAAATACATGATAAAAATATATTTTTTTTAATTTCTAAATTATTAATGTCCTAAGTCATTGCAAATTTTTATAGTACTCCTAACATCTTTTAAGCCATTTTTAAATTATTTTGCATAGAATAAAATATTTTTTGTGGTATAATTAAAATAAATTTATTAAAAAGTATTCATGAGCTATCAAGAATGGACAGAAGAGTATTGTATAGAATTCGAATTGCTCACCATATAATTCGAATCAGAGTGATTGAACTTTTCATGCGTAATTCGAATCATGTAATATCTCACCATATAATTTAAAAAAATTTATTAAAAAATATTCATGAGCTATTAAAAATGGACAAAAGAGTATTGTATGGAATTTGAATTGATAGCTCATTAATATTTAAAAAAAGTCTCGTAATTAAATATTTTGTTAGATTTTTTTTAATACATGAAATAAAATATATATTTTTTAATTTTAAATTATTATTTTTTAATAATTTTTTTAATAAATTATTAATTTTTTTAATAAATCAGGGTGTAATTCGAATCAACTTGATTCGAATTATTGTATGTGTGTAATTCGAATCAAGTTGATTCGAATTAGTGTGTGTGTGAGTTTTGTGTATAATTCGAAGCAATATGATTCGAATTATGTGTAGATTGAGTTCGAATCTAATTTATTCGAACTACATATAAACATGCATTGGTTGATTCATGAACTAAATTTTGGTTTGGCGGATTTACGTAAAAATTTCTTCCCCTTGGCTTATTTTAGTGTTTTACCCTTTATATAAAATTGATTTTGATCAAAAAGTGAGTTAGTATAACGTGATTTATGTTTGGTAATTTTTATTCAAAATGAATTATAATAAACTAAATATTGTGTGGATTACATTATTCAAAATCACTTTTAGATAAAAAATTTTAAAAAAAGGTATGAATTTAAATAATTATTTGATATTATCTTATAATTTTATTTTAAATATTTAAATAAATTTTAATATTTTTTAGTATTTTCAGTACTTTTTAATATTTTAATAGGATTAATAAAATTATAATACAAAGCAAAAAAAATATTCTATACAAAAAAGAAATAACAATAATAGTAAAAGAATTTATATAAATTTAAAAATAATAATATACGTAAGAAAGTATTAAAAAAATATTATAAAAAAAACAAACATACGAATAGCGAAGGATATAATTAGTATATAGAACATAAATTTTAATACAACGTAACAAAAAATTAGAATTCATAACTTTTAATAAACGTGGATTGAAGATAAAAATTACTTTGACGATTAGATGATAAAAATATTACCAAATATTTTTTTGGGGATCCCGCTAGGGAGATAATGAACTATTTGTATAATGTGTACAATGGGCTATTAAGTTACAAAATGAACATCCCCCATACCACCTAGAATAATCATCCGAGTATTAGGGATAATAAATATCTTCCCAAAACTATTGATCTTCTGGATCTAGTGCTCTAATAGCATGTCATGATACTGCTCATCTCGAAAGCTTCAGCTGATGAGAAAAGATAACACTAATGATTATATCTCTAATACTCCCTAAACTTCTATTGTACACATTGTACAAATATTCCATTGACTACTCATACTTTCTTTTTTTTGGTGACTATATCAAATATGAAGAAGAAGAAACGCTCTTCTCTTTTTTACGACGCAAAACCACACCCATAATAACTTGCACAAACTCGGGCATTTCTCTTCGACACCAATGTATTTATTTTCATTTGGTAATTCCCACCCACTTATCTGACAGCTCTTGTTTATTTTTATTTGGTAGTTCCCACCTACTTATCTGACACCTCTTATATGCAGCCTCACCTTGTCAATTAATGCACCAATTGCTAACTCAAGTAAATGCTCTTGGATCTTCTACATTATATTGGTAGTTCCCACTTCCCATCTACTTATCTGACACCTCAGGCATTATTAAAGCAATAGAAGGAATGCTCGGCAAAAACAAAAAGGAATTTGTGAAAGTGAATTAAAATGGCCGCATCTAATAAAAATTACAGGTATATCGCAGTATCATCACTCTAAAGCATAAAAATAGCCTGTTTCCAACTGAATCCGATGTGTCTATACATGAAACCATAGAACCAATAATTTCTAAATGGAGTATAAGGTCTGCTCTGTCCAGCATTCATTCAAAAGCAGCATATAAAACCAAATGAAGCACAATTTAACATAAAATTACTAATTTTTAAAGATAAAAATATGTGATTTTCTAATAATAGTTAAAAAAATTGTATCAATATTTTATATCTAAAAATATTTTTGAGAAAATATATATAATTGTTCTTACCGGCTCGAGCCGAGATATAGGTCGTCCCTTTGAGGAGATCGGTGAGCTCCGGAAATGCGATCCTAACCTCTTCTGCGAAGGAAGACCAGGAGGGGGAGGTACCTGCATAGGCACTCCGACGCTCAAGTCAGTGAGAGAATATGTGTATATGGAGAGATTTCTTAGAAAGATTGCGTACCTTCTTCATTCTGGTCTTTTTGCTTTTATGCTTGTTCGGGCCGTTTCTCTGAGGTGTAACGCTTGGGAAGAGCATTAATCGTGTATCCGACGTTACGGGAATAAATGTCAATCATTGCCAATGGTCGGTTGATACGTTACCGAGCTATAACTTGTAACCGATCTTACTGGTCATATCACAGCCCCTAAGCTTAGCCTGGCCTTGAGGAGACGGGTTGAGCTTTTAGACGAGTTATAGCTCGGTATATGGAGCCCCTAGGTCAACATGGCTCACTCAATTCAATTTATTGGTAAAAGGTGGTGTAAAGATATTTCGAAACTGCTTGGTTTCTTGGGTTTTGTGCACGGTTATCATAAGGAGTTGGTTCAACTTCCAAAGCTGCTTTGTAACCGTTGTAAGTGGGTTAAATGAACGGTTTGGATTAATTCATGGAACTGAAAAGTTTATTTAATTAGTGGCTTAGGTTGAAGATGGGATTTTTGTTTACCTTGTTTAAGTGGGAGGCATCACATTTTGGTAGAAGCATGGGTACCAGAGGTTAGTAAGTCATCTCTGTCCTCTACTGTTTCGAATTTTTCAGTGAAAAATGGCTGATAAAAAAGAAAAATTGTTACCGCAAGTTGATGATGATAAAGATTATGGTTGGGTTGAGAGAGATGTGCACATTCGTGGTTCATTGTTTTCTGACATTGAGAGTGTTAATAGGGTAAATCTGGGTAGGATTGTCAGGGCTGGGTTTCGGGTTGAACTTTTGCCATGCAGCCGTTCTGAGCGTGTCTTTCATAGGAGAAATGATTTTCAAAGTTTTTATATGTATAGTTGTGTTATGGAAGAATTGCGGGTGAAACTCCCATTCACTAGTTTTGAATGTAATGTATTGAGGCAAATGAATTGTGCCCCATCTCAAATACACCCGAATGGGTGGGCTTTCATCAGATGTTTCCAAGCTCTAATGGATTTTTTTGAAATTGAAGCTGATGTAGAATTGTTTTTCTGTTTGTTTCAAGCTAAAGGAGCATGGAAAGGGTTGTGGGTTAATTTGAATAGTACACCGGGCTTTTCTGTTTTCAAACTTTATAAATCATCTTTTAAAGATTTCAAAGAAATATTTCTGAAAGTAAAGTCTGTTGATGAGGAATTTCCTTTTTATATTGACGAACATTTGGGGGAGAAATTTCCCCTATATTGGTGTTGTCATCCGCAACATATATTGGGTGTTGATCTTATAAACAGTCGGAATGAATGTATAATTTCATTTCTGATGGAGATGGTTGGGAAAGGTGGTTTAATCTCTGTTTCTGATCTGCTTCCCTGGGAAGAAGATAAGACTGCTGTTATAAAATATTTTGGTAAGAAGTTAAAAAGATTCTGTGTTGGATTTACTATTTCTAGTGGATTGATCGATTAATGTTTTTATGTTACAGCTGGCAGTTTTCCTGGTGTGACGGCATCTAGCCTGAGGTCTAGGTTCAAGGCCAAAAATTTTGAAGGATCTTCGTCCACTCAAGAGAAGGTTGATGGGGGTGCCGAAGTTAATCAGCCCCTTCCGAGGAAGAAACCGATTATTTTTAAGAAGAGGAAGTCTGAATCTGCCTTGATAGAGGATATGCAAGGGAAAGATGGGAGTGTCGCGCTTGAAGATTTATCAAATTTTTTGGTGAAACAGGAAAAGCTCCATGCCTTTGAAAGTGAAGGAGAGAGTTCTTCGGTGTGGAGTACAAAGTTTCCTTTCAGTGTTGTGGCCGATGAGGTCGTTCAGGCTTCGGTGGATAATAGACGAGTGGAGGAAGTTGGAGATTTAGGGGTGGATCAATTCTTACAGGTTTTACTCTTTCTTTGTTTTGTTTGTGTTTTTTTTTTTTTTGGACACTGATATCGTGTTTGTTAGGTGCTAGGCTTTCGTTTGGCTAGCATTGGACGAAGTCAGGAGAAGAAGCATAGGAAGTTGGTTGGTGAGGCGTCTCAAGTTGCCGAGTTAAAGGAGCAACTTTTGCTGAAGGAAAAAAGTTTAAGTGATTTGAAAAAGAAGCTGTCCAAGGTTGAAACTGACCTGAAAGTGGAAAAAGAGTGTCACGAAGAGATTTCTGGTTTGTTAAAAAAGAAAGAGAATGACTTGACGAACTTGAGTGACCAGATTATCAAAGTGTCGGCCAAAATGAAAGAGGTTGAGACTCATAAGGAAGGGGATATTTTGGATGCATTCGCTGAGGGTTTTCAACGAGCTGTTAATCAAGCAAAATTTCTGTTTCCTAAAGGAGATTTCGCTGCTATGGATCCCGGTAAGGTAATTCGGGATGGGGATCTTGTTGATGATGAGGAGGTTAACGAAGAAGGAGATGAAAATTTGGGTAGTTGAGAATTTTCTCTAAGTAGTTTTGTTTTTTGTTGTACGATTGAATTTGCGCGAAGTAATAGTTTGGCTTTTGTTGAATTTTGATACTTTTGATCACAAGGACTGTTTGTTTGAAAACTGATTTGATTAGGATTGTATGTTTTCCTAATCATGTATTCTGTTGCCTTTAGTTGGCATGAATGACAGTTTAAGTTATGTTGCTTGCGCATTCGTCTTATAGTAATGCGACTTTAGATATGATCGGTTTCTCCCCTTGGGGGAGTTTTAGTCGTCATCTGTAGTAAGTTCCCTTTCGGGTGATGCTTTAATCTGTGGAAAGGATTCATATAAAATAAAATGAAAGTTACATTTTATTAACAGCAGTACCTGTGACATTAAGTTTTCAAGGTAAGCCAGCCTCATTAAAACCTCCAGAAGCCAAAAAACCCTTTGGGAAAAATTCTTATGGTAGGAAAAAGAGTACTGGCATGCTGCTTAGCTGTAATATCGTTTCAGGGAACCGACGTTCCATGTGTTGGGGAGTATAGTGCCATCTAATTCTTCCAACTTGTATGCTCCTCTCCCGAGGACTTCATGTATTCTGTATGGGTCATCCCATGGTGCCGCGAGTTTTCCATGGGAGGGAGGTCGGCGAGCTTGCTCGGTCTTTCTGAGTACTAAATCGTGCTTAGTGAAGGATCTTTGGTTCACTTTCTTTCCATATCGTCGGCTAAGTTGTTGCTGTAATGCTCGGGTCTGACTGCTGCTGCTTCTCGGACCTCTTCAATTAAGTCAAGCTCGGCTTGCCTAGCCTGAGTATGTTCTTCTGCTAATGTCCGCATTGAGCCTAGCGATACTTCTATAGGGATCATAGCTTCGGACCCATATACCAAACGGAATGGGGTTTCCTTTGTTGCCGAGTGAGCTGTAGTATTATATGCCCATAGTATTTCTGGGATGAGTTCGGCCCATAGGCCTTTTGCAGTCTCGAGCTTTTTGCGTAGGGCCTGGAGGACGACCTTATTGGCGGCTTCTGCTAATCCGTTGGATTGCGGATGTTCGACAGAGGAGAAGTGTTGTTTGATTTTCAGATTCTGTCTTGGAGCAGTGGGGAATGGACCTAAAATATCAATTCCCCATTTATCAAATGGCCAGCTTATCGTCGAATGATGAAGATGTTCTGCTGGTAGGTGAATGATCGGTGCATGCTTCTGACAATTATCGCAAGTTCGTACTTTGCGTTTGCTATCCTCCTGGATCGTCGGCCAATAAAAACCTGCTCGAAGGATTTTCTGTGACAGGCTTCGCGCTCCAGAATGTATTCCACAGATGCCCTCGTGGGCTTCGGATAACACAAGGTCGGCGTCTGCCCTGTTCAAACATTTTAGCAAAGGTCGAGAGAATCCTCACCTATAAAGATTGTCATTCAATAATGTATAATAGGAGGCCTGTCTTCTGAACTTACTTTTATTTTGGATCTCCTCTGGGATGAGACCAGAACGAAGATATTGGATATAAGGATGTTGCCAATTGTCATTATTAGTTGTGTTTAAAACAGTAAATACATCAATGCTCGGCTTATCTAGAGTTGACTGTAATAGAGTGGCGGTGTGCGCTTGTGTAGTTGCTAATTTTGACAAAATATCTGCCCTATGGTTCTGCTCTCTAGGTATGTGAGTAATGTTGATTTTTGAAAAATTTTTCAGCAGTTGTTGGACAATATCTAAGTATTTCAATAAAATCGGGTCCTTTGTTTGAAAACTGTGGTTTACTTGTTGAACTACTAACAATGAATCGCAGTAAACCTTTAAATCAGTGATATGTAAATCTCTGGCTAACCTGAGCCCTGCTATGAGGGCCTCATATTCAGATTGGTTATTGCTGGCCTTGAATGAGAATCTGAGGGAATGCTCGAGAACTATGCCATCCGAGCTTTCGAGTAGTATTCCGGCGCCAGCACCTTGAGGGTTGGAAGCTCCGTCTACAAACAAGGTCCATCCTGAATTTGACACGTTGGAGCTTGGTTCGGTGAGCTCAGCGACAAAGTCGACTAGGTATTGGGACTTGATCGACCCTCTCGGCTGGTATTGAATGTCAAATTCTGACAACTCAATAGCCCATTTGATTAGTCTTCCTGCCAGCTTGGGCTTTGAAAGAACCTGTCGTAAAGGTTGTTCAGTTCGGACAATGATCGTGTGGCTCTGGAAATATGGTCGGAGACGCCTGGATGAGAATACTAGAGCTAGGGCGAGCTTTTCCAGTTTTGGATAACGAAGCTCGGCATTCTGCAAGGTCTTGCTCACAAAGTAGACTGGCTGTTGCTTCTTATCTGTTTCTGTTACAAGAGCAGAGCTAATGGCAACATCAGTAATAGACAAATATATATATAACGGTTCCCCATGCTTTGGTTTTTGTAGGATAGGGGGTTTTGAAAGAAATTCTTTTAGGTCTTTGAAAGCTATTTCACACTCTTGATTCCATTCAAAATGTTTGGCGTTCTTTTTTAAACACTGGAAAAACTTCGAAGATTTAGGGGCCAAACATGGTAAAAATCTAGATAGAGCGGCTAATCGTCCTGTTAGCCTCTGAACTTCCTTGATTGTGGATGGAGTGTGCATGTCGAGTATTGCGCGACACTTTTCTGGGTTTGCTTCAATTCCTCGGCTTGTGAGGATGAATCCGAGGAATTTCCCTCCTCGGACTCCGAAGGCGCACTTTTCTGGATTTAACCTCATATTATATCGCCGTATTTGGCCGAAGATTTCGGCCAGGTCCTGAATATGAGAGTCTCCGAGTTTGGTTTTGGCGACCATGTCGTCAACATAAACCTCTATGTTTCTCCCTATTTGCTGTTCGAAGATCTTATTCATTAACCGTTGATATGTTGCCCCTGCATTCTTTAAACCAAAAGGCATAACGTTATAGCAGTAATTACCATTCTCGGTTATGAAAGCCGTTTTTTCTTGATCTTTTGGGTGCATAAGAATCTGGTTATAACCAGAATATGCATCCATGAAACTTAAGGTGCCGTAACCACAAGAGTTATCAACCAGAGTATCAATACAGGGTAAAGGGTAAGCGTCCTTGGGACACGCTTTGTTTAAATCAGTAAAATCGACGCACATGCGCCACTTACCATTATTTTTTCTTACCATAACCACATTGGCCAGCCATGTTGTGAATCTGATTTCCCTGATGAAGTTGGCATTTATTAGTTTCTTTACCTCGGCCACTGATGCTTCTCGCTTTTCGGTGCCGAGGTTTCTTTTTTTCTGGGAGATTGGTCGGGCCGCTGGGTTTAATGCCAATTTGTGTGTTATAACAGACGGATCTATTCCTGGCATGTCGGCAGAGGTCCATGCAAATAGGTCGGCATTTTCTCGGAGGAAATTTTCAAGGCTTTTCTTGTCTTCTGAGCTCATGGAAGTGCCGACAAAAGTGAACTTCATCGGATCGTTACCTAGTGTTATCTTTGTCAAGTCTTCGTTTGGCATAGGCCGATCCTCAAAGTCGGCTCGGGGGTCTAATTCGGCTGATGTTATCGGCTCTGACTTTATGGAATTGACTTGTGATCGTCCGATCTTTTTGAGTGGCTTTAAGCTCATATTGTAGCATTGGCGGGCTTCTTGGAGGTCGCCGTGAACTGTACCTATGAGATTGTCCTGCACAGGAAACTTGACACAAAGGTGAATAGTAGATACGATTGCAGCAAATTTATTTAAAAAAGGTCTACCCAGAATGACATTATAAGGGCTAAAACAATCGACCACAAGATACTGGATATCTTGTGTCTTATGTAATGGCTGCTCACCGAGTGTGGTTTGTAACCACACTGATCCCAGTACTGGAACTCGTTCTCCTGAAAATCCGACCAGGTCTCCTAAGTATGGTTGTAGTATGTTATTGCGCAGCTTCATCTTTTCGAAGGTCGTGTGGAATAGAACATCCGCACTGCTTCCTGGGTCGAGTAAAACCTTTCTTACTATTAGGTCTCCTAACTGAATGGAGATTACGACTGGGTCATCTAAGTTGTTGTTGACACCGTTAAAGTCGGCCGGTCGAAAAGTCACCTCTGGGACATTTGCCAACGGCTGGGGATCGTTTAGTCCATCTGCGACTGTCAGCATTGCTCGGTACGTACGTTTTCGGGCCGAGCTTGTGTGGCCGCCTCCTGCGTAGCCCCCTGAAATGCAATTTATTACCCCTCTAGGTTGGGCCGGTGCTTTTTCTTTCCCTTTGGAGGACGTGGCTGCTGTCGACGTGTCAGGGGCAGGAGTAGTGTTCTTCTGGATATGCCCTGAAATAAATTTGTCGAGGTGCCCTTGCCTTGCTAGTCGCTCGAGGAGATCTTTGGCAATGATGCACTCATCAGTCGTGTGTCCGTGCTTTTGATGAAAAGTGCAATACTTGGATCTGTCGAGGCCTTTTGGCTCTGGGTAATTGCCTGCTTTGCGAGGAGGCTTTATTAATTTAGAATTGAGAATCTCCTTGATAATATCATCTCTTTTTGTGTTGAACTGAGTGTATGAGTCATAGCGTGGGATCGGCTTGAATGGCTTTTTGCTGTCTCTGTTTTTATCATCTTCCTTGTTTATGGCCGATTTTTCTGATCTCCTTGCCAGCCTGAGTTCTTCAACGTCGATTTGACCTTTGGCCTTTTCACGAAACTCGGCCAAAGTTTTGGGCTTTGTTACAGCGATAGTTTCCTGAAATTTTCCGGGACGAAGGCCGCTTTTAATGGCGTGTAGATGAACTTCTGGGTGGAGATCTGGGATCCTCATGGCTATCTTTGTAAAGCGGGTGATGTAATCCTTCAGGCTTTCTTGAGGTCCCTGTTTAATAGTCGTCAAATAATCGGAGTCATGGAGGTATATTGCGGATGCTGCAAAATGATCTTCGAATTGGGCAGCTAACTCCTGAAAGCGAGATATCGAATCTGCAGGCAAAGAACAAAACCAGTCAAGTGCAGGACCGTCTAAAAAAGATGGAAAACATCGACAAAGAATTGGATCAGATGCACCGTTAACAATCATGATAGATCGGAATTTCTTGACATGTTGCTTTGGATCGCCCAACCCATCATATGGGGTTAGGGTTGACGGAAGGGTGAATTGTCTAGGAAGTTGGAAATTCATTATGTCTGCTGTGAATGGCCCTGTTGGATTATCAGGTTGTTCATCCTCATTGTCTGGCTGGGCCTCTTCATCGTGATGATCTCCTTCATTGTTAGTTTGTGGTGTCTCGGAAACATGGGTTCGTTCGTTATTCTCGTGATTGTTATCATTATGTTCCAAGCGGGCTTGTACTAATTGTGCAATTTGGTTTTGCATTCTCTGATTATCCTCCGCCATTCTTTGGTTCGCCTGTTGAAGCTCGGTCACCATCCTCAAAAGTTCGGATGGGGAGGGCGGGGGAACGTCAGCCATGGAGTGTGTGGGGATCTTTAGGGTTTATCACGAATGATGATTTTTTTCCCTAAGGGCCCTCCTTCTAGCGCCAATGTTCTTACCGGCTCGAGCCGAGATATAGGTCGTCCCTTTGAGGAGATCGGTGAGCTCCGGAAATGCGATCCTAACCTCTTCTGCGAAGGAAGACCAGGAGGGGGAGGTACCTGCAAAGGCACTCCGACGCTCAAGTCAGTGAGAGAATATGTGTATATGGAGAGATTTCTTAGAAAGATTGCGTACCTTCTTCATTCTGGTCTTTTTGCTTTTATGCTTGTTCGGGCCGTTTCTCTGAGGTGTAACGCTTGGGAAGAGCATTAATCGTGTATCCGACGTTACGGAAATAAATGTTTGCCAATGGTCGGTTGATACGTTACCGAGCTATAACTCGTAACCGATCTTACTGGTCATATCAATAATAATTTTTTTATTTCTTTAATTCTTGAGAATTTATTGTCGTTCATATCTATTAGAATTATTTTTGTTAATAGTATAAATTTTTTAATATCATTTTAATTGTTTATCATACAAAAAGGTGAACTAAACAATTTACACATTTAATTCAATCAAATTATAAAAAATAAGAGTGTAAAAGTTAAAATAAAAAGAGCAATAAAATTCACTACTATAATAATAATAATAATAATAATAATAATAAGAAAAAGATAAGTTTATAAAAAGCCTGATCAGCTATTTAAAGAATTTTAATTTGACAAAATCTATTTATATTTTATAAGTAACAAAAGAAAAAGAAGAAGATAAGCTTATAAAAAGTCTGATCCGCTATTTGAAGAATTTTAATTTAACAAAATCTATTTTTATTTTATAAGTAACAAATGAGTCATATATGTGATTCATTTTTTTTGGGAATATTTAAAAAAAAATATTTAGAAAATAAATAAAAGTTTTGAAAAACGTTTCAATTTTTAAATTATTTTTTTTTCAATTGTTATTGAACTTTTTTCTATTCAAGTAAAAAAATACCCAGAGATATAAATGATTGTAAAAATTACTAATTTTGGAGAACAAACATATTTCATTTTTTAAGGTAATTTATAAAAAACTGTCAAAATATAATTTCTATTTTTGAGTTTATCGTCCTACACTTAATATATTTTATCAATCTAAAATTATCTTTGAAAAACTAAAATGTAAATTTTTAAAATGCAAAATGAGGCTAAATTTTTGTATTGTATTATTTTTGGTAATTTTTGTTAATATTATGATTTTTGGTGCAATATAGTAATATCAGAGGTATGTAAGATAAAAAGAAATTGCGAGTAACAATTTTAAATAAGATAAAAAATTTAAAAATAATAAAAAATTATAAATTATAATTTTAAATAGGACAAAAAATCAAAAAGTGTGAGTCACAATTTTTTTAGTTATACAAATCGGTACTTATAATTTATGTTATGTATTATATTGGGTATGTCTAAAACGAGCACAATCATTTTTATTGGATAGGTCACATTTATATAGACCATTAGATTTGATTAGATGAAAATCAAAGGCTAATATGAAAGAAGAGCATTGATGGACTCTAATAAATACAGAATATCCTAGTACATAAATAAATATTTTAAATGACAATACTTTAATATACAATACTTTAAATAGTAACAGAATTTTTTACTCTTAAATAATTAAATATAAAATATATAAATACAAAAATATGAGTATTCTTTATTCAATAAGATTAATTATTACGTAAGAAATTTTTATAATATTAAAAAATTATATTAAAATAAAATTTTAAATTGTAATATAAAAATATAAAATAATTAAAATTTTATTTTATATTACTTGACAAATAATTAGATTATTATATTCAAAATTTATTAATTAATTAATTTTATTAAAGATATTATTATATAAAATTATTTTTCATCAAAATATTTTAAAAATATAATTTATTTAAAATATTATATATAATACATGAAAATATTAGCCTTTTTTTTCAAATTTTTTTTAAAAAAAAATAAATAATATAATTCTAAAAACATGTCTATCATATTACATATTTACTTATATTAATAAAACCTAAACTAATCAAACTTACGTAATTAAAAATATAAAACATATCAATACAAAAAAAAATATTTTGGAAATATTATAACATTTGTAAGATCTAAACTAAATATCTTGAATACCGAAAATACCGAAAATAAGAGTTTCTCTCAAGATCCAAGTGAAAGTAAAACTAAGAATACCGAAAATCAAGATCCAAGTGAAAGTAAAACTAAGAATACCGAAAATCCTAGAGAGAAGTAAGAGTTTCTCTCACTAGAATTCAAAACTCAAAAACTAAGCTAAAGTGTAAGTGTTTCTGTTCCAGCTCCATTCCCAGCGTATTGACTTCGTTTTCGGGCTTGAAACTGGGCCAAAATCAGCTCAAAAATCGTCCCCAACGAATTCCCTTAATTGCAGCACGTGACGCTCATCACGCGTACACGCCAGCCACGCGTACGCATCGCCTGGACTTTGCACAAGGTCACGCGTACGCTTCAGTCATGCGTACACGTGGCTTGGAAGATGGCTTGGTCACGTGTGTGCTTCAGCCACGCGCTCGCGTCGGCCTCAACTTCTCAAATCTTCAATTTCTTATGTTTCTTCTGCTTTAGCATGCTTCCACTTCATCCTCTATGTCATTCCTGCTCTATAAATCCTGTAATCACTCAACAAACACATCATGGTATCGAATAGTAATAAGAGAGAATTAACTATTTAATTATTAATTTGGTACTCAAAAAATTCAGTCATTATTGATAAAAAATTTTTTAAAGATGTTATTAAACAAATATTTTTAATATAATAAAAAAATTAAAAATTTTTGTATTTAACAAACGATTTATTCGATCCAAATGTTTGTAGTAATATTTAAATAAATATTTTAAAAATTTATAAAAAAATTCAAAACAAAATTTTTTATTTTCTTAAAAAAATATAATCATTCACACTAATTTTTTTTAATTCACTTAATACAAAATTATTAAATTTTTAAAATAAAATTTTTTTAATAATAATTATAAAAATTTATAGTAAAATCTAATTTTTAAAATCTATTTTCAGGATATATATTTAATATTTTTTAAAATTATTTTTATTGATACAAACTTTTAAATACTATTTTGATAATTTAATTGTGGAATAAATTAGAGTACTAGCTCCATGTATTTCCTTAGCTTAACCCGTGGTAGAGTATCAATAGTGACTTTTCTAATTCATTGACACAAACCAAAATACCAAAGGGAAAAAAAGCAGCAGCATGGGTGACGGAGCCTCGTTTCGGAAGCAAATCACAAGTATTTTCCGGCATCGGATGGGAACCGAAATGAAAAATTCGGAATACGACGACTTGCTGGAGAAAAGCAACATAGTCGGAGCAATCCATAGAAAAAGGGAAGAAAAAGAGATCATAGAAATACTGATGAAAGAACCTGCTGGTGAAAACGGTGTTCCTCCTGTGGTTGCCATTACGGGGATTGCAGGAATAGGGAAGACAACACTTGCTCTCCTCGTTTGCGAAGACGACAATGTCAAAGGCCGTTTCGGATGGCCGATTTGGTTAAATGCCGCTGGCAAAACATTTGATGATCTGGCATCCATTGCAGGACCTGTAAAGGCGGCGGCCACATCCAGCGGGAACCCCTCATTGCTTGTGCTTGACGATTTAAGAGCTGAGATTAGTAAATCAAAAGTGAGCGAGTTAAGGAAGCATGGTGTCTCCGTTGGAGCAGGAGCAATAATCGTAACTACACGTCGCACATGGCAGAGTTTTGATGACAAAGCTATGCATGTTTTTCCCTTGAAGGGCCTCGATGAAGAACAGAGTTGGTCTCTGTTCACAAGTCTCGGAAGCAGTAACAAACACAAGGAAGAAATAAAAGAAATTCTGCACAACTGCCTTGGAGTCCCACCTCTAGCCACAAAGCTTGTGTCGAAATTTCGCGAGTCCAGGGCCGGGACTCTCGAAAAAGATAAACTCAGCGAATGGCTTCAGTTTTGTCTCCAGCCTCTTGCTGTACAGTTAGTTGCTTATTTGTCCCTTTTCCCTGATGACTATTTGATCCATGCTGATAGATTAATTCATCTCTGGATCGCCGAAGGATTCGTCCCGCCGGAAGAATCTTGGCGTCGAGTTATCGATGACTTCGTTGCCTCAGGTATATTCCAAGACGTGAAACGAGAGGAGGGTGGTGACGGCGTAGTGAAGAGCTGCAGAGTGCACCCTTACGTGCAGGAGCTGGCACGCTTTGTCGCCAAGAAAAAGAAAGACGAGTTTATCAGCACCGGCGTGGAGGAGGAGCCGCTTCTACGAGCATCGTTTGATATGAGGTTAGTCGATTCCGTTTCGAAACTTGAATTGTTCCTTAAGGAGGAGAAGAGAGCGAAGGGTCTGAGGACCATTCTTTTTCATGGAATGGTTGAGTCTCCTCTTGTACTTGGCAACCAGCAAGCGGAGCGCATGAATGAGTACACTTGCGATAAGGTGTTGTCCACTTGCAAGGCCCTGTGCGTGTTGGATCTGCAACATTTGGGGATGAATATGGTTCCGAGCTCAATTGGAAAGCTGAAGGACTTAACATATCTTGATCTTTCCCATAATAACTTCGAGAAGCTTCCCAATTCCATTACCAAGCTTTCCCAATTGAAGACGCTGAAACTTTCCCGGTGTCACCTCCTCAAGGAGTTGCCCAAGGACTTGAAGGATCTAACTAAGCTCACACACCTTCACATTGATGGTTGCGTTAATATTCAGAGCATGCCGCGTGGAATAAACAACCTGACTTCTCTTCAAACTTTGTCCAACTTTGTTGTTGGAAAGAACGAACCTATGGCATCCGAGGAACTTAGGAATCTCAACGAGTTGAGGGGGCACTTGGAAATTATGTACCCGGAGAGGTTGAAATTCCAAGGTTCATCATCAGAATGGATGAACAAAAAAGAGCACCTTCGCCGACTCACTTTTAGGTTGGATCAACACGATAAGGGAAACGAGCAGGACCAGGAAAAAGCGCTGCAAGCTCTTAAACCGCATACGAATCTGACCGAACTACACGTTGTAGGCTACAAAGGTAACAACTTTCCTAGCTGGATTCCTTCCCTCCATTGCCTCGTCAAGCTCAGTTTGTACAACTGTTCCACATCGGAACCTCTCCCCGGGCTGGATGAACTTCGAAGCCTCGAGGTTCTCGAGCTTCGGAGGATGCATTCTCTGAGGTTCGTTGCAGAAAAATATGACGAAAGCGTTCATCCGTTTTTTCCATCGTTGAAGAAGCTAACACTCTGGGACTGTCCTAAACTCGAAAGTTGGTGGAGAATCGATAATAACACTACTGATGGAGAAAGCAAAAAGTCAATCATCTTCAGCTGTATATCAAGTTTACAGATCCAGTACTGTCCTAACTTGACTCGCATGCCACTATATCCTACTCTTGATAAAATGCTGGAGTTGGTAGAATCAAGCGTGGAGCCAGTGTGGGATACAATACGCTATGGAGAATCCAAAACGGCTAAAGAAGCAGAAGTAGTTCCGTTCTCCAATTTGAAGTGCATGTTCATAGCAAGCATTCAGAAATCCCCACCGGAGCAATGGCTCGTGAATTTCACTTCCCTTGAGAAACTCCACATTCGAGATTGCTTGCAATTAGAGGCTCTGCCCTTAGGTTTCAAGCATTTGAGTTCGCTGCAGAGCCTCACCATTGAGACCTGCCCCGTTCTTGATCTTGACCGATCCCCTGACGAATGGAAGGATCTAGAAAATCTTAATTCCCTGATCATAAGGGAAATCCCCAAGCTCAAGTCCCTTCCAATGGGACTGGAAAAGGTTAAGTCTTTGCGAGAAATCAGGCTTCATGATTGTGCGGGGTTAACCTCTCTGCCGGAAAAGATAGAAAATATCACCTCACTTGTTAGACTAGAGATTTGTCAATGTGAGAATTTGGCTTCCTTGCCCAAAGGAATTGAAAAGCTCAAATCTCTGGATACCCTGATCATTAGGGACTGCCCCTTGTTAATGCCAAGGTGTCAACCCGATACCGGTAATGACTGGCCAAAGATTGCTCATGTGAAAAATATTGTGGTGAAACAAACTTCTCAAAGACTTTGGGCTGGGAAATTAAGAATGTAATACTTTAATTACTGCATTTGTATTGTACATTATCATATGATTGTGTGTTATTTATTGCAAATTATTAATGAATTTTTTAGTATGATTGCAAATGATTGAGTGAGATTCTGAGATCGTGTTATCAGTAATCCTTATTATTAGTAGATAAAGAAGATTATGAAACTTTTATTAATGGCAAACTTATCTAAAATCAAAGCTGAGATGATAAGTAAAGACAGGTTAGTGACTTGGCTTAAATCTCATTCAAAGAACCTAGCCGCAAACAGGGGAATGTTGATCACTTGATAATTTTCTTGAATAAAAAACCTTCAGTTCGTCATCAATTTAATGAAATAATGGATTCTGCTTTTTCATTATGTTTGGTTCTTTATAGAGTAACCTTTTTTTTTTTTTCAAAATGAGGTGATGTACAAAATGAATGCTGAATACAAACTACAAAGGTTTTCCTTTCTGAATGGGACTGCAAATATTTGATCTCATTGTAGAATCGAAAATCTGAAGGGAAAGGTGCAGCTGTGATGGCATGAATACCATAAGTGGAATAGTTGCAAGTACCATAGCAAAGTATTAGAAACAGATGATCTTCTCCTAGCACTGAAACAAGTGCTGCACAAAATGCAACCATCATGGATACAACGGACAAAAAGAGCGCAAAGAGGCCAGCTAGAATTTTCCATGGCAAGATCCTGAGGAAATCTCTCTCAGCATAAAGGTAAGGATCCAAATAAAAATCAAGACGGAAGTAGCAGAAGCAAAGAGAGACGTTGCATCTGTTATGATTTTTAGGATCAGCCAACGGCAAAAAAGTTGTTTTAACAGATTAGTTCATTTCCTATGCTGACACCACCAAACAAATGAACCATATAAAAGATATGGTAATGGAGCAGGAATCAGAGCGGTTCACTTTTCCCCCAATGAATTTTTTGTACAGCAAGTCATATGATGGACAAGACTAAGTTTCATTAACAACTACATATAACTTTAACCCGAAACACTAGCTTTTAAGCTGCAGATAAGTTAAATAGAATTCACTCTCTACAGTCTACACACAAACCAAGTAGTTTTCAGGAAAAAATTGCCAAATTAGGAATGAGGGATCATATAACATAAACAGAACCTAAGAGACTATAACATGGGTCAGCTTTAGTACAATTTGAGCTACAAGCTATTCCAAAACAAGGACTCGCTCTTGGCTATTAGTGTTAGGTTATCTTCCTGCAAATGCCACATGTGGCGGCAAGTATATATTGTTCCTAATTGCCACCCTCCACGGCCTCTGCCTGTCCGCTCTGTTGAGGGTCATCAGCCGCAGGCTGATCATTCATTGTTCTGGACCTAAGATCATCAGTCCCAGGTAGTTCGCCAAGTCTCTCCTGTAGATTATATTGTATTTTTAGTCAGACATCACAGGCAAATTTTGCATAAGTATTTTTATTTGCTTAATAAACATTCAAATACACATAATTCGTTTCCATGGACCTATCCTTTGCTGCCTATTACTCTAGCCTTTGCTGCCTATTACTCTAGCGAGTGCTTATCAATAGGGCTGTACATGGTTTGGTTAATCCAAAAACCAAATGTCAAAGAATACATGCTATGCTCGGATACATGGATAAGGTATTAGGAAGAGTAAGGAGAGAAACAGTAACCTAAATCCTAGGTCACTGGATTTTTATTATTTAAGGGGGAGAGAAGAAAGCTTTCCCCCCAAACTTAAATACTCCTTCCCTTGAATTTGGAAATAAATAGGGGAGAAGTGCTTAACCAAGTTGATGGGAGAAAAAACTCAATCCCCTACTTTTCTAGTGATTTAAGAAATTAACATCACCTTGAGAGCTGCATTCTCAGAGGCTAGCTGCTCATACTCACTTCTGATCCGACTAACTTCTGACCGCAGAGAAGCATTTTCTTCTTTCAAAGCCTCAGCACGCTGAGCTAGCTCATCACACTCAGCCTGGAAACAGCAAACTCAAACAGGAATCAGGCACAGGGAAATTATATGATAATCAACCTTCAAAGAAAAAGGATATAGGTTATTCTGTCACCTGCTTGCGCAATCTGGATCTTCGAGCAGATTCCCTGTTAGACTGCTTCCTCCTTTGTCTTTTAAGCTCTCTTTCATCCTATAAGGTAACAAGAATATATAAAGGTTAGAAGAGGTTCAAAGAGTAGTGTAACAACAAAAATTTAAAAATAGGTCTGAGACAAATGTTAAGAGCAGTATACCAAAGTTATTAATCCGTGAAAGTCCAGAAAAAGGCAATTGGTAGTTCAGATCTTATACTCGGGTTATAGTTACATATAAGAAATTAATTTTTTTTCATCTTGATAATATGTTGTCAAGGAAGACACATTATTGATTTGTAGTTAGAATTAACCTGTAGCCAAAGTTGCGACTGAACACTATCTCGTGATCCAGCAGCAACCATCCCTCCAGCAACTGCAGTAGACGGAACCTTTCCACGAAGAGCAGGAATGTTGGATGCTGTCGGTGTGCCCCAATAATCCATTCCTATATTCAAGTTTGTTGTGGGACCAGGAACAGCTCCAGGAACACCGGCTGCAGTGATAGGTATGACAGACATGGTTTGATTAACAACCGCATGAGGTGTATTAATCCCCCCATTTTGAGGAGCATGCGCCGAACTGCCATTTTGAGATGGTTCATCTGTAATCCACCAAAAAATGACACAGTTCAGCTATAACAAACATACTTTGCAAGTTTATATACAATACCACATTCCTACATATGAGCCTATAGTAGAACAGGCAACAGCAAGGAGTAATTTATGCCAAACCTTCATAAGAATCCTGTCTTCCCCCTGATTTCAATTGAGATTCCTACCCAACAAAAAAGTAAAAAGAACATCAGTCTGTATGGGTAACTAACTGGTATTGTAGAGCACAAAACACAAATGATATATACAACACATCATCAAAGATAATCATTAAAGATTTCAAAAGATTGGAGATTTCAAAAACCCAGACCCATTTCATTATCTTCATCCCAAGCCCCCAAAAACAAATGCCTTTAAACATATTTAACATTTACAAATGATGTAAATCATATATCTTATATATTGACATTATATAATAACAGAATTTTTTGCATCCATTAGTAGGTTGATTATTGAAAAAACACAAGCCACTTGTACTATGCCTCATGATATGTTATGCTGTTTTATAACAAACTTTTAATAAAAGAAAATTTTTCTTCATTTTCTCAGACATGCAATTCAATGGTTGTAATTTCCTATAGTTTAGAAAGGAAATATTAGGAAATCTGAAGTTGTTGGATGTTCATGCCTCTATAGCATTATCTATATTAGGTAATAACAGTTCTTATTCACACTAGAAATTTCCTAATGCAATTCCATTTCAGCAATATATGAATGTAGTATGCAGAACAACTCTCTCTACTCTTGATCCTGAAATCAACCAAGTTGGCTAAATATTTCTTTACATATCTTATAGTCCTTCAAGTTTATAATTGATGAAAGAAATCCACAGAAACGTCTTGGAAGTACAGTGGTAAGCTGACAAGTAAACTAACTTACATTCTGAGAATTAGCATCACTTCCTTCACTGCTACCTTCACTTGCACTCTCACCACTGAAAACACGAGATTTCGTATCAGTGTAATTAGTCAGTATATATACCACACTGCCAATCCTTCTAAAACATTTCAATCTGTCACTCTATGGGACAGAGGCAGCATATTTTTGCTATAAGTTCATAATCACCCATCCAATTCTGAAGACAAAATTGTGCTCTTGAACATGTGAGGCTAGAAAAGGGTTCCATTAGGTGCAAAACTTTAGTCTACCAAATGAATTTTGGACAAGTTCATTTATCTAGCTTGAGAAACATAACACTATAATACTATTCCATAACCAAAGGGAAAAAAAACCATTATCTTGTCTAGTATAACCTCAATTATTTAGCAGGAATTTAGGAAGCAAGTGCATCCTTTTGGAAACACCAGATTACTATATTGAAATAAGAGGACATAGTTCAACAGTTAGATTCATCAGCAAGACAAATCTTACCTCTTTGAATGAATTCCATTAGCAGAAGTCCCTGTTTTACCGGGCTCATTATTTTTCCCTGTAATCATGTTCAAACTGCCCAAACTTCCTTTTGATCTTTTGATTGGCAGTTTTTCCTTCACCTCAGGAGGCTTTCCATCAGCTTCCATGCTGCCAGGAGTATTTCCCTGCATGCAGACTCATAGATTACTTTTTCAATGCATGGACAAGGACAAGTTCTTCAACAAAGAGAAAAATTTCAATGCATGGACAAGGACAAGTTCTTCAACAAAGAGAAAAAGATATAGAAAGCAAAAGAAACAGTAAAATGCAGAAGGGGGAAAACTCACTGAAGCCTCAGCAATACCGTTTGGAGAAGGCATGGGAAAAGGGCTAAAAGGATAAGATCCCTGTATAAATAATGTGCAAACGTGGTTGGTGAACTAGTCAACTAGCTATTCAATATCAAAAACATAACTTCAATGAACATTTTGGAAACAATACCGGAGGCATGGATGGATGAGCATATATGCCACCATGGGGATACATTGCAACATAGGGATGTGTTGGAGTGCCGTAGGGAGGCATAATATGCTGCAGATAAAAATTTTATCAATTAGGAAGCACAAGGCAGAATTCGATCTTGGATATTTCATAACTTTACAAATTAGTACGATGAAGTACAGATTAGTGGCAACATAGCAGAGAACAACACAAAGGATGAAGGATGATAAAGCCAAAGAATAAATTTGTGAAGGATCTTACTAAATGTCTAAACTCCCTGCTATTAATACAGTATTATAGGAGTTTTTCGTAAACTTTATTTGAATACAATATCAACAATGAAAAACTAGGGGATTCAGCTTTATAGATGAATTAAATTTAAAAATAGGCAAAATCCTTGTGAATGATGATTATAATAGGGCTCACACATAAAAGGCCTGCTGTAACCAAATCATGAGGCAAATTTCTCCCAAAGTGGTACGCTACTCCATTCTGTCAGCATATACTGACAAAACAAATGTCCCAAAAATCATATTTCAATTTTTTCTTGATTTGTCATTGGGCTACAGCTAATGTATAGACTATTTAGGTCTAGTTATGCCTATAGGTTTGACCAATTATACACAATTTTATTGAGTTAACTTACAATGTTCTAAACTAATGTGTGAATGAACCCATTACCTGGACACCCCACATATATGGGGCGGCTTGGGGACTTGATGCCATAAACCCATGTGGAGGTATAGGAGAATATGCCTGTAAGTGAGCTAAGAAATCAAAATTGAATCTTGACAGCAATCAGAACATGATAAACCACCACTGGCAATTTTTTCATTAAATACCTGAAAACTGGACCATTCGGGATTAACGGCTCCGGTACTGGTGGCTGAAGATTGCTCCTGAAAAAACAACAAATGTTTCTGATGCGACACACAAAGAACCATCAAGTGCCAATACAAATTAAACATGCAAAACTCATTAGACCTGTGAAGCAGGTGGAGGAGTCTTTGACTCCTTCTCTTTTGGTGTTTTATCCATCTCACTGCTGCCCATAATTTTATGCCGCTATCTTACAAATGTTTACAACTTTACACTTAACCATCCTGTACCATAAACATAGCTTATATTACAAGGCAGCTAAAAAAGACACCATTCTCCAAAACAGGCAACCAAATTCCACCACTGTAAAATCAAGCCTATTAGATAAAGCACATTTCTATTGTTCAGTGCTGAATTTTTCAACAAAGATACAATTTTTTTTATTATACTGCGAGGAAAACCAACCAGTTACTCCATTTTCCCTCCCAACAAATGCCAAATCATCCAAATTCCAACCGTTGATGGAAGCATATGTTATCCACAAACCCTGCATGGCACCTATAATTTCTGTTCACCCTTACCAATAGACTAGTACATTATTCTACGTCAAAACTTACAGAGTAATGATAACCAGATCTCTGAAAATCCAGCTGAAATTGAAGATTGGGGAGTGATATTCAAACAATTCAACAAGCTGAAAATTTTAACAATCCAATCGAATTGAGCACAAATTAGAGCTGAGAAATTTTCAAATTACCGCTCAGGGAAGCTGAGGGATCCTCCAAAGCTGGGGCAGAAGAAAAATCTGAACCTGATCTGAAAAGGAAAACAACCAACCGAGATGCAAGACAGAACAGTGTGGGGGTGGGGGGTAGAAGGCAAAATTTGAAATTTGTTTGCCTAATCGTAACTGATATTTGGGAATTGCAGAAAAGATGTGATTTTGACTTCGTAAGATAGTGGTGGATGAGAAGGGAACAAAGAATTGCGAAAGATCACGAATTAGGGTTTGTTTTGGTGTTTACAGAGACGAACTATGGGGTCGTGTACGGTGTTCCTGGGCAGTGTAATTTTCGAAATTCCCATTACCTCCTCCCTTGCCCATCGTAATTGTTTTTTTTTTTTTATTTCAATATTCTTTTTTCCTTCTCCACCTCATATATGTAAAAGAGTGTACATTACTATCTAAATGTATTAAGCCTTCTCACGTAAATAAAAAATAATAATTTTAATAATTATTAGTGCATTAATATTCATAAGTGTATTTATTAATTCATTTTTATAAATAAAATATGTAAAATAATTACAGATATAGGTTTAATAAAGATGATAAATATATAATATTTTGACTAAAAGGTTTTGTATTTTTAAATCTTCAAAATATGAAAATTATATTTTTTATAAAGGGTTATGGTAGTAAATCAATAATTTTTTTGAACAACATGAATAACTACCAATTAAATCAAAATACACTACACTTCTAAATTATCCACCTAAATCTTAATATTAGAATAACCATCTACACACCTAATGAAATGAACATCTGATATATCCATTATTCACATTGTTTAGTATTTTTATTATTTACCTATATTTTTTCTTTTATAAATTATATACAATAAAAAATACTTTTTAAATATAAAAATTATACACCAATTTTTTCTTATATTTTCACTACATATAATAGATATCTTAAAAATAGTTATCTTTACTTACAAGTTACATCTCAACAGCTAATTAATTATCAATATAAACTTTTTACACTTAAAATGCATAACAATTAATATATATATATATATATATTTTGTTATAAGGCTGACTATGCTTTATAGTACGGAATATTGGACGGCAAAAGGGGAGCACGAACATAAGTTGAGTGTGGTAGAGATAAACATGTTGACATAGATGAGTGGTCATACGCGATTGGATAAAATAAGAAACGAAGATATAAGGAAGAGAGTTGGAGTAACACCCATTGTGGAAAAGATGATTGAATCGCGTCTCAGATGATTTGGACATGTGAGAAGAAGACTGACAAAACACCCGGTCGGAGAGTAGATAAGATAGAAGATAGACAATGGGTGAAAGGTAGAGGAAGACCTAAGAAGATCATCTATGAGGTGGACAAATGAGTGTAAACGGTCTCTCTGTAGACATGATACATGACAGAGCACAATAACATCGTTTGATTCATGTAGCCGACTCCATTTAGTGGGACAAGGTTTTGTTGTTATATATATACTCAGGGAAAATAATTATTGTTTTCATTTCTATGTTTTATTAATATTGGATAACTTACATAAACTGTTATATTGTAAAACAACTTTAAGTTGTAATTTAATAGGTGAGTGTATATTTTGGGAATTTTTTTAATAAATAAATAAATTAGTTATCAATTTACGTAATATTAATTATTTTAATTACAATTATAAGGAGATAGATACATTAGGTATCTCATTTACAACTTGAGAGATTTTTCTTGGTTTTAGTGTAAACGTATCAACATCATATATTATGTGAAAAATGCTTCATCTATATAAGAAGATACATTTAATAGTTATCATCACACTTATAAAAATACACTTACTAGTAGAATTTCTAACAACTAACAATATTTTAAGAAGATTGTGATAAGTGTATATATAAATACGTATAACATTAATAGAAAAATTGTAGTTACTTTAAGTGTGATAACCTAGTTTTTAAGTGCATTCATTTATGCGATTTTTTTGTCCGAATTAAAGAACTTAATATTAATAAATATAAGTATACATGGTACGAAATTTTTTTACTTAAAAACGATGATTATATCGGTTGATGCTTATCATTTTTGACATAATTATAGCTCAACAAGTGATAAAACCCTATAAAAAAGTAGGTGATCTAGAAAATTGTGACCTTTTCAACTTAATATATTTATTTACTGAAATAGTATTTAAAAATAGTATTTAAAATAGTATTTAGAAAAAAATAACATAATATATTTATTTACTGAAATAGTGTTTAAAATTCATTTTCATGTATTTTAGTTTTAAAAAATCAAAATATAATAACAAAGGCAATTTGTGTATGGCAAATTTGCTTTATGAAAAGTAAAAGAAAAAAAAGATGAATTCACTTTTTTAAAATTAAAAAAAAAATTGCAATCCATCTCCAATGATTTTGTTTCTTAAATTTTGTTTAAAAAAATTACAATTTGTCCTTGATGGATTCTATTTATCTTCGTTTTTCTAAAAATTATCAACAATCTCATTTTTTTAGAGGTTTATTTATTTTATTTATTTTTATAATTTTATCAAATTTACGATTAAATTTTTATATTTTTTGAATTAAATTTTTATATTATCTTTAATTTTATAGTTAAGTCTTTGTCAAAATAAAAAATATTAGAATTAACGATATTTTTTCGTAAATTAAAAATATTTATAATTAAGAATTTAATTACATATTTTTTTAAAAATATTTTATTAATTCTAATATTTTTTATTAATAAAAAATTACTTATAAAATTAAAAATAATACAAAAATTTAATTATAAATTTAGTCAAAATTAATAAAATAATTAAAATTTTTTAAGATTTCACCACCCAACAAATTATTTTTTTCGTCATTTTACGAAGTCTTTCAATTTGGAAATTATTTTAAAAATTGTGAAAACTGAATAGCAGAGAGCTGAATAGCGGATGGGTTGAGCTGTTGAAGGGTTTGCAGAGTGCAGCGGTAAACATCCCCTGACACTGAGGCCGAGACACCGTTTCAAGTTTCAAGTTTCCCAATATATCCAAAACGACACCGTTTCTTCAAATTCCAAACTTCCAATGGCGGCACCCACAAAACGAGACGAGCAAGAAGCTCTACGCCTCAAGTCCCTGGCGGACTCCAACTTCACTTCCTCCAGAGACCTCAACGCCGCCTTCAACTACGCCAAGCGCGCCCACCGCCTCGCCCCAAATCTTCCCGGCGTCACCGAGACCCTCGCCGCCCTCACCGTTCTCCGCGCCGCCGCCTCTAAGAACTCCCCTTTCCCTGATTGGTATGCCGTCCTCGGTGCTGAGCCCTTCGCCCCCGCCTCCGTCCTCCGCAAGCGCTACAAGCAGCTGGCGCTCCTACTCCACCCCGACAAGAGCCCCCACGTGGCATCTGATGAGGCATTCAAGCTCGTTGCCGAGGCCTTCCGGTTGCTCTCCGACAGGGCATGGAAGAGGGACTACGATGTCAAGCTCAGGTTATGCACAGTACTTGATAATAGTTGGTTAGGAGTTTGTTAAGTTAGTTAGATTCTGTTGGATGGTTGTGCTATTGTAAATAGGGAGCATGGACACTATGGTGCTCTTGTTGGATTACTAGCTTTATTGATATTGTCAAGTTTAATGCAGGTTGAGGATTCTGGATGAGAAGGAGAAGGAGAATGTTGGTGAAGAGGACGGGGATACATTTTGGACTGCATGCTCCACTTGCAGGCTCTTGCACCAGTTTGAGAGGAAGTACCTGGGACATAATCTGGTATGCCCCTCTTGCAGGAAGAGTTTTAAGGCTGTGGAGGTGGGTAGTGATGATGATGGGTCTGAAAGAGAGGAAAAAGAGGAGGAAGAAGAAGAGGCAGAGAGAGCTAGGAAGGGTAGGGTTGGGAAATTGAAATCAAAAGAGGTGGTGGATGATGATGAGAGATTGGGGGATTTTGTGTCGAGGAGAAAAGCCAAGAGTGTGAAAGGGAAAATGGGCGTTGAAAAAGATGGAGGCTTGAGGAGGAGCCAGGGTTTGAAGGGTGGAATTGAGGGTGGTAAAGTGAGAAATGAGGATTCTGAGAGCAAAGGAGAGGGTGTTGCAGGAAGCTTGAGAAGTGGGGATTTGAGAACGCGGACTAAAGGGAAAGTAGGTATTGAAAAAGGTGGAGGCTTGATGAAGAGCAGGTGTTTGACGGGTGGAGTTGAGAGTAACGAAGTGGGAAATAAGGTCTTGGAGAGTGAAAGAGAGGATATTGGAGGAAGCTTGAGAAGTGGGGATTTGAGAAAGAGGAAGCATATGGTTGGGGAGGTGTTGGACAGTTCAAAACCCAAGAGGGTCAAAGCTGGGGAGGAAATGATGACATTGGCTGAGTTTCAGTCTGAAGTAAAGCGAACAGCTCGGCAGAAGATGAAGTTGAAACTAAAAGAAAATGGAGAAGATCTTGAAACAGAGAGGAGGAGCGAGCGGCGGGAAAGACTTTGTGAGTTGAAAAATAACAAGGATTTAGAGGCTGGGGAATGTAGGAGTATGAAGAAGAGTGTGAAGCCATTAGTCAAGGGGATGAAAGAGGACTCTCTGAAGAAAAAGGAAGCGAGACCTGAGAAGCACGGTGATTCTGGTGGAAGGGACTTGGAGACTTTCACAGTGGTGGATTCGGATTTTTATGATTTTGACAAAGATAGAACTCATAGAAGCTTTAGGAAAGGTCAAATGTGGGCTGTATACGATGATATTGATGGAATGCCAAGGCATTATGCCTTGATTGATGAAGTTTTTTCAGCAAACCCTTTTCAAGTGAGTATAAGTTGGTTTGATCTACAAAACAATGGGGTCGAAAAGATTATTAGTTGTGAGAAAATGGGGTTTCACATGCCTTGTGGAAGATTTAAAGTTACCCAGAAGGCTTCCATAAATTCAGTAAATGTATTTTCTCATGTTGTGGACTGTGATCGAGCAGCACGCGAGGTCTACCAAGTTTATCCAAAGAAGGGCTCAGTATGGGCACTTTATGGTAAGGCAACTCTTGATGCAGATGAACAAAATTTTGCACCCAAGGGTAAGAGATGCTATGACATTGTTGTATTCTTAACAAGTTACAGTGAAATCTCTGGTCTGAGCATGGCATATCTTGAGAAGGTTGATGGTTACAAGACTGTATTTAAGAGACAAGAGAGGGGAAGTCATGCTATTAAATTTCTTGGAAAGGATGACCTGTGGTTAATTTCTCATCAGATTCCTGCTCGAAAATTATCTTGTAACGATACTCCTGAACTTTTGAAAGATTGTTGGGAACTTGATCCTGCTTCACTTCCCACGGATTTACTTACTATAGGTGGCATAGATAATTGAGGTGAATAAACCTTTTTGGTTATGTAGTTCTAAATTTTCAACTGAAGGACTCTAGCAGCTTAATTGTTGGTCCTACTTCAGTTACTTCATGTATTCTTGTGGTGGATAACTTAAATGATTTTAGGAATCATTTTTTCCAAAAAGGAAAAAGTAGAAAATATCTTAGGAAAACTAGCTGCCTTGTATAGCCTGAATTAGTTAGATTTGCAGATTCTCTGTTCATATACTTGATTAACTGTTCATTTTGTCTATTTTTACTACTAGTTACGGTGAGGCCATTCTAATAGTTTACAGTCTCCACTGACAAGGTACAGTGGTCGAAAGTTTTAACGCATCAATATCTGCCTTAGCCAATGTAAAACTTTGTTGCATCCGAATGCATGGGCACAATGCAATGACATCTTTGGATCTATGCAACCAACCCCACCTAGTGGAAAAAGCTTCGTTAAGTAAGAGTAAGTAAGATGGAAGTCCTTCATGTGTAGAAAATTTGGATGACTAACCAAATTTTACTTATCTGCAGTTCTCTTGAAAGAACATGTGGTTTTAAACAAAATCTGATGCATTTAGCTTCTATTCTGTCTGTTCTGTTCTCTTCTGTAATAAAATGAATTCTCTCATTTGTAGTATATCAAAATCCAAGTGTCTCTTTTTTACCTTTTCGTATCAGTTTAGTGCCTTAGTGGTAACTGATGAGAGCATGAGCAGCTTAATTGCTATTAAAAACTTGATGCTATCTAATTTTGTTCAAATCATGGTTGGTGTGCTTTTTGAAATGTTTTTATGAAACTGCGCATAAGAATCCACAGTCAACCCGGTTTATGTCATATGTTCACTTGCTAAATCTCCATCAATTTTCAATACAGTCTGTTCAAACAGACCACAATACGATGATCGATGTAGAGGCACGTTGAGATCAATAGCTTCTGTTTGAGAGTGCTAGATTATTAACATTTGTGCAACTGTAAATGTTTCTGGTAGAAATATGTAATCAAATGTGTTTATCAGTTTATCTTGATTAGATTAGCATCATTTACTGATTATTAGGCAAGAAGTTAGTTTATATTATCTTAGATGACTATATTTTTTTTTACGTTATCCATAAATAGCAGAGCATGTGTGTAGTCTAACTCATTTTTTTAAATCATTCTCAATTAACATGATACTTAGTACTTTATGTATTATTCATATTCTTGAAAATTTGTTGTTCATTCTTCATACTTCACACAGCAGTTAACAACAGTAACTGCTTCTGAATCTGGTGTCTAGATCACACTTTATATTTAGCACATGATTGCTCTATCTGGTTTTCACACAAAATCAACTTACTAATATTGCCTTCATTGCTTATGCATATTATATATTTCCCTGAACAACTTGATATTATGATGACTGTAAATCTAAAAGACTGGTGTCTATTTTATTTACACCAATCTGTTAGAAGATATGTTGTGTTGTTAAACTTGTAATGATAAAGACTTCCTACCAGCTCAAAATTCTAAGTTTTCTTTTGCCCCTAATATAATATCAGTGTTAAAATTGTCACCAACAGAATCCATGTAAAAGTATATGTCTTGCTTCTTGTTTATTTGCCTCATCTGCACATCATTCAGGTTTACTGCACCTACTGGCTAGTATTGTAAAGCCAATGATATCTAACGCTCCTATGCAATGTGTTAAAGCTTATTCTGCAGATCAGTATTGCAATGCACTTAAGCACAATTGTACTGGACTGAAGGCAAAATTGTGTTACTGGACAGAGGTGAAGACATGAATTGTTCTTCTTTGGAAGGTAATTTATTGTATGTCAAAGAGGGATATGTAAGAGATGTTACATTTGTATACAACATTTTCAATGCATATACCATCAGTATAATTCTATTTTCTTTTCAAAGTAATCATGAACCTTTCCTTAAACAAATAAACGAATCATATTCTTAGCCATATCTTCAGGGCTTAAGGCTATAGTGTTACACCTTTTAAGAGTTATATAATATATAGTTTATATACTACCAATAATAATAAGAACAAACTTTCACCGAAATAATATGTATATATTATGCCCCGACTTAGTTGGTGTGGGGTAGCTAGACTTTGTATATATATTTTTCAAACAAAGTGACATAATAGGTTTAGAGTGGTTCACAAGCTAACCCTTCAAGCTTTGTACTTGCTCCAATTCTAGGTGTCATTAAATTCAATAATTGATTCATGCATGTTACCCCTTCACAAGCCAAAATTTCTCAAACTATATGCTTTCTTGTATCTTTATATTTGACTTGGGTGACGCTTCATATCCTAATGGGAGCAGGTTGGCCATGACTTAACAAAATGTCTAACAAATTTGCATAGTAGCATAATTAAACTTTGGTACAATACTATTATGTATTTTATACTTGTTGACAAATGAATACATTATTCTAGAATTTTTTTTTTTAATTATGTATGTGGATTCTAATTATTGCATGGGTTGTTTTCACATCAACTTTATTATCTGAATAATATTGCCCTCTTAACTTTTGTAATCAAGAAGCCTCTGTCATATAAGCTGGCATGCATCCATATTCAAATAAGTTAGTTATGGCTAATTGATTGTTAATTGTGAGTGTTACTCTTAATGAATAATAGTGGCAGAGAATTGTCCACTTCTGTAGAGTAGAGCATGCTATAGAAACTATGATTGAAAGTGGGTCCATTGATAGCATAAGCTAACCAAGGATGAGATTGAGATTGAAGAAGGAATTGCATTGGTTATTATGAATGAAACAATGGTTTTGGAATTCAATTTTGGTTTTCTTTATTCACAAGCTAAGCTAAGATAACACCTACACTAAAGAATGAGAGCTGTACACTTTAGAGAGTAAAGTGTGATCTCTCACAATTGATTTTATAGGTAGAATCAAAAATAAATATAAAAGAAAAACTATTTAATGATAGAAGATCATACTTTATTCTCTAAAGTGAAATTTAAATTTTAGAGGATCCAAATTCTCACATTGATGCCCATAATAAGAACATCATAATAGATATGACTTATAATGACGTGTATACTTGATCCATTTGTTGCAAACCCTATCCATTCCCTTTTCATTTATAAAAAGTTAAATGGCAGAATTAATTAGTACGTTAATTAGTTAAAAAAACAAAAATAGAAATAAATCATTTTGTTAGTCCAGCAAAGTTATTAATTTTAAAATGTTATAATCAACTTTGGCCTTTGTTAAATTTTGATATTGGAATTGTGATTTATTGACGCACTTTCGGCCGCAAATAGTGAACCATTCTGCCCTCAACTCTAAATTCTTTACAACTTTTCTCTATTCTTTATTCACGGACTTTTCATTATTGTAACATTTAGAAGTGTCAAACGGTGCACCGAGTTTGAACCTGCTCGTTATGACTTGGGATCGAGCAGTCAAAATTAGAAAAATAATTTAATTCATATTTTAAATTAGTCAAAAAAATATTAACTTGATTTAACTCGTTTGAGTTAATGAGTTAGACGATCAATTCGTTTGATTTTTTAATTATTTTATAATTTTAGCAATTTTTTGTTTAATATTTATATAAATAAAAAATTTATCATACATTTATATATTTTTATAATAAATTATCTAGAGTCTAAACAATTAGTTAACAAAAAAATATTTTATATACTAAAAGAGATTTTATATAACAAAAGATTAAAATAAAATAAAAAATCGTCAAATAAGCTTACTTTTGTATAGGGTTGACAATGGGTAAAGTAGTGTAGGGTAGGGTAGGGTAGGGTTTGAACTTTACCCTAACTTTTTTTGCGGGTTGAAAATTTTATTAAAATTCTACCTTATTTTATCTATAGGTTAAAAATCTTTCAATCCTAACCTTACACGCATCCTAAAGTTTTAAACCCTATTCTACCATACTCTACTCTATCTGCAGAAATATCAAATTTTTTTAAAATAAATATAAAATTCAATTATTTCGAATTTCATACATATTAATAAAATAAAAAATAAAAAATTAACGCTTTAAATTACTAAATTAAGTAACTAGTTTCGTAGTTATTCATTTATTATAAGTTATTACATGAAAAAAGATGTGGGTTCAACTCTCATCTACTTTATTAATATATCTAATTTTTATAAAATAACTTATTTTGAAGGCTCTATTTTAACTCTTGTTAGAGTTTATGCAAAAATGGTTTCTTGTTCTTATTTTGTTTATTAATTGTCTTTTATATAGATTGTGTAAACTTATTTTAAAATATTAATAAATAAAAAAATAGTATTAAAAAATTAATAATATAGCAGTTAATTTCAATCAATGTATAAACCGTCAAATAAGTTTGATACAGATAAATTTTTAATTTTTTATTGACTTTGAATTTTAAATCTTTTTAATTAAATTTAAAGTTTTTTATTTTAAAGAATTTCAGATTTTTTTTATATTTTTTTCTACACACATTCCCAAAGTACCCCTCGCACTACTGCCTTTCCATGCAAATTACGGCCCATACGTGTTCACACACGCATTGTATCTCATTTCTCACGGTTGGCTTTGGCTACATACACCTTTTAAATGGACGATAATGCCCATGAAAAACCAATAGTTTTACCGTATTCTTCCTTATTCTATGCCCACCCCTCCATACTCCAAAATAATAATTGTCATATTTCATATTTTATATTCTCCAACTCCTCCTCCTCCTCCTTTAATTTGGTCGAACTTTTGAGCCTGAGTTGTCCAATATTCATCTCATCAGAGTCACAAGCTTGGTATCTAATGAATAGTATTCTCTAGTTCCCAATTCACGAAAGAAATATACCCATATCAGTTGGTTTTCTTTTTATCATAATATAATTGACTTTATATATATTTCTAATAATAACTAATAATGATAATGATGTTACAATGTGTTTCTTAGTTTTAATCAAATTCTATATATATACACAAGTGACGACCTTGACGAAAAACAACTCATTGGCTCATAGTTTGACAAATCATGCATTAGAAACCTTAGGTGGCAAGATATAATAATCTCACTTATTATCTTAATCTTAATTATTAAGAAAGATGAGAGGCCACGACACTTTGTTGTACACGTGTGAAGTAAAATGGGGCCCAGTACCGCCCTCCACTAGAGAATTTTTTTACAACAAGAAGAAGTTCAAGAAGAACACGAAGCAGAGTTGTACTGCTCCTCCAAAGTTCTATCCACCAGATGATTATTTTTAATTTATTAATATGACGTTATGTATTTAAATATATGTATAAAATGATTTTATATCAATAGTGCATTAAAATTAAATTTTAAATATATATACAAATTAAAATGGAAAATAAAAAAAATATTGACGAATATTGATATAATTAGGTTTTCATGAAGATGATGTATGATTATTTTAATTAATTCAAACTTACAAATGAAACCTCACTTTTGGCATGATACTCAACATAATGTATAATACAAATTATTGAATGGTCCTTATCATTCTTGGTCACCACCCCAACATAATTTAGCAGGTTCATGAAATAGCATCTTACCCTAAAACAAATAAATAAATTATTCAATCCAACAATGATAGCAACAACCTAACGATAAGCACATATTCTCTTCTTAACCCCAAAAAAAAAAAACAAAACAAAAAATACAAAATTTAACCACCACTCTGCATAGTTCTTCCTCACACAGGGGCATGCCTCGTAATAACGCTACAAAACAAAGGGCAATTTCGTGCACATGAAGAAAATGATTTTAATATTTTCTTTTTGGTGACAAATGATTTTTAATATAAAAATATTTATTAGTTATTGGCGTTCACAACAGTGTTTTTAATAGTTAACAAGTATTTTCTTTTTAATTTTACCAATTAAAATATAATTTAAAAACACAACTAACTAATTATTATTATTATATTTTTATACAAGTATGAATAATATTTAAGTATAAATGGAATTTTTATTAAAGAAAATATAGAAAAAGGTTCTCAAATTAATATCTTTAAATAATTATTCATCGAAAAAAAATTATCTTTTACTTTGTATATAAAAGTAGTTGACTTGATGTGCCAAAAATATTTAGCATATAAATGATATATATTTTCGTTAAAGAAAATAATATAAAAAAGGTTATAAAATCAATTTTTGTAGGTAATTATTCATCGAAAAAGTTAGTTTTACGTTGTACCTAAAAATATTTACCTTAATGTCATCACTCAATATCTAAAAGAGCCAAAAATATTTAGCGTATATATGATATTTTCGTTAAAGAAAATACAGAAAAAGTTTTAAAATTAATCTTTTTAGGTAATTATTCATCGAAAAAGTTAGTTTTTACGTGGTACCTAAAAATATTTATCTTAATGTGATTATTCAATATTCTAAAAGTGCCAGAAATATTTAGCGTGAGTATAAATGGTATTTTCGTTAAAAAGTATAGAAAAAAATTGTAAAATTAATCTTTTTAGGTAATTATTCATCGAAAGAAGTTAGTTTTTATGTTGTACCTAAAAGTATTTAACTTAATGTAATTATTCAATATCCAGAAAATGCCAAAAATATATAGCATATAAATGGTATTTTGTTAAAGAAAAATATAGAAAGTTTTAAAAATTAATATTTTGGATAATTATTCATCCAAAAAATTATTTTTAAGTTGTACATAAAAATATTTGTATTATTGTAATGATTCAATATCTTAAAAGTTTTATAAACAATTGAACAAATTTTTTTCTTTTAAAATAATAAATATTATTTTATTAAAAATAATCTTTACAAATTAAATTTAATTATTAAATAATTAGCTCACTTATTTGATTAAACATATAGTCGGTAAGAATTTAAATTCTAATGCATCTACGACGAATTAGTTTTGTTAGGACAAAAAACTCACATTACTTGTTTTGTAAAGACAAGTGAACTGATAACTTAACCAATTTAAATTTATTTATATTATCAATCTAAGTGACTATGTTTTATTTTTTATTTTTTATTAAAAATAGGAAGAATCGAATTCGTAATTTTTTAGATAAACGTAAAAAAATTATATCATTTGAATTATAATTTATTGACGATTTTTAATTAATTACAAAAGAAAATATAGACGTAATTAAATAAAGGAATAATGAAAGTGGCATCCAAAACTAATTAATTACAAGGACGTCAAAATAAGGAAGATAAAAGAAATAATAAAAATCCAAAAGCAATGGCATATGATGAGCAGCCAAAAAAGACGAATACCAATCTTCTCTCTCTTGCCCTCTCCTTCCATCACGGTCTTGTGTATATAAATATATAGTGCAGAACTCACAAAATTGAGGTTTCCAATTTTCCATTCCATGACAGAGAAAAACACACACCACTGCACCATAATAATAATACTAATACTAATATTTATTAAATTAAATAATATTAGTACACATACATAATAATATGGATCATAATACTTTACGTCGTTTTGGGGAAATAATACCCAAAACTCATCGTAATCATAATTTTCTCTTATCACTCTTTCTCTTCGTCTTCTTCTTCTTCTTCTCATCACACGCAGCTTTTGACCTAGCTACCATCCCCTTCAACGATGGCTATTCTCCTCTCTTCGGAGATAGCAACGTTGTTCGCTCCGATGACGGCAACGGCGTTAACCTCCTCCTCGATCGCTTCACCGGTAAATTCAATTCTCTCTATTTTCTTCTTCTTTTCATCTCTCCAAATCTATAATTTTCACAATTCCGTAAAATTGAGCAGGTTCTGGCTTCATATCATCCAGTATGTACAAATATGGATTCTTCAGCGCTAACATCAAGTTGCCATCAAATTATACAGCTGGAATTTGCGTCGCTTTTTATGTAAGTCACTAAAACAATTATTTTATTTGATTCTTCTATGAAATAATTATAAATTGAAATTATAGCATTAGCATCCATCAATCTCGGTTGAACTGCGCTTATTCCTTTAATTTCTTTATGGAAATGAATTGATTATTCCGTGTAAATCCCAAACTTTTTTCGTTTTCTCATCATGCATGGATTCTTTCCTTCCTTGTTTCAATTTTTACTTTTTTGTTTTGAATTATTCCGTTGGGATCAGTAAAACGCGCAACTAATTAAATATTAGTCAAACTTTACTGCTTTAATTAATTCGATTAAAAGATATTTAAAAATTGCTGACAATGAGTGAAAAGTCAATTGAAGATAGGTACGTACAATTTAAGATTTTTGCACTCTTCAACAATACTGTGTTCACTTATGAAACTTTAATTAGGTTTCATGATTACTTCTACATACTCATGATGATGAATTGATTATTGTAGATTTTGATTTTATTATTTTTTACTTCAATATTTTTTTTAAAATTTTGGTAGACGTCAAATGGTGATGTGTTCGAGAAGACACACGATGAGTTGGACTTTGAATTCCTTGGTAACTTAGCGGGAAAACCGTGGCGGTTTCAGACCAACTTGTACGGCAACGGAAGCACCCACCGTGGCCGTGAGGAGAGGTATCGCCTGTGGTTTGATCCTACAAAGGAATACCATAGATACAGCATCCTTTGGACTGCCAAGAATGTTGTGTAAGTCTTCTAATTACTTTTAATTTTCCATCTACGGACTATGCTACTTGTAAACTAAAATTAAACATCAAAATTAGTTAAAATATAAAATATATTTTAAAATATAAATATTCATTAAAAATAAATTAAACTACATATATTTATATATAGATATATTAGGTGAAAATTTAAGTATAGTCTATGAAATTAATAAATAAGAGTCGTTTAATGAAAATTTGATCAAACCAGTCAAATTATCTAATAATTCTCAATTATCAATTTCACGTAAAGTCGATTACACCTGAATTTCCACCAATATATTAATAGCTGATTTTAGTGATTAATTTTAATTTATAAATAATATTTTTGTTTCACCTAATATATAAACTTAGAATTTAATTTTTACAAAGGTAAAACAGTTTTAGACTTTTAAAAGTGCATCTAATAACGTAATTTACCTTTTATAGTGTTAATGTATTAAAATAAACTCATAAATTTAAATAAAAAATGTTAAAGCAATCAATATTTAATTTGTAAAATACGGACTATGAATGGATATAATATATGACAGAAATTTATATGTAATTATTTTTATATGAAGTTAATATTTAAAAATTATTAAATAATTTGATAAATTTAACTAAATTATTATCTAATTATTCTTAATTACTAAGTCTACATAAAAATAATTGTATATGAGTGTTTAATGTTGACCCTGATATATTTTCCACAAAAATAAGTACAGAGGTTATAGCTTTGCATTGCCTGAAGATTAGAATTTATATACGTTTTTTATGAGCTAAATTTTATAGTTGAATTCATGCCGTCTTATCCTAATTAATATGATTTAGAGCTTATTATCATATGATATTGTTAATAAACCACATGAAGATTAATTAACAATCATATACAAAACTTTACATCCCCAATATTAAGGGAATTCTTGTGTAGTAGTGGTCTAATGTAATTCAAAATTGCTCCATGAAGAATAAACGTGCTAATTATTTGCAAGATTTACTTACACACATTACAAACTGTCAAAATTCAAAGTAGTGAGAAATACAAAATAGTACCCATAATCTTAAGGTTAAGAATAAATATTAAAATAGTGATGTATCGATGATATCGTGCACTTTGCTATCTGGTATTTCCAATGATGTCTTCCCTTTTTGTGCCTTTGTATTTGCCTCATGCTTGGAAAGTCTTTTCTGGAATGTGTATTTATGGAATATAGTATTAAACTTTAACGTGATGTGTTTGTGTATGTATGATCAATGATGAATCGTTTTTCTATTTTTTTTTTTTTGACTCAAACGTGAGGAAGGGATTTAAAGTGTTTGGAGTTGCGTGTGGGATGCGTTTTTATAAGATTATAATTGAAATTTGAAGGCATATAGTTTTCGTTGCTAAAAGGATGGTTTGGAATTGAATGATATAATTTCCAGTTTGGACAAGTGCATTATGGCCCACACTGCAACTTGAATTTTTTTTTTTTGTTTTCATAATTATATTATTATTCTCATTATCTTCTCACCATTATTATGGTGATCATGATAAGATATACAATGGATTAAACAAAAAATAATAATGTTCTTATATTTTTAATCACATAAATTTGTGCTTATCCTTATGTTTATCTGTATCACACATGTGACATATGTGAGACTCTATATCTTTTATTTCAAGTCATATAAATATCATGGTCCTTCTCATTATCATCATCATTTGAGTTGATTCTTTAATTTGATGTGAAAGCTTAATAGTAATATCCGGTGAGATTGTGGGTTGTGGGGTGAACAAAATTGCATTATTTCCCTAATTTATTAATTTCTGTATTATTACATATAATTAGTTATAATTTAATTATTTATGCTTCTATAATTTGATTGAAATTTCTCTCCTCTGATAAATTCAGTGGACCGTATGTGCCTAATTCATTATCCAATTAAAAGCTCTAAACTACCCATAAAGCAGGTTAATTAATTAGGACGGTGTTGTTATTGATCTTAATCCAACTGGACCTACAAAGTGTGGCATAAATAAAATTCATCAGAAAACAGGGAATTAGTTCGTCCACTATAAAGAAGCATGCATGTGAACTATGTTTTTAATTAATCTCTATGATCAATGGCAACAAAATTTAGTTAAATTAATTATCAACCAAACTAAAGCAAGCTCATAGATTCCTATACCATTTGCCAAACCTTCTTGTCCCCATAGTTCCACCTAATTGAAACTCAATACAACTAGCTGGCAAATATCTCTTTTTTATTTCATTGGAATATTTGCCTATGTGTGACAACTACCAAACAATAAGTTTTTTATTTTTTTATTTTTTAAATATTTAAGTTCAATAATTTTTATGTAACTAGTGCAAATTTTTGTATTCTAACATTTAATTAGATATTACCATGTAGTTATGAGATAGTACATAGAATATTAAGTAGTTTTTTTAACAAGTAAATTTTTTTTCGATTTTTAAACAGTAATTTATTAATGTGTCGTCAAAACCGTTTAAACCAATTACTTAGATAGTTGATAACTGAATTAGAGATTATCAAACCATGAAGGGATGTTTTATCCTTCTAACAAATTGTTAGACAAAAAATATATTTACTTTTTTTCTAGTTTGAAATTAGGCATAAATATGTTTAATAATAATTTTAACGGCTATGTATGAATTTATCTCAGATTTTACATTGATGAAGTTCCAATTAGAGAGGTGCTAAGAAGTGCTGAAATGGGAGCTGATTACCCATCTAAACCAATGTCATTATATGCAACAATTTGGGATGCATCAAATTGGGCCACTTCAGGTGGAAAGTACAAAGTGAACTATAAATATGCACCTTTTGTAGCCGAATTTAAAGACCTAGTCCTCAAGGGTTGCTCCGTTGACCCTATTGAAGAGTCCACCGTGGCCGGCCGAAGCATTTGCTCCGACCAACACGCCGATCTTGAGGCACAAGACTATGCTGCCGTGACCCCAAGGCGCCGCCTAGCGATGCGCCGGTTCCGGCAGCGTTACATGTACTATTCTTATTGTTATGACACATTAAGGTACCCTAATCCATTACCTGAATGTGATATTATACCATCGGAGAAACAAAGATTTAAGGAGACTGGAAGGTTGAAATTCGGCGGCAGCCACCGCCGGCAGTCTCGGCGGAAGGGCCGGACTACAACTCCGGTGGATGATGCCGATCAAGGTGATATGTGATGAGTGATGATTGGGTTGTAAATAATAGTGTCCAATATAATTTTATATGTGGTTTTGTCTATATAATTGTTTGAAACCATAAATAAACAAACCAAGTGATTATTTTTAGGTCAATTTTTTTTCTTCTTTTATTTTTTATGATATGTTTGGTGTCATGTTAGTGTATTATATATGTGTATGTTGTTGCAGTAGGTGGAATATATATTTACATGAATGAGTGCACAAATGAATAAGTCCAAGCTTTGTGTGTGTCAAGAATTGCATTGACGGTCACTAATTATATTATTTGTGTGATTGGTTTCTCTATTCATCAATTAATTTAGAGTGGTTTAGGTTGTATGTTAAATACAAAACTAGATTATGCTTTAACTTCGACAATTTTTTATTTTAAAGACTATTATAGGGTTAGTTAGTAGAAGCTAGGGAGAGTAAAATTAAATATAGGTGATGTTACGTTCTTTTTTCTTTCTAGTCTTCACAGGTAAGATATAGTAAAATTTAGAATTGGAATGATGTTAAGAGACAATATTTTTAATGAAAAATAAAAATTGATTAATATTGACTTAAATATAAGATAGATATGCAATATAAAAATATTCATTACTACATTTCAAAAATCTGAAATTCAAATGAGACATGTAGAAAGTTAATCATATATAAAGTGTGAGTTCATCAGTCATATTTATAAACATGTTATTAGTTAGGGAAAGTATTGGGAGCCAATGGAATATTTGTACAATGCGTATAATGGAGGTTTAGGAAGTATTAGAGATATAATCATTAGTGTTACCTTTTTCCGAAATCAGCTTAAGCTTTTAGGATGAGTGATTTTATGACATGAGATGTTTATTATCACTAGTACCGGATGATTATTCTGAATATTATGAGTGATGTTTATTTTGTAACTCATATAGCCTATTGTACACATTGTATAAATAAGCTATTGACTCTCTAGCGGGACTCGAAATTAGTTATTACTCTAAAAATAATATATGATCATTTCTATGAAAGAGAGAAATTAAATGATTAAAAATTAATTAAGAAATGAAAATTAAAGTTAGAGGATCTATCAACCATTATGAATAATGTTTTTCCTTTATCCAGTAGCTAGTAAGTGGCAAGTAGTGCGTTGTTTTCTTTAATTTTAAAAGCACTACAATATGCAAAAACCGTCCTATTGGCCGAGAAGAGTAAGGCATAGAAATTTGAAAGTGATTAGTGTCATAATAGTTTTTGGCTCTGAAATGACATCGAACCTACCTGTCGCTAACATATATGCTAATACTAATTAATTATATTAACCAGCTAGCTATATATAGTGCTTTGACACATCATTTGGATAATGAACTATGATTAAGCACTTGACAAAATAATAACTGCTCGATGTGATGATACATTGTTATTAGACGGAAAACTTTAAAGATGAAAAAAAGGTGTTTGATATTATATCCTACAAACTATATCAAATTATATATATGGTTATTAATTGTTAACTAGATTAATGAAATTCTTATTTTTAAATTATTATTAGAATACAGTTAGCTAGCAGCTAGCTATAAGTAAAATTGTTATTTAAACATAAGGAAAAGCATAGTGGAATATACACTATTTTATTGTCAATTAATTAAGAAAATTATCCCATATAATTGCATCAATTTACGTATCCGAAGTTAATCTATAACTTAGCATGAATATAGTACTAAAAGTAAATTTGTCTGTAAAGAAAAAATATACGAGGAAGTTTCATAAAAAAGCAGTGAAATAATACCGATAGTATAGTTAGTATATAGGGTTCGTTGTACCAACTAATGTTATTATTACTTGCTTAACCAGCTGGTTTTTATCTTTTTTTTCCCCAATTATTAGTGCGTGACCAGTTTTTTTTTTTCAAAAAGATAGTAGGTTATATTTTATTAATTATTAAAAATAAAATATAAAGATATTCAAAAGTTGAATAGTATAATAAAAGGTGGAAATTTTTTAAAAATACTACACTGAAGGTATTTATCTAACGGTGTGTAGTTAAAAAATGAAGAAAAATTTTAAAGAAGAAAGAATGGTAAATCAAATTGAATACAACTAAGAGCTTGCCTCATAGAGATGACGATCTAAACTGAGAGTTCTTTGGATTTTACGGAATAACTTGACAGAGCTTGCTAGAATGGTAGACGGCATAGAAGTAGAACCTTCAAAAATCAACTGGTTGCGAGCTTTCCAGCAGTTCCAGCAAATGATGGCAAGCAATTGAGGATTACGGTCAGCATTCTTCAACGGGTTAAGTATCTCTGTTGATGCAGTCTACCATGTCCAAAAGTCGTTAGAACTATGAGGGGGAATACAATCACGAAGATAACTTTGAGACCATACGTCTTTAACTCTAGAGCAATCGATCAAACAATGAGTGACTGTTTCCGTTGCTTCATGACAGCAGGGGCATATTGGTGATATAGATGGGATGCGGTGATGAATCTAAGCAAGTATCGGAAGTCGGCCATGGAGAGCTTTCCAGATAAATAGCATAATTTTGTGAGGCAAGTTCAACTTCCATAGATCAATCCACGATTTTTTCTGCTACATATAATTAGGGTAAAGCTCCAGAGGCGGATGGTAAAATAAATAGCCAATTCTGTAACCTGAAATTGTATCATATTGCTTGGATTTGTTCAAATCCCATTGCAATTTGTCTCTACTCTTCTGAATTTTAACTGACAAAATCCTATTTGCAACGTTTTGAGGAAATAATTCTTGAATGAGATTCTGATTCCAATTCCTATATTCAGTAATTAGATCTTTAACTTTTGGAACCAACTCAGAAATAGCCTGTCTATTTAGCATGTCAGAAATCATTAAAAGATACGAAGGAGACAGTCAAGGATCCTCAAAGGTTCGGATATTCTCACCAGTATCCACAGCCCAATATTTGACCAGTTGCTATGCTAAGTTATAAAATATATATAATCAGTATTCACTTTTCATTCATACGAAATACATGTGGGAGTAATTTGATAAAGATGCTTAAAATATATTTTTTAATATTTTTAATAATTAAAATTTAATACATATAATTAATTAAATTGTATTATTTTTGTTAAAATAAAATATTTAATTAAAAAATCGATAAATTATATTTTGAATTAGTCTAAATTAATACTTTTTATAAAACTAACAACAATATTTTTATTATAAAAAATAATTAAAATACTATTATTATTATTATTATAGGAGTATTTTAATTATTTTTTATAATAGGATTATCATAGTCATTTTTTATAAAAAAATATTAATTTAGATCAGTTTAATGTTTAGTTTATCGATTTTTCGATCAAATTAATTTATCTGATCTAATTTTAATAAAAATAATACAGCTTAATTAATTATATATATTAAATTTTAATTAATTAAAAATATTTTTTTAAAAATACATTTTAAATAATTTTATCTAAATAACTCCCAATATATATACTACAATAAAAATAGTGATTACAATACTTTAAAAAATATTTTTAAAATTAAACTAATATTTTTAAAAGAATATTGTTAAAAGAAATATTACCAAAATATAAAAAAATGTAACTTTAATTTTAACGATACGTGGTGGTAATCGTTGTAGTATATATATATATAATGGTTATTGTTTCCATGGAAATTTCCAAAGGAGTAGGTGATCGTTCATTTTCTTTATTTAGTATACTACTTACAATACATGACCCACAAATACGTTAGTTTAGTTCAAACGGTTTGGTTTATCTCTTAGCTTTCTCAAAATTTAATATAAGAGCATGTGTATTTGATGTATCGCATATAATTTTTCCACTCCACGTAATATTTATCGAGTAAATATCTATAGTCGTTTTTGAGATTTACGTAAATACTCAATCTAATCTTTAAAATTTCGATTTTTTATTGTAGTCTTTTAAATAGAACTTCGAATATTTAAAGTAGTCTTTGACCATATTTCAGGTGATGAGTTATCACCGGAATACTGACGTGACTTCGGATTACCACGTGGGAGGGGCCCAAAACATTGTCGTTTTGGTTTGGCACCTTTGATAGCCAAAAACGACGTCGTTTAGATGTTATTTAGTATGAAAAACAGTTTTCTCTCCCAACACAAACACTTCACTTCATTCGTTTCTTTCTCTTCCACCCTCTGACTTTTTCTTCATCTCTCCATCAATGGCGTAGCCGTAGGGTTGTATTTGCTGTCTTGAAAATTTTGAGAGAAAAAATAATCCGACCAAAAATTGTTATCGTTCTTTCCCTCCTTCACGAGAAGCACGAGGTTCTAACTCTGTGATCGAACTCAAAGTAACCTTCTTTTTTTGTTATACTTTGCATTTTCAATACAGTGTTGGTTGATGATATGCGAGTTGTTAGTGTAGTTGAGGTTATGGAGTTTTGGTGTCATTGTAGTGTCTAGGGTTTGAAGGCTGGCGGAGTTTGTGAGGTTGCTCTATTTAACCCGAATGAAACAGGGATGAAACAGGGAGATGTATGCAAGATTGGAAAAATATGTTTTCTTGTGGTGATTTTTTTTAATGCATTAATAGGCTTTCAAATTCTGCCTGTATTAAGTGAAAATTTAAAATTTCTTGCAGATAGAAGAGATGTTGGACATCATATTTCATCATAGGGGTGACTTCAAAAAAAATGCAGAAGGGATTATGGTATATTCTCCAGACAACAAGGCCTGTTTAGGTGATTTAGACACTGATACTCTAGATGTCTTCTACAAACGGAACTATCATAAAGAGCTTGGGTACAATGACATAAAACAATACTGGTGGCATGTTCCTGAAAAAGGCTTGGATAATGGACAACACTATCAGTACAAACACAGCTAACACTAACAACTGGGTAGTCACTTTTTGCATATGGACATCCTCCTCCAGCCTTCGAAACCTCCAATCAAAGTTCATCTTTGTTTCATAATCATCACCACAAGATTCTGACTTATCAGCATGTTCCTCATTCACAAAATATGCCCACACAAAAAATCCATACCATCTCGTCCCACTTGTCTATAACCAACAAAGAATCAAAGTTCAGAAAGGAACAACAGAAGAACATTGAGGGGATTAACAACACAAGTAATTATTCTAACCCATATTATAATTGGAGCAGCCATAAAACGGTTTGTTCGAATTCGTATCTGTACCAGACCATCTGAGAACCGGCCGACAGCCACAATCGTACCATTCTGGCGGGACCGATCTTCTGCTCTTCGTTTGTGTTCTCGTCCGGTTCCAGCTAGATGGAGAATGGACAGAGCTTCCGCCTGCAGTACTACCACCACCTATCATCGACATGAGTAGTGGCCCCAGACGGAAGATTATGAACAGGAAGCAGTGTATGAAAAAAGAAGAATAAGAGATGAAGATAAAGATGAGATAAACTGTATAAAAATTTGAGAATTTAGGGTTACATATAATAAGAGGGACTAATATGGGTACAAATTGAAAATTAGCCAGCTCAACTAGTCGTTGGACCTCTCCAGTGTAGCAAACCGAGTCCATGTTAGCGCTCTAGTGATGGTTCATCATCAAAAATATGGCCAGGGATCACTTTGAGTGCTCAGAACTTTATCTAGAGGACTACAATAAAAAAATCAAAATTTTAAGAATTAAATTGAGTATTTACGCAAATTTTAAGAACGACTATAGGTATTTATTCACTGAATATGGTAGTTCTTCATTACAAATAAGATTTGTTGGTACATTTGAATATGCAGAATATGGTAAAATTTTCCCCAAAATAGATGTATATGCTTTTGGTGTTGTTCTCTATGAACTCATATCCGGAAAGAAGCATTATCAAGACAAATGAGATTGTGACTGAATCAAAAGTGCTAGTTGCCTTGGTTTGTTATTTCCTTTTTTCTCTTTTTGTTGGTCTAATTACTATTTATAACTCATCACACATGTCACTCAATATATTTTCACTTTTTTGTGGGAAAAATTGCAGTTTGAAGAGGTTCTTAGTCAACCAGACCCAAAAGAAGATATTTTAAAATAGGATAAATTATCCATCTAAGCCAATAGCACACCATAATTTTACAATTCAGTAAAAAAATGATGCATAAATCAATCAGATACACATTTTTATGTAATTTAAATTAGAGCAATTTAAATTACACATTCATAGTAATTTGAATCACACTGATTCGAATTATGTGATTCGAATTACACACGCATACAAGCACTAATTCGAATCAACCTGATTTGAATTACACACTAATTCGAATCAGGGTGATTCGAATTACACACACGCTATCCATAGTAATTCGAATTGGACAGTTTCAAATTATTCAAGAGTTGTGTCCATAGTAATTCGAAAGAGAGAGATTCGAACTACACACATTTTGTGATATAATTTGCAATACTTTTCTGCCCATTTTTCTATTAAAAAATTAATAATTTATTAAAAATTAATAATTTAAAAATAAAAAATATATATTTTATTTCATGCATTAAAAAAAACTAATAAAATATTTAATTACAATACTTTTTTAAAATATTAATGAGTTATCAATTCAAATTCCATACGCTACTCTTTTGCCCATACAATACATTCTCTTTCGAATTACTATGGGCACCAACTGTTAAGTATTTCGAAGCTGCCCAATTCGAATTACTATGGATAGCGTGTGTGTAATTTGAATCACCCATTGAAAATATGTATTTTGTGTCTCTTTAAAATATTGAGACATTAATTTTTAACTTGAAACACTAATTATTTTTATAATTGTTTGTCATGTCTAACTTACCAAATAAAATATGAAATCGAAGGTCAGTGTTCACTGCTCACTTGTTCTTATTTTTTAAATTTTTTTAATGCTCTGGAAATCAAATCACGGGATGAATATTTGATCATTAAATGTTGTGATTTTATTGAAAGTTTAATTGATTATTTGATTATTGATTAATTCTGCTGCTTTACTTAGTTGTTGTTATTTTTTTTTCTAGCGCTCTCTGTTTGGGCTCTTTCTTGTGGTTCTCTCCTTTGTCGTCGTCACTTGCTTCTTCCTTCTCTGTTCGAGCTCTGCTTTGTTAATAGTATTGATCCTGTGATTTTGAGCTGTTGGATTTGTTTACCCATTTTGTTAGTTTCTGATTTTCTGTACTTATTTTTGCTTTTTTGAAAATTTGTTAATAAAACTGATTTTTATGATTCTGAGTAGTTACTAGGTTTGTTTATTGATTTTGTTAATTTGAGTTGCTTGTTTTGAATTGATTCTGTGATTCAATTTAATAACTCTGATGCTATAATTCCGAGCTATTGGGTTCAATTTATTTGTTTTGAGTTGATTTTGTGATTCAATTTGTTAATAATTCTTATTCTGTAATTTTGGGTTGTTTGGGTTCAATTTATTTTTGCTTGCTTTGAGTTTGATTTGGTGATTCAATTTGTTAATAATTCTAACCGTGGGATCCTGAGTTGTTGGGGTTATCCTGAGTTGCTGAGTTAATAAGAGTATAATACTAATGTTGTTAATTTTTGTTTATTCTGAGTTGTTGATTTTTTGAAATTCTGAGTTAATTTTATTGATGGTTAATTTTTGTTGGTTGTATGTTGAAAATGAAACAATCAAAAAGTAATTAAATCTTTTGCTGTTTATACTGATTTATTATGTATTCTTTTTGTATTTGATTTAATTTTTTTTTTCTAAATTTTCTCTCTGTATCTGAACTTGCTGTTTAATCTTTTATTTGCTGACTGGAGACTGAATTATTGCTGTTTTGTGTTTGTGTTTTACTGTTTGTTTTGAATTTTTTTCCATAAAAAATCTTGTTTTTCTGAACCTTGCATAAAACTTCATTTTTCTTTTCTTGTTTTTCGTTAAAATGTTTCAGATGAACGAGCTAAAAGAGATACAAGAATCCTCTTGAGTCATTGATATCATTATCTGCAATAAATGAGCAACTGAAAGCAGTGTCACTGACTAGTGACTACTGTTAATTTCTCTGTTCTTTTTTGATATGATGGTAGGTTGCTATTTTTTTAGTATAATATATCAAAAATATTTCACCATGTTATATGCAAATAATTTTTTATTTACACTTTGGTATAGTTTGAAGAAAAAAGGAGTGGATGCAAAATGAAAGACAATGAAATACTAAAACTAGGAGAAGATTTGAAGGTAAAAGAGAAAACATGCAGAAATAAGAAAGTCGAGGTATTATTCTTCTTTAATTACTTATATTAAAAGAATCTTATTTGCTTGCTATAACTTCACGATTATTTAATATTAAGAAATGGTAGCTCTTATTTGTTATTCAGATTAAGGAGTTGGAGAGAAAATTAAAAGAATAAGAGTTAGTTGCAGTTATTGAGAAGAGCTATTTATGTATAATGACTATTTTTTAATATATAAATAATATTTTTGTGCAATATTTTTGTATGCCTATTATATGTGCACTCTTTTGTAATAAATTTTGTGTATTTTTTATGTATTTTTTATGTACTTTTCTAATTTTATTGCTATGTGATTGTTGAATTCTTAAAGAATCTTCTTCTTTTAGCTAATTTTTTAATAAATGATAAAACCACGATTAAGTGATTAATTAAAGTTTAAAAATAAAGCTGCTGGCATAAACACAACGGGGTGGTGGCGCAGTTGGCTAGCGCGTAGGTCTCATAGTTTAAGAGTAATCCTGAGGTCGAGAGTTCGAGCCTCTCTCACCCCATTTTTCTTTTCTCAAATAAATTATCGTACTCTTTTAATTTTATTTTTTATATATTTTTTACCTACTTTTTTAATTTTATTATTGTATGATAATATAATGATGATGATTAAACTTTTTTTATATAGTATATAAACTTAATAATAATAATTAGCAATTTGTGAATGCATTTTTTTGTTATCAATTTTGCTTTTTTCAAAGAAATTAACGTACTCTTTTAATTTTATTTTTTATGTATTTTTTACCTACTCTTTTATGATTGAAATACCTTTTTAATATTTTAACAAAATTAACCTTTTATAATTAATTTGAAAAAACTAAATATCCTTTTAAGTTAAAGGTTATTAAATTTTATTAAGTCAGCAAAAAAAACATAAGTCACCAAAAGTAAAATTTATTAAAAATTAAAATTTGAATTTAACTTTAAAAAGACAAAATATTCATATAATCTATTATAAGAGGCTAAAATGTCCTTTTAGGATTAATTTTAAAAATACTAAAATATTTTTGTAGCCCACTTTTAATGTACTAAAATAATTTTTGAGGATTAATTAAAAAAAAGACTGCAATACACTTATAAAATTAACAAAAATTAGATATATTTTAGTTCTCAATCCATTAACTTTTTAAAAGTAGTATGGGATATTATAAAACAAAATGAATATTGTTTATTAGAGATGACTATCTTGTACTTCCTTTTTTAATTTCATAAATAAGCTAATAAACAAAGATCAACCTCTGGCCCTTTCCTCCAATCAAAGACCAAAAGTTTTTTTATTACAAAATAACTTAATATATACAATAGATAAACTAATATATTAAAACTTGATTTTTCATTCGAACTAGTGTATGTTTTCATGCTTTGCACGAGATAATACATAAAATTATATAAAATATTTTTATTAAAATTTAAATGAAAAATATATATAATAATTATTATAAATATTTTATAATTTAAAAATATTAAAAATAATTAATATTTATTCTAATCAATTTATATTGGTTAAATGGTTATCTCATTTGTCTGCTTAAGTAAGTATTTGGAGTTTGAATAGATTAATAATAAGTAGAGCATTAATATGTGGTGGATTAATTTTTGACTTGTCGAGTTAAAAAAGTCAATAGAAAAAAAAATTGTATTTGTCTTTAAAATAGATTAATTTTTCATTAATAGCAGCAATACTTATGAACTTTTGTCTTTGTTGAAATTTACTTAAAAAAATTTTATTTGTTGGTATCGTATTCATTTTTAAAGTCAAAATAATATGATCAATATTGTTACTTGTTAAAACTTCACATTTTATGAAATAATTTTTAAATTTTTACATTTATAAACTTATGTTATTACAAAAATTATTAGATCGATTAATATTTTTTTATAACAGGGTATATCAAAACACCATTGTTGAAACTTGATTTTTCATCTGAATATTTCTTCTTTTTTGGTCAAGCATATGAATCTTTAATTTCTCTAGCTATTTGCACTATTTTTTTTTCATCCTTTTCTATGTATTAAATGAAGGTAAGTTTCTTGTATCAAAAGCTTCTACCTGTTTCACTCATTTTTTCTTTTGCTAGCTAACGTTAGTTAGCTTGTAAAATTTTCAAAGTTTATACACATGCAATGACTAGTTCAAATACTTGTGAGAGTTTAAATTAAATAATTTAATTTAACATGAATGTTATGTCAGAATGAACTCTCTCATATTACAAACACACCCATTCTCAATTTCCTTAATTAATTAAATTCTAACTCAAATTGTGTAAATTAAAATGTTCCCTAATTATTATTATTATTATAACATGATGTGGCAAAAGGGTAAGCAAGATGCAATATTATGCAATATTGATGGCTAAAAATCTCAAAATCTGCTGGTCTCCTAGACTTTCTGTTATGCATTTATTATGATTTCTAAATCAATGTAATTTCTAATTTCAACATATATATTTCATTTTAAATCAAATCATTGCCATATAATTTTTTAGACACAAACACACACTAGAAGTTCATATAGTTGCTTAGTTCTAAAAGGCTAAAGATTGCATAGTTGAATTCTGATGGATGCAGTTGAGCTACCATATGCCCAACCATTTAGGGATTTTAAAGTGTTTAATAATAATAATAATAATAATAATAATAATTTAAGCAAATTAAATTTAGTGGATGCTTACCTGTTTATTAGCTTATACCCTTTTTTCTTAGGGAGATGCTCCCACAAAGTTAGAAAAAACGTCTTTTTATAAAGACGTCTACGTGTCGTCATATAATTGGACGTTTTTAGTGAACCAATTTTTTATAAATTTTTTAATTAACCAAAATAAAACTAATTTCAATATTTTAAAATTCGGTCAGACCGATCGGTCTAACCGGTTCAATCGAAAACCAACTAAAAAAATGGTCGGATCCACTTTCCAAACCCACCCCTTCCCCCTTACACCCACCCATTTCCCCTAGCACCCACCCCACCCCCCAATACGTGAATCATATATCACTATCACCTGAAGTCTGAACTCATAGCACCTTTCCAACTCACCCTACCAAAACCCTAAGTTCTCCCTGCAACGGGTCTGCCGCGGTGCCGCCGCCGTCCGTGCTGTCGGCGCCTCTGCTTCCTCTATCGTAGTTCGGCGTCCTCCTTCCCCCTGTCGCCGTCCTCTCTGGATTCTCTCGAACTTGGAGCAGCTCGCCGCTGTTTTACCACTCGCTGTCGTCTCGCCGGGCGCCGTCCATGTCGCCGTCGAAGGTTAGCGGCACTGCCTTCACTTCTTCGGTTCTTCTCTTCCTTTTATGTCCTGTTGTTGATTTTTGAATGTGGCCTTGTTGATTTTTGAATGTGAAACTGTGACTGGGTTAATGGAAAATCAAATAATTGATTTTGTGCTGTTGCTCTTTTTTTAATTCCTGAAGCTTTTGTTAAAATTTTCTTGCTGCTGCTAAAAATAGAAATCAAATCATTACTGAAATTTTGCATGTTGTTAGTGGATTTAAGCGGTTAAGATAGGTTAGGATTAGTTTAGTAGATCTTTGTTAAGTTGCAAGTGTTGGATTATGGCCATTATGGATTGAATTCCGCTGAAATCTGCTTGATTATGCTGAATTTCTGCATTGCACACCACATGCTTGGTTGAATGCCTATGTAATGTTTTGCATTTTATTTATGTGTTGTATCTACTATAAAGATTAAATTGCGAAAATGTTAGGCACACTGTTCTTGGATGAGGCACTTTTGGCTATATTTTGATGCTTGTTCAACTTACAATTCATTAGCACATTGATTTTGTTTTGTTTTGTCAACACCTATAGGATTTCTATGTTCATGATTCTTGAATTTTGGGTGAATCCTCAATTTGTGTGCATTTAATTTGTTGTTTTCTGCAAGTAAAGAATCTTCACCGAGAGAATGTTATCTACTAAAAAAATGAAAATATATTACAACTTTGAGTATGCTTTATATTTTGTTCTGGAAAAGAAGGATGGTATTTCAAAATTTATATAGGTTCCGATGAATAACATGTTCTAATAGATAAAGTATATAATTAAATAAGTTCTTAATAAATTTGGTTTAGAATGATTTTGTTTCAAAAATATTTAATTACATCAAAATTATTGAATTTTATAAAAGTAAGAGATAGATTTATTTAACTTTTTTTGTTTTGTTAAACTATGTTGTTTATTTCATTCATATGTTTATTTTTTACTTGGTGAGTTGAATCATTAGGAATTACTCATGTATTGGTCTTATTTTACTAATGAGGCCATAATTATATCCCTTTTTTATTTATCGCGTATAAAATTGTCCACTATATATTGCTAGTAAAACTTGATAAAATTTTGTTTTATTAATGAAGCTCGACTAAGCTTGGAAGATCTACAGACGGCTATAACTTTTGGAAAAAGAGGAAGGTAACTCTTGAGTCAAATCCTCTGTTTAATTGAATTGTATAAATAACATTTGTGTGTTGATGATGCATATAGGATCGGTTTAGGTGCAAATGTGCAATATGGAAATTTGCGATTGGGTAAAAAATAAAGTGTTGAAGTACAAAATTGGAAGAAAGAGTATTACCCAACTAAGTTTCGATGTTAGTGATGTGTCTATTATTCCTATTGTATGTGTCTATTATACCAAATTGTTTGAACCATTTGAGTGCCATGATAGATAAAACTAGTGCAAGTTCATCCATCCAAAAAGACATGATGTATGGAAGTGATATTATAAGCATGACCCTATGGGTGAAAGGAAAAGATGCTGAGTACAACAACATTCTCGGCTTAGTAAAAAACATTGATCTTTCATCTAATAAATTGTTGGGGGAAATACTAATGGAAATCACAAACCTATCTGCTCTGATTTATTTGAACTTGTCCAAGAATGAGTTAAGTGGTCACAAAGTATTGGCAATATGGAGTCATTGGAATCCATTGATTTCTCTGGCAACCAACTCACAGGGGAGATCCCTCAAAGCATCACAAACTTGAACTTCCTGAACAAGCTAGACTTGTCCTACAATCACTTGGAGGGCAAAATCCCAACGGGCACTCAGTTGCAAAGCTTTGAAGCATCCGATTTCGTCGGCAACAAGCTATGTGGTCCACCAGTGCTGCTCAACTGTACCATGGATGGGGAAGTTCCTGATGATGATGCTAATGACAATGAAAAAGAGAGAAAGAATCATGGAGTGAAGTGGCTGTTTGTGAGTGTGGCTTTTCGATTTATAGTGGGATTTTGGGGATTTATGGGTCTACTGTTCATATTCAAATCATGGATGTATGCCTATTACCATTTCCTTGACGATGTGTGGTACAAACTTCAATCATGTATGTGACTTTATGATGTTTTTCTGGTGCTTGGTTTTTCCTTTGTGTGCATGGAGTTTGTAATGTTTTCTTTTCATTTCTTTTTTGTAATAGTGGAAATAAAAATAATATGCACTTGTCCTGCTTAGCTGGTTTAAATGTAATCCAGTTAGTATTGTTGTCCCTATAATAATAACACTTAATGCGAGTCAGATTTGGAAAAATCCAAGTACCATCTGGAAAGATGCACTTACGATCAAGGCACTTTGAATCCCTCTTTGTCTGAGTGAATATCTGAGTTATAGAAAATATTTTAGTTTTTTTTAAGAGAAAAAAAGAGAACTTAACCATTTAAGCCAAAATCAGCACAATGGGTAGCATCTAAAGAAAGAAAAATGACATTAACCTCATAAGGATCTGTATATAAATCATATCTTTTAGCTTGAACTATTGAAATGATTGGTATTATGTAACTGTATGAACCAGCAATAACTGTTGGCAATCTGGTGGCTAAGACTTCAATTGAATACAAGTCATAAAACTTTGGGCAGAAATATAATTCCATATGATCCTATGCAACATTGTATATCAGAGAGTAAAATCACAGTGAATACCGCTTGAATGAACAGAGATTACCCAAAGAAAATAAGTTGTCGATTAACAAGAGTAATTGGAATTAATAAGATACATTCAATACTCAGCAATATATTCCAGATTTCCAATGTTACTTTTCTCCCAAACTTGACTACAATTAAATCCGAGCGTAACCAACCACAGTAACACAACCATCCAGGTTTCTGCACTCAATAAAAGTAAGACAACTTTATTTGTATATCTGACATGTAAAACTGTCCCATGGTTGCCATCTACCCAGCTTGAGTGAAAGTGGAGATTCAGCATTTGAACTCACATAACTTGCCATATTAACAGTGACCTCTCCAAGGATACTAGATCTTCATGGTCCCTGTTAAGCCACATCATAATTCAAACAAACTTCTAACTGATAAAGAAACATCTTAACTACAAAGTAGAGTATACACAATAGGAACAGCAAACAGCAATAGTATCAGCACCATGGCAACAATAAGCTTGAGGAGACATTCATCAATCTCCTTGGAAGAATTATCTCCTGGAAACAATACAAATTCTGAAAAAGAATCTGACCACTGACAACTCCCATTTTGCACCAGCACCTTGCTTGACTTTGCAATAGCTTTACCACTTTCTACCGAAACAACAGAAACAAGCAGCTTCCCATCCCTTGGGTACCTACAAATAAGAGAATCAGTATTTGTTATTATTAACAGAACCATCTATTTCCTTTATTTCCCCGCACACTGAATTACTATTGAAAACAATTCTAAAATCAACATACAACTTTTTTAGCAGCAAAATTTGGATAAAAAGAGTATAATTTTGGTGATTTAAACATTTCTCCCCTTGATTACAACTACTTTAGAACTTAAAGATAAGTCATCTTTGCTTACTTTTAACATGTCACTCCAGTCATTCAACATTATGATTTGTCCCACTGCTTAGTATTAAGTTATTAATAATGTGAATAAAAATATGTATGAACACTTGTTATTCATATCAAACCAACAACCCGATCTGCTACTTGCATTTGATAAAACATTCAAGTCTCAAGGATTCTATATTATACCTCAACAGAACAACTTCACTTTAGTTCACCTTAATTAATTATCATCCATTTCCAATATACTAAACTTCTTCACATAATAAATTTCATCTTCTTTGATAAAATTCAACAAATAAAACACTAGTTTTCGCTGTTTCTAAATTAGAAATAGGATCTAAGATTCTGAGGCTTGCATTGCAAATTCCGCACCAAACGCATAATCAGTTCATCACCGCGGATCAACAATTGCGAACGTACGAAGCATATTAAGCTAACGTGAAAAAAAAAACACAACAAATTTTCACACACTATTGCATTAGCATTTATCAACGTAAATGGAAGAATAAGGGAAAAATAAAAATTAAATTAAATTACCTGAAGAGCCTTAAAATGAGAGAATCAGAACTCAAATCTTGTATCAGCTGCAGATTTCGAAGAAGCCTTGTTCTTACTCAACCGAAACATCCTCTCGTCTCTCTTCTGAATCACACTCGCGTTCATAATTGGTAACTGGTAAGGTTTCATGTGATTAATCGTAATGAATGGAATACAATACTTACCATTCCACGTTTCTTGGTGACTGCTTGTGCTTCGGTTCAAGGGTGTCGGAAGAGTATATGATCATTTATGTTCAACAACTACATGGATACGCAATATCATCAATTCACTTGCTAACTCTGTATGCACTTAACATATAACACCAAACAAGGAATGAATTCTAAAATTTCAGTTCAATTTGGTGTTAAGCAAGAACATTCACCAAGTGCATAACCAAAATTCAATCTCAATCATCATAAAAACTTATAGAAAACTGCACAATATGAGTTACAATGCCTGATGAAAACAAAATTTGAAGCCTATGATGATCAGACATAAGATTTAACTTTCAGTCAATTTATCGAACAGGTTGTATGCCGGATTCATAAACAGCAATTTCAGTTTAATGTAAGCATCAATCAACCCAAAAATTTCAACCAGCCAATACACATTCAGTCCAGAAACACAAATAATCAACTATCCTAAGTCTAACAAGATCAGTAAAAGCATAATCAAAAGGCACTGAAATAAAAAAAATAATTAGAAAAAAAAGAAACAGATTCCACCTGCGTTGAGGAGTGAAAAAAGAAGATAGCGTAAGGAGCGGAGGTAGTGTCGTAGCGGCACAGAGTTTCGCCGCCGCTGGTGGTTTTCACCGGAACTGGAAGGTGCAGACAGAGGTGGCGCCACAAACAGGGGTGTTGCGTACAGGAGGAAAGAAATGGAGAAATAGGGAAGAAAGAAAAGGAAGAAGGGAGGAGGGAGGGTTAGCGACGGTGGTCGCCGGCGGTAGGAACGGACGGACGGACGGAAGGTTGGTGTGGAGGTCTGCGGACTGGGCTGGGTTTCAGAGAAGAAGAGAAGAAAGAAAGAAGGTTGGGCGGGCGTGGCTTCTCAGGGTCACAGGGTTTAACTCGCAGCAAATTATTTCACCATTTCACTGTTAAGCTTGAATTTGGGCTTGGACAGATCAGGGGTTAGGGTTAGAATTATTTTTTTATAGAGATTTAATTGTGTTTTTAAATTATTAGAGATAAATGTCTGTAAAATAAAAAATTAAAGATATATTTGTCTTTTTATAAAAAATTCAAATATAATTCGGTTTATATTGTGTAAATTGATCAGAACAAACCGAATCTAATAATTATAATACGGACAATTAGGTTTATTAATTTTTTTTAATAAACTGATTTTATTCTGAATTATTAAAAAATAGCTTATTAACCGGTTTAATAGAGATATCCAATCATACTAACGTCTTTAAAAAAAGACGTTTTTTGTGTCTTTATGTAAGTGGCCTCCTTTTTCTTATATCTTATGAATGTTAGGAAAGTGGTCTTAAATTAATGGAACAGCCACTTAATTATAGAATTTGTTAATCTTGCTCTATCCTCCTTTTTAAGGTTTCAACATCGCTAATTGATTATCTTATCTGGATGGGAAATTGACCATAACAATATTGGGGAGCCTAAATTATAGGTGCAGGCCTAATCATCATCACCAACAACATATTCTGGTTGGAACTACTTACAGTTACACATGCTCTTTATATCACTATATATAAACCTATTTATTTATTTAATTTATTTATTTGAAAGGTATTTTTATTTCACATGTACTATGGTGATATGTGTTTCAATGTTTTTAATTATTAATTTTAGTCATAAAATGATGAGTAGAGAAGAATTAAAAGATAAAATATATTAATAAATAAGACGAGAGATGAATAAAAAGATGAAATATATCTATAAAATACATCGTCAAAAGTATAAAAACTTTTTTCGCGAGATATTGCTGGTGAACGAATGACCTTTTTCTTCGCGCAATAAATCTAAAAGAAGAAGAAAATGAGAAATAGAAAAAATAGAGAAGACAATAAAATAATGAAACTAATAAGTTTAGGATAATTTTAAAGTGAAAAATATTAAAAAAAAATAATTCAAGATATAATTTAATTAATTTTTCAAATTAAAAATGTGTCTAAATATTTTAGAAAAACAGAAAGTACATATATTTTATGCATATTTATGTCTTTATAACTTTAATTTTGTGTCTTATAAAAAAGGCTATATATATAACTGTATTCATAGTTTTTCGTAAACATAGGCATTAACCAAACGGTGTTTGACATATTTTATATTTCTTTTTCTTTATATATATATATCTACTTTTCAGACATTAAAGCAGTCTACCAAATGATTAGCCATCTTAAGAAGAATATAAATTTTTTTTATATCTAGCTATCTTATTAGTATGAAATATTTTATATAAAAAAAGTTACATTTATCTTCATTGATGATGTATTATCTTTACAATGAAATTTAGTATCACATTTTATAAATTATAAAGGTACATCGATATAATATCAATTAACTTTCAGAGGAGATCAATATATGATTTGTGTAAATTGAACAGACCCATGATAAATTTCACAAAATTTCATTAGAGCTCATTGTAATTTGTCCTAATCATAATAAAGGTCATAAATCATAATGAAAACCGTAGAAAACAGAGAGATGGGCATGACCTTTTAAGAGAAAAAAATCCACACTAAAAAGATGGGCTTGACCCAAGAGCAGTTTAGCTTTGAGTCGTTTTTTTTTTGGTCATACACTCTTAGTAGATACCATTAATATCAAGAGTTTTTAGCAAGTGACATATTTAATTAATAATAATTGTAATTTTAAATAAATATCAAGAATATTTGTAATCACACGAGTTAAGTTTATGAATTTAAAAATTTAAAAATTATTTTATAAAATATAAAGTTTTAACAAGTAACAATATTAATAATATTATTTTGAGTTTAAGCAAGAATATGTTACTAATAAATAAAATTGTCCAAGTAAATTTTAATAAAGACAAAAGTTTATAAATATTGCTATTAATAAAAAATTAATCTATTCTAAAGATAAATACAATTTTTTTTTATGAATTTTCTAGCTCGGCATCTCAAGAACTAATCCACCACATATTGATGCTCTATTTATTAAGGGTCTGTCGCTAACTAATGAATTGTTATACACACAAGATAAGATTCAAACTCAAAATACTTGCTTAAGCGGACAAATGAAATGATCATTCAATTAATTCAAATTGATTAAAATAAATATTAATTATTTTTAATAATTTTAAATTGTAAAATATTTATAATAATAATTACTATATATTTTTATATTTAAATTTTAATAAAAAAATTTATATAATTTTATGTATTATCCTACGTAGGACACGAAAGTATACACTAGTTTTAAATAAATATCAAGAATATTTGGTGTATGGACAGTGTTATTGATAAAAAAAAAAAAACAAAATGGCAACAAATATCACCGAACCAATTTGTGGACCTTCAACTGCGGGGAATGGATCATTGTGCGACCAAGTAAAATGAGAAAGACTTCATACGAAACCTCAAATTACGTTGGCTTAGATATAGTCTTTGAAGTAGCGTGGGAAAAGAAAAACTAATTGTATGGACAAAGATTGGAGAACACTGAGAAAAAGTCCACATACTTGTTCAATTATTGGCATTTTACGTTGTTGAAAATCTCAATAAGGGTGTTTAGTGAAAAGGATGTGTAGGATGTTTTAGCTGCTCACTCTACCTATGTTTAATGTGGATGGTTAGAAGAAATAAATAAATAAAATTCAGAACTAGATGAGAAATCTGATACTCAATTTTCTATCTCCCTCCATTTTAAAATAGATGATGCTTTGACATTTTCATTTTTTAAAAAATAATGTATTTAGATGTGAATTAAGGGTTGTTTGCGGTAAATAATTTAATTAAATTCTTTTGATAAAAGAGTTTAAAACATATGGATTTATATTAAAATAGTTTATAAATAAATTATTTTATGTTTAAATTGTTATTATAGAAATACTTGTTTTAAATAAGAATAATAAAATAACTTTTGAAAAGGAGAGAAATCAAATTTTTTTACTATTTTAAAAGTTTTTAAATAATTTTAAAAAAAATTAAAAGCATATTTAAAAAACTGTACTAAACAATGTAATTTTACATAAGTCAAAAAATCCAAAAAAATACCTTTTGAAAATTTTTAAACGGACTCTAAATCTAGATACATTATGTTTTGGTTTAATTATTAGTCTTTATAATTTTATTAAATTTGTAATTAGATCTCTATATTTTTTTCGTTCAACTAGATTTCATATTGTTTATAATTTTGTAATTAAATTTTTTTATGTAAAAAATATTAAAATTAATAGAATATTCTTTTCAAAAAATATGTGGTCAGAATTTTAATTAGATTCTTAATTGTAAGTACTTTTAATTTGCAAAATCCGTTAACTCTTAACAATTTTTGTACACTAATAATAATTTAATTATAAAATAAAAAATAATTTAAAAATTTAATTAAAAAATAAAAAATATAAAAATCTAATTAAAAATTTAATAAAAATTATAAAAACCAAAAAAATAATTAAACCTTAATTTTTTAGACAAATTATTTTAAAATAGAAGAAATATATGTTCTATTTTGATATCTAGAGTTGTATAATTTTATTTATTAAATCTTGGACGTATCCTCCGTTAATAAGAGAGAGAACATTTTCCACTCCGAAAATTAATATTTAATCCACATGTAACTAATGATTAAAAACTTAGGCAGGAGAGCCAATTTTGTTGGGGAGGAATTTTGACCAATCCATTGTGTTTAATCTTCAAGAAAAATGTCACACGTCAAATCTTATCTTGTGACAGATAGAAGATTTTGACTAGCTAAAATGTTACAAATTAGATTCTTATACAAGAGTAATTTTATATCCATAGTAAATATTATCATTTTTTATTCGTGTTTAGTCAATAATAATTTATTTTTATACAAATATAATTTATACTTATATTTATAAAATTTTGTACATATAAGACGATACAATTTATATTTATATTTTTTAAGATTGTAGATATTAATTAATAAAATTTATTTATTAAAGACAATTTAATATTTATATTTGGTAAAGGTTCCTTTGTTAAATGATAGACAACAATATTAAAAATTGCTCGCCAAGAGTTTCTCGTTATACTTTAAGACATGAATTAGGCCAAAGGTCATGTAAAATTTTGCTGGTCACTTTTCCTACACAAACTTGTTTTGAGACTCTGTAAGCAAAAATAATAAATTTGACTTTCTAGGGTCCGTTTTGAGAAACACTAAAAAATTACTTTTTTTATTTTTAACTTATAAAAAGTTATATTAATAGTGTTTGGTATAATTGTTTAGATAAATTTTTAATTTTTCAAAAAGTTATTTAAGAGCTTTTGAAAAAGTTAAAAAATGTAACTTCTATAATAACTTTTCAAAGACAAAATAACTTATTTAAAAATTATTATTAATAAAAATCTTTATATTTTAAGCTTTTTTTTTTCAAAAGAACTTATTTAAAAAATTTAGCCAAACCCTAAGTTTTTTAGTGACATTATATTTGCTTCTCAAAATTAAATAAACAAAAATGAAGCAAATGATTATTATTTGAACAGCAATGAATCACAGGTATATTAATGAACCAAAAAGTCAGAAACCATGTCTGAAATCTGGATTACTTACAAGTGCTAGCTGAAAAAAAGTCAGCACTAGAAACAATAGAAAAGAATGAATCAAGGGAATTGAAAAGATCCTCCAATATCAGAGCTACCTGAAGGAGGATCAATGGCAACCCAAAGAAGAGAAATGGTGATTGATATAAGCCCTGACCATACAAACACAATGGTTGGTGTTCTACCCCTTCTTCCCATGAGCCCTTTTGCAAACGGATAGAGATGAGCCAGCACCCATAAGCTGAAGAACACACCACCCAGCAAGCTGCTCCATTTTCGATCTTCGCTGTATATAGTTCTGCTAACTGCCACAGCTATTGCTATCAAGTTTACCATCATGATGGTGATTGGTGGTATCATCAGAGATGTCCATTTGATGATATAGAGGTCAGCAAATTCGTCGTTTTCGTCGTCCCCGGCTGACTTTGATGTCAAAGTGAATGAAATTTCAATGCCAGCCATCACCTTGAGTAGGCCTTGGAGAACTGCAGCAAGGTGGGCACTAGTGCCTCCTATCAGCCAGAATTGCTCATTCCTCCACCACTCTTCGAGTTCAATACCGGACCACTTAACCTCGAGGATGGCGAGTAAGATAAGGGTCACAGTGATGCCCAAGAGGTACACTAGGAATGTTACTTGGAGGCTCTGGACGATGAACTGACCGGTAAGGAGGGAAAGAGCTGGAAGGAAGCAGTAAACAATGAGGAAGATTGATGTGAATGGATAGATTCCAACATTGAGGTAAGCTATTCTCTGTAGGAACTTCAATTTCAGGCTGGCCAAAAGAGCATTGTTTCGAGAAAAGAATATTTCGACAGAGCCGGTAGCCCAACGAAGAACCTGGTGGAGCCGGTCGGTCAGGTTGATCGGAGCAGTGCCACGGAAGGCATCCCTCTTAGTCACACAATATATGGACCTCCATCCCCTATTGTGCATTCTATAACCTGTCACAACATCCTCAGTAACAGACCCATAAATCCACCCGATTCGAAGGCCCCATTCAGTCTTGTCTTCATACCAGCAGGAGATAACATTGATAGCCTCTGCCACAGTAGCAGCATCCAGAAGATCCCGAGGAAGGGTTAGAGCACCCGGTGGTCTTCCATTTTTGATTGACGAATGATCAGCGAGGGGTCGACCTTGGAACTCGGCCACCCTGACTGAATCAATAAGGAGACTTGAGTTGCCAAAACTCTTGGGAATAAGAGCAAGGCCTTCGTCGTCCGCGCCACCATTTGCAAATGACTGATCCTCAACAGAACCAGTTTCCGGGAGTGAGGCAACTGTGGAGGATTTCTTATTCTTGCGGCCGAAGCAACTAGACTCTTCTTTCACCCGAGGTGGATCAAAGCCGTAGAGTGCAGTCCTTCTGAATAAGCAACCTGTGCCTACATATACAGGACCTTGAATCCCATCAAGGGCGCGCATATTGACATCAAAGAAGACTGTGTTATGATTGGCATAGCGATCCGAAGGGTCTATTCCTTCGAACCTCTGAGGGAATTGAACATAGCAGATTCTGTCACCACCACGGTCCATCATGAAGCACATACCTTCTCTCAATGCCTGGGAATTAAATATGTAATGGTCACAGTCCAGATTAAGTATGAAAGGACCATTTGACATAATGGCTGAGGCTCGGACCAGCGCATTCATCGCCCCAGCCTTCTTGTTGTGATCATAGCCTGGTCTTTTTTCTCGAGAAACATAGACAAGCATGGGAAGCCGAATATCAACTTCGGTTAAATTCATAGCATTTGCATCTGATGCAACACCAGTTAGTGGTTCATCACTTGGAGGTTTTAACATGACCTGCATTTGTGTGAGAAAATACAACATTTTAGACTAATTCTGTATCATTATAAATCTTGAACACTCCAAATTAAAAGCTATTCTTAAAAAGACTGAAAATTTACCTGTATGATACTAGCATGATCGCCCCTAGAATGTTCCGATGCTGGAGTTGTCCAAGTGCCAGGCCAGTGGGTACCATCTGCCATCCAAGTAGCTTTAGGAATTTTCACATTCTCCATTGGTTCATCATGTCCATTCTCCCTCCAAAGCTTCATAGCTTTTATCTCTTCTCTGGCATTGTAAGCATCAGAACGCCGGCGGATTGAATCAGGAAGGCCATTGATCCGAACCTTGAACTCATCATATTCACGCTTTACCCTCCTTCTATCCCTTACAAAGTCAGGGAGAACTTTGTTCTTGTAGGGATCTCTCTTCATACTAAAGTATGAGTCAGGGTTCCTCGGTTCAATGTCATGCTTTCGACAAAAAGGAACCCACAAGTTGGCAAAACTTGCAGCCTCTGCCATGGCCTCAAAAGTTAGAAGAGCGCCTCCATCGTCAGAGACGTAACATGCAAGTTTCTCTACCGGATAATCGGCAGCTAGAATGGAAAGAATTGTATTTGCTGTGACAAGTGGAGGTTCTTTTTCAGGATCCGCAGTCGACACAAAAATATCTATTCCTGGGAGATCAGACTTGCCAGAAGGATTGTTGGGAGTGGGAGTTTCAAACTTCTCCTTCAGAACATCAAGATCGGCGAACCGGTTGACAGGGAAGAGCTTAGGAAGCTGATCAAGCAGCCAGGAGAAGGCAAACCAGATTTCACAAACAACAGACATACCCCATAACCAGAGTGCATCTTCATTGGGGTTTCGAACCCTCCACGCTAAGAAGAAACCAAGAATCACTAGCCGAGCAAATATTATTAGCCTGAAATTTAAAACACCATGAAAATTAACTTTCAATTAGTTAATATCTTGATTCAAATAATACAAAAGTACATAGAGCATCCATCAAACATTGACCAACTCCAACAACAAGAAACTAGAAATTAACTACGAATCAGATAAATTAACATAATTTATTGGTTTAGAATGAAGGAACACTAGTTATAAATTCAGTTTTCAGCGAAGCAAAGTGCTAAAAGATTCAGTGGTATCATTAGTGAGGTACTAAAAGATTCAATGTAAAGCAAAAGAAATTAAGAGGAAAAAGGATCTTATACCTATATGGACTCAGAATTGCAGCAGAGATAGTCAATTTCCGGGTCAAAGGTCTCCATGGCTTTTCCTTGAACACATGAGGGTCACCACCCATCCATTCAGAAATAGAACTAGCATCGTTTTCCGGCTCTTTCGGCCACATAGCATTCCCATAGCCATAGCTCCCCTTAGTTTCAAACAACCACTGAGCATGATCAAAGTCATTATTAGCCTGGCTCCTTGTCAAAGTCCCCGATTTCATCAACGACAACCTCCTCTCCATCTTCGACACTCCAGCACCGGGTGGCAAGGGCAGTGCAGGCTGCTGGCCGGCCCTATATCCATCATTCGCATCCAACTCCTTGTAAGGTTCCTTGCAGCCAGGGCAAATCCCCTCACCGGTTCTCAAAGCATCCCTATAACAATCCCTGCAAATCTTGTAATCACACTCACAAGGGAGTATGTCTAACCCCCTCTCATCGGTCATAACCTTCCCATCACAGCCAGGGACCGCGCAGGACGATCCCTTCACCCCCGACATCTGGGGGTGGCTTGACTCAGACTCAATCATCTTCTCCTTCAAATGAGCCCTTGTAACCTGATTGAAACCCCCAGTAAACAATGAACTAGATGCATATTGGTCCTCCACTCGCCTCGAAGTCGATCTCTCCAGAGCAATCTCCATTGGTTGGTTATCAGGGGTTAGTGGAATGTGAACTGTGTAGGTAGCAACACCACCACCACCATTCTCACTCTCTTGATCTTGATCATGATCAAGATCATTGCTCAGTTGGGTGATTTTTCTAACCATTGATGAACCGTGTTTGAATCGAGGTGACTTAGATGCCATGATGAGAAATGAAAATTCCACAGTTCCAAACACTCTCTACAAGACCTGAAATTTCATCATCCAAAAACACCACATCCACTACTTCATTACCATCGTGGACTTATATATGTGAAAAAAGACAATTAAGTTAAATGAATAATTAAATAATAGAAGCTTAGAAAAGTTCAAAGAACAACAACATCAGCAACCACTCCCAGTGGGAAAACTGTGTCAAATGGCAAGACGTGGTTCATGAATTTATAAACAAATGCAGTGTGGCAAAGACGATTTCTAATTTCTATCACAAAAATGTCTTACCAACTCAATGACAACCAATCAATTGTGAGAGAAAAAACAAGCCGAGTGAAAAAAGCGCGTGTTTTTATCAATTTGGATGACGCTGGCAAGTGAAAGCAAAGAAAAAGAAGACTCAGTCCAAAACATAGATCAAAGATATTTCAAAACACACTCAGAAAACAAATATAACAACACCCCCATTTAAAAATTCCAACACAAACTCACACAGACAGAACAGAACAACAAGATCAATGCCGGCCCGGAAGCCTTAAACGTTCACTGAACTTGAAAGTTGCAAACTTTTTTTTCCCTTTTCTTCAGTGGTTTTGAGAATGATGACCAAGTTCGGTGCTTTTGCAAAATTGTGACCAGCTTTTTGTAAGGTAAGGAAGAACCACGAAATAATAACTTGAAATAAATAGTAATAATAAAAAATAAATAAATAAATTTATAAGGGTCAAAGACAGAACACAAGAATGTTGTGTACAAGGTACTATAATATAGTGTAGTGTTGATTCTCGCGATCTTTTTTTTTTTTTTTTTTTTTTAGGTTAGTTTGGAAGTGTTACTTACAAGGACATACGGTTAAACTTATTTTCATTGGAGATAATAATAAAAAAATATTTTAATAATGTAAAATATTATTACGTGTATATTTAATTGCCTAATATATATATTAATAAAAATAATTATTTTTTATATTAATTTTGTAAATACTTATCTAAAAAATAAATATAATTGTATAATTATATAAAATGTTTTATTAAATCGATGTATTAAAATTAAAATCTAATAAAAATTAGTAAATAATTTAATATATTTAATCAAATTAATTTCATAGATATTGTCTTAATTACTCCTTCTTTAATAATCTTTTACAGCAAGCGGATTGCACACGGTGCACAAATTTCGGTGTGCGTGAGAAAACAAAACGTGACCTTCCACTAATTTACTTCATTTGATTATTAGTACATTTATAAATTAAATAAGTTTTTTAAATTTTTAATATATTAAATATATTAGAAAAATCAATTTTTATACTTTTGAATTTAGAACACATATTTCTTAAATCATCATCATTGTTGTTCTTGTTAATTAAGAACACTAGTTAAAGATACAAAATAAAAAAGTTTTTACTGGAAAATAAAAAATTAGTTTTTATTTACATGCATTAATTATTTAATTTATATATTTTCAGTAAAAATATATATTTTGTATCTTTACTCATTAGTAAAATTCTTTTCAGTAGTAGAATTTTGGTAACAAATGTGCTGAGGATAATATAAAAGATGAAATTTTCCGTTTATTCTTTAAAATTATGGAAGAAATTTTAGTGTAATATTTAGTTATTAGATTTTATGGTATCTTTAAAATTATAAAAGCGGAATAATATATTCTTTGCGTATTGAGTACGGATATTATTTTTTTCATATAAAAAAATTAATCAATGACTATTTTTTTATATGAAAAAAAATTTAGTGTAACATTTAATCATTGAATTTTATAATATTTTTTAAAAAAATTTTTATTCTATCTAGAATTATGATTCATAATTTTTATTTATTATTTTTAATTTTTGGTCTTATTTAAAATTGTTACTCACAATTTGTTTTTATCCTATATCATTGTATTATACTAAAACATTATAATATTAACGAAAAATACCCTTTAAAAAAAATAGCCAAAAAATGAGGCTCCGGTACCATCGAAATTTTTGATACTTTCTGTGGCATGACGCCATGGCCACGGCATATCCACGCCGCTCTGCACCAAATTGTCACACATTCAGAGACGACTTTGATTTATTTATGAGTAAATGTCTTTTTCGGTCTCAAATCATTTGTTTGATAGACTTCTTACTCCTTAAAAAATCTAAAAATTTAAATCGGTCTCTATTTATTTTGAATATGTATATTTCAGTCCTTATCAACTTTGAATAAATACCTTTTCGATTCTTGGTAATGTCTTTTTCGGTCCCTAACCAGGGACTGGAACGTACATATATCAAAGTAGATAGGGACCAATTTGAATTTTTAAATTTCTTAAAGGATGAAAAATCCATCGGACAAATGATTAGGGACCGAAGAAGACATTTACTCTTTATTTATTGATAAAACATATATATTTTAGTCTTATATATTTAAATTAAATTTTAATTGTGCTTTTAATATTTAAAATATTTTATTTTTATTTCTATAAATTCTTAACTGAACTCAAAGTTGTCCATCTATTTAAGTTTGGAAGAAATGTTTACCATCCTTAGTAACATATTCAGTGAAATGTAATTAGTTAAACAATATTAATTAACAACTCAGTTATTGTTAAAAAAAATCACTGTTTATCGCTATGTTAATTTTGTTGTCAAGCGACTTATTAACTAAATGAACGTTAATATTTTCTAAAATAAATATTATAGATAAGATCATAATATTAAAATATTTACATATATTAAAGGAAAAAAATTTAATTAATAACATTTCCATGTATATTTAGTGGTAGAATATATTTGAGTCTATTTAAAAATAATACATATATTTATATATAAAATGTATGCCGATTTAATGGTGATTAATTTTAAAGATGTTTTTTCAGTAATTAAAATTTAACATATATAATCGATTAAATTATGTTATTTTTGTCAAAATTAGACTACACAAATTGATTTAACCGAAAAAATGATGAATCAAATTTTGAACTGATCTAAATTAATATTTTTTTATAAAAATAACTATAATATCCTTATTATAGAGAATAATTAAAATACTCTTTTATATATATATATATATATATATATATATATATATATTAATTTTAAAAATTTTAAATTCTAATCCTATGATAGAAAAATAAAGGATTAAAATTTAGAATTTGTAAAATTAATATATATAATAGAAGTATTTTAGTCATTTTCTATAATAGGGTATTGTAGTCATTTTTTATAGAAAAATAATATTAATTTAGACCAGTTCAAAATTTGATTCATCATTTTTCGGTTAAATCAATTTGTCTAACTTAATTTTAACAAAAATAATACGATTTAATTAATTATATATGTTAAATTTTAATTATTAAATAATATTTTTATAAAAAAATATTTTCAACATCTTTATTTTAGTGGCTCGTTTAATTTTAATATATTAATAGTATTTATGAATCAGATAAACTATGCAGCATGCTTACGTTTAAAGTTATGTTTCGCGAATCAATTTTTGAGTCCGTTTTAATTTTTGAGTGCAATGAGGTCAAATAATGAGTATACGTTTGAATCCTCCAAAGTTCTTAATAATATGGGTTTACGTGATTATCTGAATTCTCTGATTTTCTTTTCACATACTTCGCTCCTTTGAATAATAATAATAATAATAATAATAATAATAATAATAATAATAATAATAATAATAATAATAATAAACATTAAAATATATAGATATATATAAATATTCCATGGAACCATTTTAATATATATAGATATACATTTTGTCTTTTGACACACTATTGTTAACAAAGAAGATAAAATTAAAGAACTTTATGATGGTTTTGTTTTCAATCTATTCTCTCCTTTGCCACAACTCAATTTGCAAGGAAATAAAGATGGCTAACAAGGTTTACCAACTCTACATCTAAGGGTGCCAGCAAAGCGAGTAAGTTGTGCGACATATTTTCCAGGTTTTGATGCAATCTTATTTTTGTTTGACCAATTTACCAACTCAGATCCCGATTGTACGAAAAATGCTCCATTCAATAACTCATCATTTATTGATCTCCATTGCCATGATTTCCATTCTCCAATATTTGCGTCCACTCTCTTTGTTACCTTCACCATTTATCCAAAAATAATGTGACTTAAAACTTACAAGTAATACAAGACAAAATGTTGTATTTTGAGTTTTATAACATAAATAGTGAAAACTCAGGTACAGTCGACTTAGATGATTTGACTGATTTGACTAAAATTTCATTTAACGGCTTTCAGCTATCAACTTTACATGAAATCGACTGCACTTGGGTTTTCACCAACATAGATATCCTACGTATAACATACCTCTTTAGCATGAATATTATCCGGAGCCCAAAATCGATTGCCCTCACTAATAATAGTTGGATTCTTGTTACCACCAATGGCATACATTTGCCAATGAGTATAATCATTGTTAGCAATATGGAAAAACCCAAATCTGCACCTTGGCATTCTTTGCAGCAATCTCTTCCCAAAATGATTGAAAGCTACAGTCACTTGCATCATCTTATCAATTGTGTGCTCTTCCCTCCCACCAAACAGGATAACCTATATATCACAAATAATTACACAATTATTTTAGAACTAAAAAAACAAAATATCCATTTAAAAAAACGACTATGTTACGTGTACATATATATTTATACATAAATATATTAATGGTTGATTTTACTAATACTTACGTGATTTTGATCTGTGAAATGACTATTAGAAATGGTAATAGCTGTAGATCCCATAATGGCATCAATGAGACCATCTGCACATTTTCTCATAGAAACATGGTCTATCCAAATATTGCTAGAGCCAAAAATAGAGATTCCATCACCTTCTGTGCTTAACCTTTGACCAAAATGAGTCTCAGAATCTCTGATAAGTCCACCGGTACCAGGAACAATATTATAAATCTTAATTCCATGAATAATCACATTTTTAATGTTCTGAATGGTGATTCCTGCACCTCTAGTAATGTGAACATCAACTCCTCTTCCATCAATAGTTTTGTCACTAGTCATTATGAGTTCTTGGTTGAGTCTAATAAACATGCTACGTGCAAAGATAATCCATAATGGCCCTGTTCTTGTGACTGCATGGCGAAGAGTACCTGGTTTTGGATTAACCATGTCGTTGTCTGAAGAATCAGTAACTATATAAATTGGACCGTTTTTTCCACCAATTGTGTTTTTTCCAAAACCTTGAACACAATTTGCAAGCTTTTGACGATACTTTGCCCAATTAGGATCACACCTCCAACATCTATCAATGTTGTTTGTTGCCATGCATGGAACTCTTGCATTTTTACCCTTCAAGCTTCTTCTGCCATGCTTGTCTCTATATTTTCAAGAAAAAAAATTATTATCATATAAAAAACTTGTATTTATGCTAAAATTTGTTCCTATAAAATTGAATATGTAATAATATATATAATTTGAGAATGCTCACTCTAAAACAGTAGAACTGAAGTTCCCAGAAATGTCGTATGGATTTAAGAAATATGCTTCTCTGTTATCTTTTTCAGCAATTGCTGCTCTTTCCTTCCAATATTCCTCATCAAAATCATTCAGGTATGTTGTATTCTCTAAGATATTAGCTTTCAAGATTGGTATCATGGAAACCAAACATAATGAAAGGAACAAGTTATACATTTCTACCATAATGATGTTTCAAATTCTCTCCCTATTCAAGACAAATTTGAAGAGCTCTGATCTTATTGGATGATATTTAAGAATTATTATTGGATGAATGTTGAACGTAGCACTCTGTAATATATATGACTCGACTATGTGTGATGCCAGCAGAAGAAAACTATTCCAAAGCCCAATTTGGGATGAGGTTGGAAAATTACTAAACAGTGGTTACACACACAGAATATTCTATACATAGACAAAAAATATGTGTGAAATTCTTATTTATAGAAATGAGTAAGTAAAAAACTATGAAAAAGATCTGTTATCCAACAAATTAAATTATTACGTGTTACTATCTTAACTTATTTTAAATCGAAAAAAAAAATACTGGATAAATGTTATAATATACTAGTAATTTTATTGATCCATACACACTTACTATTAGGTAAAGTTGTTTTTTATCTTTTAATTATTAATATATATAAATTAACAAAGATTTTATTGTCGTTGTATTAAATAAATTATTTATCCAGGATTATGGGTTATGTCTAATAATAATAATAATAATAATAATAATAATAATAATAATAATAATAATAATAATCAATAGAAATCTTCTCCATTGATCAAGATCAACGAACTAGTTCAAATGACCAATTTTACAGAAAATGGGTTGCTAAAATTCGAATTAAATATCTTAATTTTAATAGAATTTCTATAAACAAATTGAAACTTAAATTCTCTTTGGATATTAATTTAATGGTATTTCATACAAATTAAATTTTGAGATGAAAACATTGATATTAGAGTCTAGAGACTAATGTAACACTTAGGGATGTCAATACTACTCGAATTCGTGGGTATCCACTCCGCACCGGGGCGGGTTCTTGAGAGGGGCGGGCTAATGTAATGCACGCCCCCGCTATATATAATATATATAATATGTATAATATATATAAAATAATTAGTAAATGATTAATGATATTGTATCGTATTTAAATTTTTACTTTAATTTATGTTATGTATGTGATGATGGTTATATAAATTTTGAAATTTAATTTTATTTATTGGATTTTAATAATTATAGGGGCGGGGTAGGTTAGGGTTCAACATTTTACTACCCGCGGGTAGAAGCGATGCGGGTTCTATACGAGTTGTTGTACGGCGGGACGAGATCGGGTAGAGAAAAAATCCGCCCCGTTGCCACCCCTAGTAACACTACAAAAAAATGCTGATTACCGTCGATTTTACCGTCGTCCTAGAGTTAACAGTGTAAATGGTGCCGAAAACTCCTTATCAGCGGATTTTTTCGTCCGACGCTAATTATGGGAGAACAAATTTTCAATGGATTTATCGAGACCGAGTTGATGATTACCGTCGAATTAATCCGACAATAAATCCTACGATAGTATTTTTTTTGGCACAGTATAGCTACAACTAACAGTCAAATTAAATTAAAACTCTTGTTAACAAAATTATTATTAGAAATCTAAAATTACCATAAATCAACAAATTATTTTATTAAAAATAAATAGTATGAATACAATAAAATGTCACAGAAGTATAGTACAATAAAGTAAACAAACAAAAATACATAAAATTCTAACTCCTACAGATCATGATAATTGTCGTCGTCGTTGGCGTCGTGGTCTCCCTGCTGAGGCGGCGGAGTAGGTGCTATCGTTGGTGCCCCACCAGCAGCATTGCCACTAGAACCAGCAGTTGAAATACAGTTAATCAATTTAACATCATTGGGTTCTTACTGCCCACTTCTAAAATCATCAATCTCTAATCTCAACTTGAATCTGGGTGTAGGTCGACAACAGGTGGTCGTACATCGACTTAATGAACGTCAGATATCTCCTGTGTGCAAGAATTGGGGTTTGGTGCAAACCTAGCAGAAAAAAAATCTAACATTAAAAAATTTATAGAAAAACCTAACATTAGACGTAAGATTAAAATACAATATGTACTCACAACTGTATGCCATCGGGCCCAATTATTAGTAGGATGATGGGTGGTAGTACAGAAAAATTCTGCTGGAGGACACTGGAGGAATCACCCTGCGGGCTCTCTCTCTTGTGTCGCTGCATCTGCAGGGGGTGTAGCATAAAGAGGCACGTACACAGGATTTGGGACCATGATGAATTGCTGGTCCGCTGGACCCGCTTGTGGCATCACGGGAGTCCACGGGATAGTTGGGGTAAAGGGCGATGACTGGACAGCCCTGAGAGATTCAGTGGAAGCCAACCCTCTACCACGACCACGTGACCCACTCTACCTACCTCTACCATCTGTCGTCATGTCTGCATAGTGAATATATTACTAATACTTAAAATAAAAAAATATCTATCAATCCTAAAATACACTCAAAATCTTATAAAAATTTCAACAAAATTTCTCCTAAAATTCAAATTTCTTCACCTTTCAAGAATTCTATCCAAACCAATATACAAAGATTGAAATCTTAATTCACCCACTAAACAAACCAATCATTCAATATCCATGACAATGTTTTTATAATTTGAAAGAATTAAAACAAGAAAGCAATAACAGATAAATAATAATTTGAAAGAATTGAAACAATCCAAGAAGTAATATGAAATTAAAAAAATAAACAAAAAGCTTACCATGTCAAAAAGAAAAAAAAAATAAAGAAGAACAAGTAGAGAGAGATGAAAAGAAAAAGATAGTATCATAAAAATGGATAATAAATACAGAGCAACAATTAATATAGATATGTATTAGAAGCTAAATTATAATATACATGATAAGTTTTAATCATAGGGATACATATTTTTCTCTTTGAATCAAATCTATTTTGAACAAAATTTTTATTCATTATTTCTTGTACATCAGGCATACAAATAAAATAATTGATTAAATAAAAAAAAACAACATCAAAATATAAGAAACAAGCTAGATAGAAAATCCATAACATGAAAACAGAATACCCAATCCATGATGAAGTTACTGTTACTATATTCTTTATTTTTTTCTTTCATCTGTAGTTGAAATCGTAAAATTTAAAATTAGATGTGTCTCAACATATGTTATATGTATAAGTGCTGAAATTCAGTGGCATGCACCTTTCAGATTATAACACTAGAAAAAGATAAAATTTAAAAGAAAAAAATAATTTATTATCAGGATAGAATCGGATTGTCAATAAAAAATGAAACACAATTCCCATTTACTAAGCAATGAAACTATAGCATTATCCTCATTGTCCTGAAATATTTGAATCAGGCTTGGATGAGTGCAAGCTCGATAAACATTAAAAGTAGCACAAATTAACTTCTTGTAAATTAATTTGAGTGAAAAAAAAAAATCAGACATGAATACAATAAATTATATCCAAAAGAAAATACTTCAACCGTAGCAAAGTAGCTATAAAAACAATGAAAAGGGGAATTTCTTGTTAACATTCTTCCCAAATTAACTTAACACTAAATTAACATGATCAAAAATTAACCCGACCCTAAATCATAAATTCCAAAACCCTAACTCAGAATTATTTAACAGTCACAACTCTCATGAATCAAATTTCTAACACTAATAGAATAATAAATTAACAGATAATAACACACTAACAATTAAAAAAAATTCTATTTTTTAATTTTAAAATAGATGCTATGAAGATAGAGAGTGAGGATGCATCTTAATTTAGAGTGGCGATGGTGCTAGAACGGCGACAATGTCTAAAGCGGCGACGAAGGGGGCTAAGCTACATAGAAAAAGAAAATCTGGTAACTCGAGATATTAAATTCAACAATATTCTACATTTTTCTTGTGGTGTAACTGAAGAACTTAATCAAGCCAAAACAAAATCTAGTGCTATAATAGATCCTGTTACTTTTATGTCAAGTTAGTTAGTTAATCTCGATATAGTTGTTAGGATCATACTCTATATTTTGTAAACCACTACTCAGCAACGTGTGATAACCTTATAATTCATTTTATCAATTTTAATTTTATTAAAATCTTATATTTTTATTTAATTATTGTCTATTCAATTAATGATTAACTAGTTAGGCGCAGTTTGGGTAACCAACTTAATTAAGCTCTTTTGATAAAATAACTTAAACAATAAATGATTCTGTTAAAAGTAACTTATAAATAAGTTATTTTGTGTTTGGATTTTTAACTCTAAAAATACTTATTTTATAGAAATGTGATGAAAAGTAGAAATATTATGAGAGAAGTCATTTTTTAAACTTCTCTATAAGCTCCTAAATAACTTTTTAAAAAGTTGCAATTTGGTTTCGAAAATTATACCAAACATTAATACTACTACTTTTTATAAGTCAAAAGTAAAAAAAAAAAAAAGTTACTTCTAAAATTTTTTAAACGGACCCTTAAACCACTAACTTAATGAACCACTAACTTAATGATTTAATAGTTTGACTAAATTAATTGTCAATTTAATTTTAATAATTATATACTAATACACTATAATTTTTGTTATTATCGAATAAATTGGACGACTTCTAATTATAAGTATTACATCACAATTTCATTCATATTATATATTCCCACGCCTAACACTTAAAAGGTTTCTATTTACTATAATTTACCAAAATTTTAAAATCCAATACATAATATTAGATGGCAGTATGATTTGTTACTTCCAGTTCCAGTATGTCTCTCAGCTGCACACTATAGCTTAGAGGCGCAAATTTGACACACGTGCGTCATCACGTGAGGGCTGTAAAAGTGTGAAACCGAAGTTGTGGGCCCATAAATTTAGCGTGTGGGAGCCACATCTGACCGCAATGGGCTGCTTGTGCGTCGCCGCAATTATTGGCATCCAAGAACACAAAAGCCTTCATCGGTGCCCTGCTTTCAAACGACGACGTATCACAATATTCATGTCGTTTCTTCCGATTCATTCCTTTATGTACATTACAAAATACAAACGAGTTAATATTTAATTTATTCTCTGAATTTATATATTAATTTTAATTTAATATTTAAAATTTATATTTTTATTTAATTTTTAAATTTTATAAATATTACTCATATTAGTTTTTAAAATAATTTTTGGCACATAAACATTAATAAAATATACAATCAAATACTATTATAAAAGTTATAAAATAATATTATTTTGATTTTAAAATTTAACTAACCTAAAAATTATCGTCGTATCACTTGTTTGTAGTCAAATTTTAATAAATATTAGTTACAATGTTTTTGAAGTATTTAAGTGTCTAAACAAAAATAATATCATTTATCGCGTTTAAAATTGTCCACGTCAACATTTTATTAAAGCTTATATGTTAAAAATGATTTTAGAGACTAATATAAATTGTGTTTGTAAAATTGATAAACTGAATAAAAATAATTAAAATTTTAAAGACTAAATTAAAATTTACAGATGAATTCATACACCAAATTAAATGTTATCTCATCACAAACGGTTGGATTCTGAGATCTTACTCTTCCCACGTCCATCCCATGTCAAAAGTGATACCACACTTCACCAAATTATTAGTATTACATGCTATTAATTTAATTTAATAGCGTTTTAATTAAAAAAATATATAGCAAATGTATGAGGGAACTACTTTTTATTTTTTAATTTGAAAGCGTTAAATCAGTATAATTTAGGATTTGAGTTTTTAATTTGACTTTCTTCGCTAATATAAGTTTTAGGAATTTGTATGCCTTTTTAAAAAATTTTAATGGCATTATCATTGCTTTACATCATCATTATTATTATTAATGGATTAAATTAAAACTTCTAAACAACTGTTTATATACAGCGTGATCTTTCTTTTTTTCTCTTCTGTATATTGTGAATAGATTTAATTCAGTTTTATTATAGAAAGATGATATTTTTTTTAAACCATTGAAGATAAATCAATTAATTATTTGTGGAAAAAATGAAATTATCAAGGGGGTATATATCTACTGAAATATTCTAGAATTTTTTTTAAATGATATTGAAAATCATTATTAGAATAATTTTGATTGAAAAATTTGTGATGGCCAGTAAAAAAGAGACAGCAAGTTTCTTCATAGATACCATACCACATATAAAAAGAATATTTGTAAACACATTCATATTATATATATAAATGCACTAGAAGCTCATTTCTATTATTATAAAATTTCTATTCTTCCATAGATTTTGTTTTTGATTAAACATCAATTTGTATTGTCCATGTCAAGATCTGCTTCTTTGTGTTCATGATTAAAGCCAATGACCCCAACAGAAACAAATAAAAAAGGGACAGCAGAACATTCTGAGTACTACTTTATTATTGTTGTTTTGATAGAATTAAATTAAAATTAATGTGAACCACTTTTGTGGTTGGTCGAGTGATTAACTCATTCATCCGCTTAAACAAGTGTAAGAATTTAAATCCCATCTCATACATGTAATAATTTATTGGCTACAGACTCTTAAACATTCACAAAAGATTATTTCTTGTCCTGCTGAGTTGGAGATCCAATGAGACACCTAAAAAAAATTAAAATTAATGTGAGGTAGGTCCGCTAGAAACATACATACCCATGATTTGAACCCCCACCCTCCATCCATATCTAAAAGTCAAAGGTCTAAAACAATTCAATTTAATTCAACCTTACAATTGAAATAATTCATGTTGTATTTGCCATGCCCATTGTGTGAAGGGTGTTAGTTGTTGGCTTTAAGCACAAAAAGGCAACTATGCTTTTTTATTGCGAAACTCAATCAAGTTGTTTGCGTTTGGGTATCTTTAATTTATTGGTGGAATGATGAAATGAACAAAATAGGAGCCTCCAACTTCAATGTGACTCTAACTTCAAATAGTGGTGTGAATGTGCATTCACTTCTTGGCGTGTAGGGAATGCTGACCATGACTCCTACACCTACATCACATGCTAAACACTAACGATTATATCTTTTTTTTTTAATTGATGAACATTTGTATGAGATATCAACTCATTAATTAATTAAGCTCATGGCATGGTTTTTTACTTCTTGGTATGTATTTCGTGTATCACATTCCATTGGAACATGCAAGATTATGGAATACGACCAAGGTAATATAAAACCTGATAAAAGTTGAAAAGGTGAAACTAAGATTATAGTATAAAATTGACCAATCAAATTGTTTCATATAATGTTTAAAATAGAAATCATACTATTTATTATAAACTTATTTTGTTTATGCATCAACCACATTCGCGAGTAGAGTATTTCATAATTTACTTTACGTTATTGTTACAACTACTTACAAATAAAAAATATTTGGTGACAATTAATAAATATTAAATAAAAAAAATTTTATTGATTTTTTTTTTATCTTCTTAACATTACGACTTATAAATCTTCTAATGTCAAGCAATATTATAGTAAATGTAAATAATTTTAAAAAACCACGTGATTATCCTAAAACGAAATTTCTTGAATTCGTATACTGGATCATGACTTCTATTTATATCATTTCTTTTTTCCTGGTTCCCTTTTCTTGGAGTTGATTTTTCTTTCCTGGGAAATTCACACCTATTTTTTATTTTTTATTTTTTAAGTTCACCATAAACAAATGTGGGTTATGACCTTTTGACGCTCATTTGTTGTGACAAATGGGCTAATAAGTCTAACTCCCTTCTCATAGTTTTGGATGAAATGCTGGGCCTATGGTCATAAGTTATAAAAAAACTTACAACTAATGAAAAAAACGAACGACCAAAAAATGGCAAAGACATACAAAAATATGAATACTTTTTTTTTGTGGTGAGCAATATGAATACTTTTTTAAGAAGTGAACAAAATGCAGTGGAGGCCTAAACCAAGTGTCAAATGAGATTAGATGTTCATAGATCAAATCATATTTATAAATTTGTGATATTTATTTATATCTGATCTGTAATTTGCGGATATAATTAGATCTGCAACATGATCGAATCGTATCGCAGATATCACATCTATATTCGTAGATTCGGACCAAATAATAAATAAATAATATATATGTTATATTTATGTTTTATTTCAATTAATTATTATTTATATATGTTATGTTATTTTATTTTTATTATTCAAGAAAAGTTGGTTTGATAGTACTTTACAAGTAAGCATATTTAAAAGTGAAAAAAAAAGAGATTTTACTAGAATAAAAAATGAGTTTTATTGACTTTTTTTTATAGAAATAAATTTTTTAATATATTTTTTATTTTACAAATATATCCAATCTGCAAATGTGCAGTTCGGATCAGATCTAAACATAAAAAGTGCGCGCGAACAGCCGAACACTCCTATAATGAAATTGCCTCTTAAACAAACTACACCATATTCAAATCCCAGCTAAGACTAGGATGAAGTTTAGAAAAACCTCAAAGTGTGAGTGTGAGAATAGTATAATAACAAAAAAAAAGTGGACAAAATTGATATTTGAATTTTTTTTTTTCCTTGCAACATTAGGTTAAGGACCAATATATCATTGATAAGTAGCCTAAATATCATTGATAAGAACTTTACTTAAGTAGACAAATCAACTAACTACTCAACCAACCTAAATTGGTTAAAATCAATATCTGAATTGGCGACACAATTTCCAACCCAAGTAATCACACACGAGTTTGGGTTAGATTGATAGTTATATACTCTTTGCATTAACAACTTACCTACAAAACTAAAATAATTTTGAATTAGGTAACACAAACCAATTTTTCCCTTATTGTAAAAATATTTTTTAACTCATCTTTTTTGTTGAAAATTTAGAATATAAAATAAAAGTAATTTAAAAAATTAGTTGATATTGGCCCAAAAAAATTAGGTTTCCCAGCTGAACTCAACTCTTAATAGTTTCATCACTAATTAGACATGTAGATAATGAGGCTACAAAGTGCTAGAAAAGAGTAAAGATCCAATGATGCAACATTAACCAGCCACCAGGACAAATGAATTAAAAACACCAAAGTTTTTATGAGTTAAAAATTCCAATAGAAGAGCTTAAGAAATTAAAAGTGTAGATAAAACAATTAAGAAAAAAAAAAAAAGGGGACAGTGGATGATATGCATTTTCCTAATTCCTCATATGTTTTTACATTCAGAGCACAATAATATCCGGAGGGAGTGTTAGGCACCTATACATCATGAACATGCTTCATGCTTTTTTATGTTCTCACCACTTAGCCATTGTGCTTTCCATTTGTGCCACTGTGTCTTCCAAATCCAAAACAACATTTCCAGCACCAACAATTCTTACAGCAACTTGGTGTTGAGCAGCAGCAACTAGGCATTGAGCATCTTATACTATAACTAGAACCTGAGCATTTTCCACAGCAGCACAAGCATGGTCCGAAACAATTCGACAGCTTCGGTAGGCGGCAACACTTTGCACAGCTAAGTTTACAGCACCTAGGACAATTGAAGGACAAGGAATAACTCGGGCATTCGCAGCTAGAACATTTCGGACATTCGCAGCTAGAGCATTTCGGATACTCGCATGTACAACTACTAATGTTGCAGCATTCACAACCAGACAAACAACAGTTTTTCGGTTGCAGCTTCTTATTCTGACGAATCTTCTTGAGGTGTTTTTCGGTTGTCATGTTCTCCATTTCTTGGACAAATTTGGATAGGTGGCGAATGTAATCGGGGTAAAGCTCCAAGTTGCAGTGGCCGCCTCCTTTGATCCACAACGGATCGTAGGTGTCCTTCGCCATTTTCCACAGTCCATTACCATGTAGCCAATTGACAACATCATCTTCTGTACCCTGGAAAACAATTTAGCATTCAATCAATCACATACAGATGAAGTTGGTAGCATTTGAAGGAACAAAATAATTGGATATGATAGATTAGTATGCTCAGATGAGTCTCTCAAATTTGAAAATACAGACATTATCTTAAAAATTGTGACAAGCCAGGGACAAGAACGATTATAAGTTTTTGTCATTGTCTCTGTCCCTTTCTCCAAACTCGAGTTTGCGCCAGCTGTTTTCCAAATGCATATTTCCAAAAGAGGCAGCATTATAGAAGTTCAAAAACCAATTGCACCAATTAGTCTGAATCAAGAGGGAACAAGTTGCCAAAGAAAAAGGTTCAAGTTTTCGAAATCAAATTATAGCCTATGATGGAACATCACACAATTATTAGTCAGTAGTCCAAAGACAACATAAAATATGAACAAATGCTAGGATATAGAAAACTAGATAAGCTACACCACTTGGAGAGGACTTAGAGTTTATCTACTCAAAGTTCCTTGCGAATAAGGAAATCCGGCAGGACGACAAGAGTAGTGCATGTTGTCTTTCCTTATACAATGAATCAGAGGTTCCAAAGTGAAAGAAATCTTATACACAGTAATTTCTTTGTCTACTACTTCCTATAAATGCCAATAGAAACAAACGCGAAAAAGCGACAAAACAGTATCAGAGTTCATTACTTACATGTATCACCAATACAGGGCACTTGACCTTCTTTATTTTGTTGATGTTCTGCATGATTTAGATGATATGAGATGATACAGAAAAAAAAAAATTAACCAACTTAATCCTAACACTTTTAAATAAGTATTATAGAACTAAATATATAGATTACCTTATAAATATCAAAGCAAAATGTGAACTTCACATGGCAAAGAACTCTAAGTCCAGAAAGAATGCCACTGTGTAGAACGACACCTCTCAACCTTGGCAATTTAGCTGCCAAGTGCAATGTCGGTCCGCTTCCAACCGATTGCCCATACAAGATTACATCTTCCTGGCTAACTCCGTATTCAGTCTCGAGGCATTCATATATCGCCTCTATGTCTGCATATGTGCTGGATTCACTAGGCTGCATAAAATTCAAAAGCACTTCAATTACATATCAATGACATGCCATTCATAGAAATTCCGAAAATTAAATCAGTTACTTGCTATGCACTGTAGTCTAAATAGATAGCTTAGTTACATAATCGGAATTATTTCTATTGTTATATAATTCAAAGCCTACTATCAATTAATCTCCAACTGGAACAACCACTACCATGGACAAAAGCATGAAAATAAACATCAAATGACAACACCATAAAATAAAGTACTTTGGTGCATCAAAATCATGCTACACGATATTCGTTACATTATTTTCTTTTTCTCTTTTCGTTCGGTCGAGAATAACGGTGCCTCCATGAGCAGTACATGAATATAAGAGAACAAAATAGTGTTGTATTTTTCCAAAAGAATGGCCTACCTTGCCAGTAGAGGCCCCATATCCAGAGTAGTCATATCTGCAAATAAAAACGTTAAAGGAAAATATTAACTTTCAATTCATGTCCAGAAATGTTTGCCCTGAAATATTAAACTTGCATATATATAATTTTAGTCCATCAATAATGGTTCTCATCAATTGATCACATAATTATCCAAATCCAATTCAATCAACTACCTTTACAAACTGAATTGAGTCATGTATGTAGCCTTGTTAAGTCAATTCATAAATTAAATTGATGTAACTACATACAACATACATTCTAACAATATGTTTGGATAATACATATAGATTCTTTAAACACTAACCAATGACCCACCAAATTGTCCAAAATTGGAGTAATATTAGAGGGAAAAAAAATTATATAACTAAAAAATGTAAACATTATAATTCTTCTTTATTTTTCCCTTATAGACAAGGTTTATTATATTCCCTTGGTCAATAATAAGTGTCACGTTACAAAATTAGTGCATCCAACGTTCAATGTATTTCAAATTTCCATGCAAACTTTGTCTAAATACAATTAACCTTGTTAACATGAAGGATTTTTGTTTTCCCATTTTGTCCCTGGCATTGTAATCCAACCCTATTAATTAAGGTGTAAACTCAAGTGCAGTCGACTTCACGTGAAATTGATAGTTGAGAGCCGTTAGATGAAAATTTAGTCAAATCATCTATCGGCTCTAAACTATCAACTTTACGTAAAGTCGACTGCAACTGAGTTTTCATCATTAATTAATTCATTCCCATTTACATAGAAACATCCAAACATGGTGAAACTAAAGCTCAAAGCCAATAATAAACCAATCATATTATCTTCCCATGAAAAGTCTTTACACAAATGTAAGTAATGAATGTGGAAAGTGGAAACCACCAATTAATAATAATAAGCTGAAAACTCACATGAAGATGTATTCATGTGAAGTTAATAGTCGAGAATCATTAGACGACAATTTAGTCAAACATCTCAAATCGTTTGACCGAACAAGGTTTCCACCTAATAATAATGCATCAATAAATCACTACAAAAAAAGATAAGAGAAACTAAAAAGTAAATAAATAAAATTGAAAAAGAAAGGCAAATGAGTGCAAAAGAGAAAAATGCTAGGCTATGTCTTAATCTGTATATAGAGGTAAAAACTCAAGTACCTTTAGAGAAGAGAAAGAAAAGAAAAGGTGAAATAATGGAGGACAAGGAGAGGTCAGAAGAAGATTGTTACGGAATACCAAGAAGAAACCACAAAAATACAAGCTACTTTTTTTCACCTCTTTCACTTTTTTAACTTTAATTCTTATTTTTGTTTTTTGGTCCAAAAACCCTCAACAACTTCATTTACTTACTTTCCGCTTTAGTTGAAAAGAGATAGTAATAGTTAAAACTTAAAACTCAAAAGGCATTGACATTGGCGTTTTCTGATTAACTCTCTCTCTCTCTCACACACACACACAGATTCACCTACCAGATCTAAAGAACTAACACACGAGGGTAACTCATCAAAAGTCGAAATTAATCTAAAGCAAAGATAAAATTGTATGTTTTAAAAAAGGAAACTTAATCTCAGATCTATGCAGCTATGCTAGATAATAAAAAAATGATATTAAGACAACAACATAGGAAGTAGGAAGAAAGAGACAGAGAAGATAGGAGAGAGAAAGTGAGTAACGTGTAAAGTGTTTGAATGAAGTGAAGATATAGTAGTAATGGAAGACTAACCCCATGAGATTAACTCTAAGATTGACCTTGAGTTGAACGAAGAGATCATAGAGTTGACCCAAGTCAGCAGCATTGCCATGAGAATAGAGAAGAGTGAGGCGAGCATAAGGGTTCTTAAGATAGAAAGCAACGATCTTGTTTCCATGTTTGGTGTCAACAAGGAGAACATCCAAGTTGGTGTCGTCGGCGTGAGGGATCGGAGCGGCGGTGGAGACCACCGTGAGCTTGCCGTCGTTGTCCCGGTTCTTGAGGTGGTAAGTGGGTGGAGAGGGTGGGAAGAAGGCGAACTTTGAAGCGAGCTGAGACACCATGCAACCCATTCATGAATTGAGTCACCCCCCAATAAGAAATGTTGAAGGCTCACACTCATTAGTGCATCTGTGTTTGGGGATTCTTGAAACCAAGAAAAGAGACTTTTTTTCACCTAACAAGCCTATTGGGTCAGTGAATCACGTGCCAAGTTTTGAGCTTTTCTTCTCTCTCACTTCCAACTTCAACTTGAAGGAATAAGATACTAGTTACTTAGTGCAGTTTCTGCAAACACTAGTTTTAGTAGCTGCTATGTGAAACTGGAAAAGGAAGTGTTTGTATATAGTGTGTGAAGTGTGAAGAGAGAGAGGTGAAAGGGGAAAGGGAGAAGAAGGACACACATCACAGAACACCCAACACAAATGTTTAATTTTGGAAAACACTGTTATCATTTATTTCCAATCTGTCTATTTTTTATGCCCAAATTGTGTATTCTGTACTATTTTTTTTATATAGTTTACCAACAAGTAACAAGTGTGTTAATAGGATAAGAAAAATTAAGTGTACCGAAAATACTAGTATTGTAATTATTTTAACTGTTGATTTTAATTAATATATATTATATATATTTTTTTATAATTTAGATTAATGATTAAAACAACTAAAACACCAATTTTTCTGGTATAAACTCTTCTAATAAAATATTTATTAGGAATATTACAATTAAAAAGTTTTGCTAGAAATATAAAATAAATATTATTCTTTTAACTTTTTTATTTATGTATTGCTTTTAAAAACATCTTTTTTTTTTATTTTACTCTCTTATGTATCACTTTTTATTAGGTGCATTTTTTTAAAGATAAAAAATACTTCATAAATACCAGTTACCAAAAACCAACTATGGTGTATTTTTATAAATTTATATATATTATTTTATATATTTTTAATAAATATTTAACTATTAAAATAATTAAAAATTTTATAACAGAATAATTAAATATTTTTTACAATTATAATTATATGTTATTTATATTTTAATTATAGATACAAATATAAATTTAGTTTAATTATATTATTTATGAAATTTAATTATATTATTTATGAAAATTAATTCTAAATGCAAATATACGATATTTTGTGTGTGTATTTAAAAATTATATATTTTTAAAAGTTATCACAATATTTAAATATTTTTAAGACAAGTAATAAATACCTGGTATACTAAAAGAACAATGTTAGGGGTCAGCAATTTTTGTAAGGGTAGTGCTAGGGAGCCAATGGCTTAAGTGATTTTGGGGTTCACCAAGGATCGAACTCTTGACCTTTCGAATCTAGAACTCTAATACCATATCTGAAACCACTCATCCCAAAAGCGTAACCTGACAGGACAATATAACACTAATGGTCATATCTCTAATACTTCTTAAACCTCCATTGTACACATTGTACGCTTAGGCCATTGGCTTCCTAGACTTTTTCTTTTTGTAATTGTTAGTCATCAACTAACCATCAATGATGATTTGATGGTGTGAGATTAATGTGAGATTTCATCATCACCTTTTTCTGTTGGTTAGGCCAAAATTCAATAAAACTGCTGGCACTAAACTTTTCCATACTAAAAAGATGTGCTTCTCTAATTTATTATGAAAAAGTGGTGATAGAGTGATTTACTATGTGTATTTATTGACGAACTTGTTACATTCTATAAGATTGAAGGGATAAATGTTTTGCTTCTAAAATCAATCATATAATCATTTCTCATTATTACTTGTTCACTATTGTTATTCATTGATTACATAGCTAACCAGAGGAGAAGAGACCATTAAGATTAGACTAATTATTTTAGAAGAGTAAGAATTTATCAGATTGATTTGGTTATTACAGAGATCCATCAAAATTAGGAAAAAATAAATAATAACGAGTAAAAATCTGACAATTTTTAGTAAGATAACGAATCTAAATAACGATTATATAAAAAAACATAAAATCTCTAAATATTTCTAATCTCTAATACGACAGAATTTTAATGCCTTAGACATTAACTATAATTTTAGTTACAATTTATTTACTTATCAATTAATTAACTAAATTTTCAATATCATAATTTACTTAAAGTTATAAACTAATTAACAACCCTAAAACAAAATAATTTCATTATCAACATTAAATTAATATCGTCATAATGTATTTTTCATTAATTGACCCACCTCAAACCTTAAAATTAATTAATACATCGAATTTATTATGGTCGTTTATTGGAATTTCACTTGACAATAGACAAGAGTGCATGACTTCATAGTTGTCAGCTTCCGAGAGAAAGAGGTCATTTTTATATTTCTGATATCCTGATAAAAACTGACATATTTTATTGGAAAATGATGCGCTCTTTTCTTAAAGGGGTTAGGGGAAAGTATAAAACTATTTTAGTTTGTTTGTATATGGAAGAAGGATAGAGATTAGTTTAACTCTTATAGAAGTTTTAAAAGAGCTTAATTATTAGTCAAGTGCTATATCTATTAGGAAAGCTTTTAAGAATATCGATATATCGATATTTTAGTAATTTTTAGTTATTAATCTTAATTATATATATTATATATTTTTTATAATTAAAATTAATTATTAAAAATTATTAAAATATTAATATATTAAAAAGAATTTATATATTATGCGCCTGGTAAGACGTGGCCCACATTTAAAAAAAGTGTTGTTGAGTGTTGCCAGTGCCACGTTTTATTTGAAATTATAGATAGGTGTTTTTTTTTTATATATAAGCAAAAATTTAGGTTGAGATAAGCAATATTTCACCAAGGAAATTACATTTAACTGAAGTACTATTATACCATTTTACAAGTTTGTTTGAGAAGAAAAATATTTGCATCATAATAGAGTTAAGTTTTTTTGTAAAAGTTATTTTCGAAAGCAAAACTTGAATTCGAAATTTTTCTTAGAAATGATAAAAGTATGTATGTGCCACTTAAAATCAACCTATGTACTATTAATATTAGCACATTTTGGTAATAAACATACCACTCTAGATCCCATCATAATATTTTAAAGATGATATTAATTAATGAATAACATATCCAAAGTAATTTATAATCCCTAGATATATACACTAAATAAAAGGGTCTTATTCCTGTATAAATAATTTGATTTACTCTAAGAATAAATATACTACATTAATTTTTAATTAGTTAATATTAATAATTTTTGTATTATAATTTATTTAATTTTATTCTTTTAAGAATTTAAAATTTTAGATTAGAATTTTATATTTAAACTATAAAATTTAAAATTTAAAGTTTAATATTTAAAACTTAAAATTTAATATGAAAAATAATTTTTAAAAAATAACTGATATCGATTTTATTGATACTAAACAAAAAAATATATATGACCAGGAAATTAGGGCCAATAATGTTAAAAAATTAAATCAAGAATATTCAAGAAAGTGGTACAACTACAACATACTAAAACATTGAAAAAGTTCAAAATTAAATTGAATTGAAATTGAATACAAGTTACACTCATCATCTCCATATTAGAAAAATGAAGAATCATGAATTGGAAGCTTCAAAATTTGTGATTAAGAATTTGAAGCAAAATTGAACAAAAAATTGACTAGTCAAAGTTTCTACGTGTTTCTTAAAAGATGACAACTAGTGTTTAGTTGTTATAAGAATTATTACTTTATTATGAAGATTTGCCTATATAAAGGCTTCATATGGTGTTATCTATTTCTCCATGAACCAAAATACTTAGTGTTTGTTTAAAAAGATACTTTCCTTATTATTAGGAGTGTTAGTGAGTTTGAGAGATGAAAAATATGATAGCGTCATTTATATGAGTGAGTGATCCTATGGCCAATTAAGTGTGGGAATTATACTTACATTTGGTATCAAAGTTGGTTAATCCAACGCCTGGTGTTTGAGAGTTATCAAATAGTTGTTTATTCATAAAGTCGGTATGGCAAACATTTTCAATATTGTGTGGTCCGATCCCAAGTTAGATGGAAAACTTGATTATAGTTATTGGGAGACTTTGATGTCTACCCATTTGAAGGCCCAGAACTTATGAAATTTTATTGAACCGGATTTGCAAGAAGGAGCAGATGCTGCCCAACAAAGGAGAGATCAATTGGCGCTATCTCAAATTCATCAAGGAGTAGATTATATGGTGTTTGGCAAAATAGCAAACGCCAAAAGTGTAAAGGAAGCATGGAACACGTTGAAACTATCATACAAAGGCGTAAATAAAGCTCAGAAAGCAAAGCTACAGTTTTTAAGAAGAGAATATGAAAGGTACGAGATGTCTAGCTCAGAAACTGTTGAGCAATATTTTACTCGTGTTACAGATCTTGTCAATAAAATGAGAGTCTATGGAGAAGATATGCCCGATAGCAAAGTGGTGAAAAAAATTCTTCGCACCATGCCGATGAAGTATGACCATGTGGTGACTACAATACTAGAGTCTCACAATATGGATACCATGACAATTGCAGAGTTGCAAGGAACCATGGAAAGCCATATTAGTAGAATACTGGAGAAATCAGAAAAATCAACTGAGAAAGCCTGAAAAGTCGAGTGAATTTAAACAATGTTGCAGCATCAAGTCATGCACAAGAAGGACAAGATCATGGTTTTAATTTTCAAAGTAGAGGCAGAGGAAGTTTCAGAAGTAGAGGTCGTGGCAATTACAACCAAAGAAGTTACAATAATTTTACACCACCTAATCAAGAAAGAGGTGGAATAAATTTCAAGTCTGTCAACCGAGGAAGAGGTCGAGGCAATTTTTATCAAATATTAGAAAATTAAATCAAGAATATTCAAGAAAGTAGTACAACTACAACATACTAGGACATTAAAATCAAGTTGAATTGGAATTGAATACAAGTTGCACTCATCATCTCCATATTAGAAGAGTGAAGAATCATGAATTGGAAGCTTCAAGATCGATGATTAAGAATTTGAAACAAAATTGAACAATGAATTGACTAGTCAAAGTTTCTACATGTTTCTAGAATTATTACAACTAGTGCTTAGTTGTTATAAAAATTATTATTTTATTATGAAGGTTTGCCTATATAAAAGCTTCGTATGTATGTTGTTATCCATCTCTCCATGAATCAAAATACTCTCCTTATTATTACGAGTGATAGTGAGTTTGAGAGATGAAAAATATAATAGCATCATTTATATAACTGAGTGATCCTAGAGCCAATTAAGTGTGGGTATTTTAATTTCATTTGGTATCAGAGTTGGTTAATCCAGCGCGTGGTGTTTGAGAGTTTGTGAGGTGTGGGAGAGTTCTCACATAGTTGTTTGTTCATAGAGTTGGTATGACAAATACTTTTAATATTGTGTGGTCCCGTCTCAAGTTAGATGGAAAACTTGATTATAGTTATTGGGAGACTTTGATGTCTACCCATTTGAAGGCCCAGAACTTGTGAAATTTCATTGAACCGGGCTTGCAAGAAGGAGCAGATGCTGTCCAACAGAGGAGAGATCAATTGGCGCTATCTCAAATTCATCAAGGTGTAAATTATACTGTGTTTGGCAAAATAGCAAATGGCAAAAGTGCAAAAGAAGCATGGAATACGTTGAAGTTGTCATATAAAGGCATAGATAAAGTTCAGAAAGCAAAGCTACAGGTTTTTAGAAGAGAATATGAAAGGTATGAGATGTCTAGCTTAGAAACCGTTGCGCAATATTTTACTCGTGTTACAAACTTTATCAATAAGATGAGAGTCTATAGAGACGATATGTCCGATAGTAAAGTGGTGGAGAAAATTCTTCGCACCATGCCGATGAAGTATGGCCATGTGGTGACTACAATACTAGAGTCACACGATATGAATACAATGACGATTGTAGAGTTGCAAGGAACCATGGAAAGCCACATTAGTAAAATACTGGAGAAATCAGAAAAATCAACCAAGGAAGCCATTAAAAGCCGAGTGAATTTAAACAATGTTGCAGCATCAAGTCATACACAAGAAGGACGAGGTCTTGGTCTTAATTTTCAAAGTAAAGGCAGAGGAAGTTTTAGAGGTAAAGGTCATGGCAATTACAACCAATCAAGTTACAATAATTTTACACCACCTAATCAAGGAAGCGGTGAAACGAATTTCAGACCTGTCAACTGAGAAAGAGGTCGGGGCAATTTTTATCAAGAAAGAACCAATTTCAACTGCTTTTATTGTGAAAAGTATGGACACAAAGCAACAGATTGCAGATTCAAAATGATGAATAACAATCAAGCACACGTAGCAGAAAAATAGCATCAAAATACCAATGATAATCCGGGTACTCAGACTTTATTTTTTACAAGTAATTCATGTGTTGAAGATGAAAATATATGGTACTTGGATAATGCTTGTAGTAATCATATGTCTGGTAGAAAGGAGTTATTTTTTTCATTAGATGATTCAGTTAAACTATTATTAAAGTTTGATAATAGTACAAAGATCCCTATTTAAGAAAAAGGGCGCATACCAATCAGATTGAAAGATGGTTCTCTGAATTATATTTCTGATATTTTCTATGTTCCTGAACTTGATTACAATTTACTGAGTATGGGGCAATTATCTGAGAAAGGATATAAGATGATAACTTATCATGGATATTGCACTGTATTTGACAACAATGAAAGGTTCATAGATAAAGTAAAGATGACTTCAAAAAGAATGTTTTCATTAAAAATTCAACATGTCAATCCCTCTTGCATGAGTTATGTGATACTTGATGATAACTGGTTGTGGCATATGCAGTTTGGGCGCTTTAATTTTTCTGGCCTAAACTACCTGTTAAGAAAAGGACTTGTTTCTGGTCTACCACGGGTTCATATTCTCAATTGTGTTTGTGAGATTTGTCAATGGGAAAGAAGCACAGAGATCCATTCCCTACAGGAAAGTCATGGAGAGCCAGAAGATTACTTGAAATTGTGCATTCAGATCTCCATTCTGTAGAAATTCCAGGTAATGGTACTAGCAAGTACTTTATCAATTTTATTGATGATTTTAGTAGATATGCATGGGTATACTTTCTAAAGCAGAAATCAGAAGCAAGTGGCTATAAAATCAAAATCCTCAGAACAGACAGAGGAACATAATATCTTGCATGTTCATAATACTTTAAGCAACACGGGATTCAACATCAAATAACAACTAGATATACTCCTCAACAAAATAGAGTTGCTGAAAGACAGAATAGAACCATCATGGACATGGTCAGATGCATGCTCAAGTCAAAACAAATACCTAAAGAGTTTTGGGCAGAAGCAGTCGCAACAGCAGTTCATATTTTAAACAGGTGTCCAACAAAGAGTGTTCGTGATAAAACTCCAAAGGAAGCTTGGAGTGGAAAGCGACTTTCCACCATTTCTAAATGGCACTTTCCATCTCTTTTCAAACTGTTATTGCATGTATGACATGTGTCACACATATTAGTTACTTTTTTCTTTAGATATCGTTGTTTCATTATCTACGTTTTGCATCTTTCGTGTGTGAAAGAAATTGAAGAACTTGAAGTTATTCTTGTTCTTGTTCATCATCATTAGCAGTACAATTTTTTTTTTAAAAAATAATTTAATTAAAATTGTTTGTGATTTTACATTAGATGCGGAGTATGTTGTTGAACATCTGGATAATTATTAATATGTAAGTTTTTTATTTTTTTATTAGTATATTATAATGTTATTATTAATATCATCATCATCATCCACCACAAATTACTAAGAACAGAGCCATAATAGCAAATTTAGATACTATATTAACCATGAGTTTATGTAAGTACATACTTTTGAACTTTTTTAAGAAATTGAATTCAATGTGCCTGATGCAGAACATTTGTCATGGTCTTAGCAGTACCCTTGCACTGTTACTACGAGATATTGCTGCCTCGATAGAGTTATGGCGGTCATAAATAATATTCACGCCATATCGGGTAATAACATATTTTCACAAATTAGTGAGTAAAAACTTCTACGCATTTGTCGTCTCACCCTCTACAATCGCAAAAGCAATCGGCACAATGTTTTGGTTCTCGTCTTGTACAAATGTAACTAAAAGTGCACCTTTATATTTTTCATAAAGGTGTGTGCCATCCACCTGTACCAATAGCTTGTAGTGTCTAAATGTTGTAATATACGGATAGAAACTCCAAAATATTCGATGAAGAACTCTTACACCGATCACCTCCTCACTCTTACGATAAACAGCCAGAGTTTTTATTTGAAAACGAGACCTTGGCATGTAGGTGGTCATTACTCTTAATCACACTGGCAGAGTCTGGTAAAAAATTTTCCAATCACCGAAAATTTTTACGATGGACTTTTGCTTTGCCAACCAAGCGTTGCAGTAACTTACAATGTAGTTGAACTTAAATTGAACTTGCAATAAAAAATTTTACCTTTATCGATGGGACTGTTTCAATCAACAGCCTGATAACATCTACAATCATGTATGAGTCCAACTTAGCATGATCTTGTGAAATCATCCCATGGTGTATGTGTGTTTGCCATTGTATCTCTTGATCTCCCAACAAACTTTCTTTTAAATCAAGCTAACTTGGATAAGTCAATTGCATCATGTACCATACCTTTTGCATTTTGCGTAGAATGTGTATAGCTCTGACTCATACACAGTGTAATCGACTCCTCTAACGATAGTGTAGCTTTTGATTGCAAAGATCACCGACTCTCTAAAACCAAATTTCATTCTGATACTAAATTCACTATCTTCCAGCACATCATTGCTTTCACTTATCAAATGTGAACCTCCGTTAGTCGATCAAGAATAAATGAAGAAACAGTAATGGTAACTTTAACTCTAGAGCATACATGGCTATGAGGTCCAGAGTTCGCATAAAAGATGGAACATCGAAGGGGTGCTGGTTGACAATTGTAGCTGCTTCATTTTGCATAATCGGATTGCCTGCCTCGTCTACGTCATCATCATAGTTGGCTTCGAATTCGTCTTCACTGTCGTTGTTATCTTCTTCCCAATCTATATTCCCAAGTTTATCCATATTCACCTCCCGCCAACCGCATCCAGCCCCAAATGTTGTTCAAACTCAATGTATAACTCTATCATCAACACTTGAAATCTGGTTTGTTGATGAATATAGAACATCCGCTGCATACATGCGTCGTCAGTGATGGGTGGCATTATTTTAAACTGTGTTAGACCACCAAATATTTGCACAGAATTTCTATATAAAATATTGATCACCTTCTTTGAAATGTGGCTTTGTATGTTCTCACAAAAATCATTTCATAACTCTACAAAACTGATTGTGCATGGAATAGTAAAAGAAAACGGACATTCACAAATAAATGTCACTCTCTCACTTTGTGTTTGGTATGCTCTCACTCTTATAATACACTCGCAAATTTGCAACATTTTTCATGGCCTCAACCTCACCTCACCCAAAATTTGTTGACACTACTAACTATCACAGAAACATAAATACAAAAGAGAGATGAATGACAATGATATTTATAAATAAGATTTTCGGATTAAAATATTTTATTTAAACAAAACATAGCCTACGTTTTAGGGAAACACAACTTGCGTTGTGCAGGTTTTATTTTTAAAAAATTCGACAAAACAAAACACAACTGTGTTTTGTGTTGTATGTTCGAATCGAAAAAAAATGAAAAAGATAAAAAATAAATCACAGATTACGTTTTGTACTACCATTATAATTATATAAATATTTTATAAATATCTATTTTATTGTATAACACCAATATTTTTTCATTTGTAAAAAAATAACCTGCTTTTTATCATGAGGGAAAATTTTTTCTTTGTATATATATATATATTGGTAATATTATTTGTTTAGTTTGCATTAGATGCATACATATAAAATATCACCAACACATTGGTAATATTATTTGTTTAGTTTGTATTAGATGCATACATATAAAATATCACCAACACATTGGATTGAGAGATTTTGAAGGAAAAGAAAATAAGAGGAAAGAAAATGAATGGAAAAGTAAATTTTTTGTTGTTTGGATGAGAAGAGAAAATAGAGAAGAAAGAAAAAAATAGTGTGAGACCCATTAAATTATTTTCTCTCTACAAATGAGAAGAAAATGAAGAGAAATGGGACAATATGAATAAAATTACACATTTATCCCTTATTATTAATAAATTATATTTTACATATAATATATATAAGGATATTAATGTAATTTTATGCTATTATGATTTTTTTTCTTATTTTTTTATCCAAATAAAAAAAATTTCTCTCTATTTTTTTTCATCTATTTTCTCTTAATCTAAATAACATACAAATAATTATACTTTTTTTTATTTTCTTTTCACTCATTTTTCTCATTTTTTTTCTTCTATTTTCTTTTCTATATTCAAAGCCGTTGACAAGGTAACGTTTATTTGAAGAAATAAATATCACCCTTCAAGCTCTCGTGTTGCATGCAAATAAATGTGCTAAAAATATAAAAAATACCTATTATATATGCATTATTATGTATATTCTTTTAGAGTTTTATTTTATATTAAAAGTAATTAATAAAAATTGAAAAAAAATAAAAAAATTATTTTTTGTAACACAAACATTATTTTTACATTAAAAAAGATACAAATATATAAAAAAGTATATATATATATATATATTAAAATTAATACAAACATTATTTTTACATTAAAAAATTGTGTGATACATAACATAGTAAATAACTTTTTGTATTTTGTTAGTAGCTCTTTTATATTGGGCGCTAATACAAATTAGATAATTTGATGTTTATTGAACCTTCATTTCTAAGTCGCCATCAATGTCAATTTTGATGGCTCTGTATGATTAATTATCAATCAAATCAGACATAATCATGCTTGGGAGAAATATTCTTGATCAAAAGGAAAAGTTGTGCTGATAATGCGTTTTGCAAGAGAGAAAAAAAAGGTCATATATTTCATCATTAGCGAGGCTGAAAATAAATTGATGGCCAACATCATGGGGATAATTTTTGAAAACATCGAGTTTGTTTTTTATTTCCTTCTTTTAATTTTTTCCCCTTTGATTAAAATGAGAAAATATGAATGGGAAAAAATGAACTACGCTGAATGAATGGAACACCATACGCCCACAAAGAGGTTAATTTTTTTGGATATTAATATTATAAATAAAGGAGTGTAATATATTGATACTACATTAAATTGTGATTAACGATTTTATAAAGGAACGAAAAATAAATAAAAATGAGATTAACAATTTAAAATGGGATAAAAAATAAATTAAAATGAGATTAACGATTTAAAATAGGATAATTTTTTTTTTAAAATTAGTGAAATCGATAGTCTTAACTTCTTAAATTGATCTCGACCGTTGACACCGTTATAAAACTCATATCTATAGATTACACATCTAAAATTTTATTTGGACATATTACACAAATCTAATTGCAATATCAAAAATAATTAGCGCCACAAACCCACAACGACATTAGGCAGTTTAGTGGAAATTTACCTAATTTAGGTATAAAACACTAATTAGTGTGAAATTTGTGGAGATATTGAAAAAAAAACCCCTTAAATAATTATACCCTTTTTAACAGTATAAATTATAATCATATTACATGAATATAAAAAAATTAAATTAGTCATTTTATATTAACGTGCAGAACGATCACATATTTATATATATCTACGATCAAATTTTATATAAATATTATAATAAATTAAGTTTATATCTACGATTAAATTTTATGAGAATAGGGATGGAATAGAATTTTTTGGGATAGGTATCGAGACTCGAGCGAAAATTTTCGTTCCGTTTAGTTGTTTCCCAAATTTATGTGAAATATCATAATTATCTTTAATAAGTTATTTTTAATATATATATATATATATATATATATATATATATATATATATATATATATATATATATATCGCTGTAACTCAGTATTGGTCTTTTTTGTGCTTTTTTTTTTTCACTCTGATCTTTTTTCCAAAATTATATACATGATTTAAAAAATTAGACTTTTCTTTTGCATCTGAATACAATTTGTAAGCTTTCCGTTACATTTTATATTACCAAACATAATTTAGCTAAATCTGAAAAGGCTATATGGGGGATGCTATGGCAGTGTAACGTCTATTTACCCATTTAAATGGGTGGTTTGTCTCTAAAATTAAGCCTATTTAAATTTTAGACATAGTCCGATTAACCGAAAAAAATGATAGGTTAAACAAATTTGTTCATAGGCTAAATAGTTGGTTTGTTTATTTTTTTATATTTTTTTCAAAAAAATAGCATTTTTAGCTAATATTTCTTACGATCCGACCTGAAAATTCGATTTATCAACTAAAAAATATTTTAAAAAAACTTTTGACCTAAAAATTGTATTTTTTGTCAAAATATTTTTTAAAAAATAAATTTAAAAGAATAAATGGGTTGACCCATTTAACCCATCAAACTAACCATAAACGATTCGGACTAAAAAATTATAGCCCGCGAATAAAACAGACTTAAACGGATCAACACATTTAACTCACAGACTTAACGAGCCAAAACTAAATGGACCAAATTAATCCGTTTGACAGTACAACTTGTAAGGTGCTTTACTCGTTTAAAATAAATGAGTAATAAGTTTAAAATAAATGAATAATATTACAAAAATATATATTTTTGTACAAATGTATTCTCTTTTAATTTATGTAGATTGCTATAAGGTGTACTAAGGGGCTATATTTTGTACAGCAAACATTTAAAAATAGATAACCTACTAAATCATTACGGAGTATAAGATTTAATTTTAATTGACTCACTAATATTGTTTAAGAATTTTTTTAGGTTTAATTATTCTGTTAATTTTTATAATTTTATCAAATTTATAATTAAGTTTTTATATTTTTTTTTAATTGAGTAGACTTTTATACTGTTTTTAATTTTATAATTAAGTCCTTCTTAGTGTACAAAAATATTAAAGTTAAGTAGTTAACTGAATATTTTTTTACAAATTAAACGTATTTATAATTAAAAATCTAACTAAATTTTTGACTGCATGTATTTAAAAAAAAAATATTTTATTAACCTTAATATTTTTTACATAAAAAGAACCTAATTACAAAATTAAAAACAATATAAAAACTTAATTAAAAAGAAAAAAATATAAAACCCTAATTAAAAAGTTTGATGAAACTATAGGAATTAATAAAATAATTAAATTTTTTTAATTTTTATGTTGTTTTTTAAAAATTTATTACTAAAATATTACTCTTTTAAAATTATTTATCTAGATATTATATTTTTTATATTATTATAAATAATCATAATTTAAATTAAAATAATAAATCTAGTTATACTTGTTACCGGTAGCAAAAGTGAAGGATTATCATGTGTTCATAATATACAGTGGAAGAAAATAAAAGTAATCCTAAAGATTTATTTTGTGCTTAAACTTTATTCCAATAATATAATATATAGTAGATCAGATTTAAATACCTGAGTACGCTAGTAAAAATCCTTTTCTCCTTCGATGGTACAAAGGCGCTATGCGTATCCACACCGAGACCAACATTTGCTGTCAACCCCTTGACCAATGGACATCTGATCTAAATTGAGAAACCTCTTGCAACTCTTTGCACACCATAAAATTCTTCTCTAAAAATTAGGCTCATATACATTTATGTGCGTAGAGGTAAAGGAATAACAACTCTTGTTATTCTCTCTGTCTTTCTCATATTTGCCTCTACTCTTGGCATACCTATATATAGTATGAGATTTGTTGTTGATTTTATATTTGAATCTCAATTCAAATTTGAATGATATCTTACTATTTTAATTTGAATATTTCAAATTTATGAATCATATCATAACTCAATTTGAAACAAAATCAGTTAGGATCTCATCCAACTTTATAATTCAAATTTAGAAATAGAATAACTAATTATTCTCAAATCTCATTTAATATTTCTCAATTATCATATTATTATTATATTTTTGGTGCTAGCAAAAAATATAATAATATTCTATTTGAATTAATATAATTATTTATTTGATCAAATCAAAACATAAATTAAATAATTCTATAGCAAATATTAGAACACTCGTTAGTGTGTGACCCCATAGGTTCAATACTAAGCGGGTAGTAAATTAGTCATACTAAATTTACTAATCAAGGTTGGCGTCTAGCAACACTCCTCAACGGCCCGATAGTATGAAGTAATATATTTTTACTAAGAACTTTAGAAGAACAAAGTATATTTCCTTCCATCTTTTCAGCTCTTGGTTAACCCTTAGAGTATGGTTTAATTGTCAAACTCTAACATGTTACCATTATTATAATGAACTGTGAATGACTTAAAAAACTCATTTTTTCATTCATTCAATCCTCTTGGCCAAGGTTTTATTCATCTCAGTCATTATAATCATAGAGCTCAAACTTTTTACCGAGAGTTGACGGATTCCTTATTGACTAATCATTAATTCTACAAGTATTTAAATCATATCCAATATCCATTCAACTAGCACCCTAGGGTATTAGGTGTCCGGAATCAAAGTATAATAAATACATTATTAATTATTATGACAGTCGCAGGTCAAAGGAAACTCTATTACTATGTTCATCTTGAGAATATCCTATTGACAAATATACGGTAATTATAACCATTAGGAATTCTCAAAGTGAGTCAGTTCAATGGTCATATCTCTATATGCACCATCTATATATATAATTTAATAAATGAGATATATTAATCTTCATCCAATAAAGACCATTATATATATATTGGTCTTTCCAGATTATTAATGCCCTTTCTAATAATCCTATGACCAAGAACAATTTAGATTAAATTATAAAAGATTTATTTCTCAATATTATGATCACTATCATAATAATAAATCTCCAAATTTAATCTAGGACGTTATTATATTAACATTTAATATAATAACAATAACAAATTATTTAAAACATGATTGATTGGATTGTGGTCATACTCCTTATTTCCAACAAAAAGAACGGTATATGAATAATTAGTTAAATAAATAAAAATTTAAATTTGTTAAATCCATTTAAATTTGAATTCGTCCATTTTTGTGTAGGATAGGTAGAGAAAATTAAAATATTATATTTGTTAATTAAATAATAATACGTTGTCATAAAATAAATATTACTCTATTTTCATGGAAGAAAATTCATCTTAAACAAAACCTGCACATTTAACCACATCCACATCTTTTTTTCCCAAACTCTTTCAAGTTGCTTTTTTTTTTAAATTTATCTGCCGTGGTTGAAATGTGTGTATTGTTGGGAATAATACACCATTCCCCCTTGAGAAAACACCTTTGACAGAGAAATAAAATAGACACAATCACAACACAAGAATTTAACGTGGAAACTCCAATTACCGGAGAAAAAACCACGGCCGTTGTCAAATGACAACCAGAGAATATCACTATGTGAAAATTGTTACAACACATAGACTTCTTATTCTCTAACACCGGCACCCCAGTACACCCACACCCTCTCAAAGCAAATATCTAACTACACCTCACAACACTCTCTAATCAAAGAGTACAGAGGAAAAGAAAAATCAGATACAAGCTTAAAGTGTTTCTGACTGGTGCAAAAACAAATGAAGAACTTAGCCTCATATTTATAGCCTAGGCCACCCACTCCATTTGCTATCCTAAGCAATGTGGGACTAATTCAACCAAATCCTAACAATCTCCACCTTGATTGAAATAGTCACACATCTTCAGCTTCCATTGTCAACACCGACAATTCTTTGCTGCCATTGTCTATACTGACAATCATAGTTCAGAGAACTATCATACTCCACCATGAAAGTATACTCACTTGGAATTAGACCACTCCAAGCATTTCGCCTTGGTACAGATCGAAACCTTGCTGAAAATTCATGGTGCAACTTCCAAATTGGCTTTTCCTGGAAGTTCTTCAGCCATCGACCTAACTCCGCCACACACCTTGCATCTCAACGCCAACCAATGCCCGTGTGCAATTGTGGACCCGATTGCCACAACTTATCCTTATCCATGGCAGTGCGGTAATACCATGAGGATACTTCTTGTCTTCTAGAGAACATCATCTTCCATACCAGAGATCTTCTCCTTCAACGCCTTGTGCAAACCTGATTGTATCAACACATCCTTGACTTGTATTTGCCACAAGCCAAAATTGATTCTTCCATCAAATTTCTCTATTTCAAGCTTCACAGCACTTGAATATCCTGACATTGTTGCAACCGTATACTGGAATAGTATAACTCAACTGTAGACCGTGCACTAGGAAGGGTCCCCAGGAAAGAGAGGTGGGTCACAATGGACACACTTAAATACCAAGTCTTTCCTTAGCCAGAACCTTTCCAAACTGCACTCTCACAGTGTCACACTGCCTTCTAGCAACAACAACAGCAACCAAATATCAACCTCAAGCCACAGGACAAAATTCTTTTCTGATGTGGAAGGTCAGACTAGGCTGCAACCACAGAGCATACTAAGAATAAATCTCACCGAACCGAAGCTCTGATACCACTTGTTGGGAATAATACACCATTTCCCCTTGAGAAAACACCTTTGACAGAGAAATAAAATAGACACAATCACAACACAAGAATTTAACGTGGAAACTCCAATTACCGGAGAAAAAACCACGGCCGTTGTCAAATGACAACCAGAGAATATCACTATGTGAAAATTGTTACAACACATAGACTTCTTACTCTCTAACACCGGCACCCCAGTACACACACACTCTCTCAAAGCAAATATCTAACTACACCTCACAACACTCTCTAATCAAAGAGTACAGAGGAAAAGAAAAATCAGATACAAGCTTAAAGTGTTTTTGACTGGTGCAAAAACAAATGGAGAACTTAGCCTCATATTTATAGCCTAGGCCACCCACTCCATTTGCTATCCTAAGCAATGTGGGACTAATCCAACCAAATCCTAACATGTATTCTTCCCAGACTTATTATTATATTGTGAGATAGGGCAATCAAAATAAATATAAAAAATAAATTTTTAAATAGTTAATAATAATTAATTTTATATTATAAAATTATCTTTTTAATCCTATTTTTCAAAAATTTATATTTTTGAATTAAGATTCAAAATTTAAAATTTAATATACAAATAATTTTAAAAAATAAAATGATATTAACCGAAAGAGTTGATTTTTTAATTAAATTCGACTAATAAAAATGGTCAAATAATTAAAATTAAAATCATCAATTTTTTATTTCACTTCTCATGCTATTAATATTGGTGACAACTTAGATACAATTAATTTTACATAAAATTTATAATTAAAAACTGTTAAATAAAAATTTAATCAAATTAATTAAATTATTTAATCGTTTTCAATTATTAATTTTACCTAAAATTTTCGACACTTTATCATTTGCTGCAACAATCTTAATATATACAACCGATTCCATCAGTCCAACATAACTTTATGCTTTTGCCAATCATGAACAGATGATCATCGAATTACCTTAAAAAGATTCCACATTCAAAAATGAAAATAATCAAATATGAAGATAGATAATTCATAATTACAAGTGCAATAAGAAATAGTACATTTTGTTCCCTGTGTTTCTTTTTTTGAAATAAAAAACGTGATGGCTTTGCCAGCTAACTAGCTAGACGTAGATGAAGTACTTGGAAGTTGGAAGTAACCCCATTTTGGAAGCAAAGGACAATTCTACTGTCACCCCAATTTCATGCCAAAATTGAATATAAATTTAAAATGGATGAATTCTACCAAAATGAGCATCCAAGACGAATTGCATATGTAGATATGTGACATAGAGGTTCTAAAAAACAACCTTATTTAATAGAAGAGGTATTTTGCATGTTGTAAAAAGTAATTTGTTTCGTGTATAGACTCTCTTAGTTTTTCACAATAATCTCTTTGAATTTTTTTTGGATCCAACTAGGAGACAATGATTTATTTGTACATAAACTTAAATTGATTTTCGGATTCAGTAAGAATCGAACTTTTGACCTTTCGAATCTAGAATTCTAATACCATATTATAATACCACTCATCCCAAAAGTTTCAGATGATGGAAAAAAATAACACTAATGATTATATCTCTAATATTTCATAAACCTCCATTGTATACATTGTACAAATATTCCATTGACTCTTCATATTTTCTCTTTTTTTTATTGAATATCTTTTTTACGATACGTGGCTATTTCCTAATTTTTTGCTGGTTACAAAAGTACATTAATTTATATATTTGTACATCATTTCAACCGCGAGTTAATCTCAAAATAGTTTTTGAGATTGGTCGCTTACACTAAAAAATTTCCAAAATTCTAATTATACCAAAAACATCTTTGAAATTGAAAAATTGTTCTATATCAATTGTCCAGTTCTTTTTTGCATTGTGAAGTTACTCCTATATATAAAAAATCTGACACATTCCTTCTATGTTAGAATAGAAAAAAATGTCACTTTAATTTTAGTACTAAATATTTGATAAAATGATGATATTTGACCTTAATGGTCATACATTTTGTCCTGAAAATAAGATATTTTATAATTTGTTAAAATTAAATGATGTCGTTTTATCAAGTATTTAATATCCGAACTTATACAACGTCGTTTAGCCTAATTTAGCGTGAAAAGGATATGAACTAAATCTCTCATAGTGTGATGAATAACTCAATAAAAAAAGGATAAATATTAACGTGGTACAATATTTATAATTTCAAATATTTTTAAAGTACAATTAAAATCTTGAGAATATTTTTTGTGTAATCGATGAATCTCAATAACCACTTTATTTTACTCCTTCAAGCACACGTTTTAGTGAATTACACTAACAAAAGCTTTAAAAATTAATTATTTAATTTACATACATTCATTTACATTTATATTTACTTTACTATACCCGAATCTAAGAAAAATACCAAAGTTTTGTATTATCTTTTTTATTTATTTATACAGATTTTATTTTCTTATGATAAACTATATAAAAACTTAATAACCTCAAATAAACTAAAATGATGATATCATTTTTCTTGATAGGTGGTGCAAGCTGTTGTAGGTACAAAGCAAGAATTAATTAATCACAGCAAAAAAGAAGAGAGAGTGTTGAGAATTATTGCAGTGTGGATGAAAATGATGAGCGTGCAAATGCCAACACTTGTAGGGACACCGAGATTTCCTTAGTAATAATCACACTACTTTTCTGCTCCCTCTCTTTGCCATTTCACATACTCCAAAATTGAGTAGACTGTAGAGGAATAACTAGAAAAAATTAATAATTAAATTATATTCTTATTATATTAATTAGTATGTTATATTACAATCTTTTGACTAAAATTTTTAAATTACTGTGTATTGTAATTATAATTTTAAAGAATCAATGACCATTTGTATTTATAAAAGATAAAAATACTGACATATGTATCATATTAGATCGAAACTAAATTTGTATCCATGCAATATGCTCTTCGTGTGACAAAAGTACCCTATATGGCACTCCAATCCTCCAAAGACAGGGTACTTTTGTCATACGCAGGTAGGGGTGGAAAAAGGTCAGGCGGCGGGCCTGCAACCTGGTCTGTGTTTGGCCTGGCCTGGCCTGTTATAAAATAGGTACAGACCCAGGCTCTTTTAAAAGTTTTAATACATTAATAGGCCAGACCCATGCTTACTAATTAGCCTTATAGGCCTGTCAGGCCTGTCTGGGCCTGTTAACATATAATTAAATATATAAATAATTTTTTATTATTAATAGAATTATGAGATATTTTAAATTTATTATATTTTATTATAAATATTTTGTATATTTTAAATATGTTAAAAGTTTAAAATTTTTTTATAAATATTAAATATATGACATATTACATATAACTATTTTTATTAAAAAATAATTTTTTAAATAATATTTTTATTTTTGTAAAAAAAAATTATCAGGCCTTTTAACCGGCTTCAGGCCAGGCCAGACTGAATAACAGGCCAGGCCTAGTACTTTATAAAGAGCCTATAACAGGCTGCAGGCCAATCAACTGTATGACAGGCCAGACCTGTTAAGAGCAAAGTCTGGCCTAGCCTGACCTGTTTCCACCCCTATACGCACGCAGGACATTTTGTATGGATACAAATTTAGTTTCGATTTAGTATAAATAAATATGTCAATATTTTCATCTTTCATATGTACAAATGGTCATTTATTCTAATTCTAAACATTTGACTAAAATCTCTTCAAGGTTTATAATTTTCAGATGAAATTGATTAAGAATTTGAAAGTTTTAGTCATTTTAAATTGTTTTTAAACACATTGTATCTTTTAGAACATATTTATTTTAGATTATATGTATTATAATTATTCTTTAAACATAGGTGTACCATATGATAAAAAAAAATAATTAAATAGATGTATTACTCCTCACTCCCTTATATCCCAAATTTCTCTTCTTCTTTTTAACTTCTGATCATCTTTCTTCCTCTTTAGATATATGATGAGATTAACGTTGTTGGTGACAAATCAAGTACCAAAAAAGATAGCAGACTTCATGATAGAACAAGTAACATATAGGTAATACAAAAAAACATAGAATCACAGAAAATTAAATCGACTTAAAAGATAGAATCAGGGGCAATAAAAAAAACAAGAGTGGTGGTGGCAGTGTCATGGTCAAAATATCAAAGGATAATAAATAGAACTAATAGAAACATGAAACAATTCGCTCTTAACAGATCGAGAGATTAGAGCAATAATTTTCAAATGTCTAAAGAGAATATTATAGTTATAATATCATGCCATAATTTATGATAATAATTTAAAAATAAATTTGATATTATAAAAAAAATACGAGGAAAAATTCCTATTTATAAGTCAAGCAGAATATAATTTAATCATAATATCAAATTAATATAAGATATATTTAAATACTATATAGTAATTTAAAATTCTGACTTGTATTATGCATTATAGTTTTGCAAGTTAATATTTAATAATTTCTGAAATTTGATCCAACTCAATTTAGTCTTTAAACTTTTTTTTTTTTTGGTATAAAAAAGGGGGGCTAACACCCCCAAAAGAAAAAAAACAGAATCTTATCACTCGACAACTAAACGGGGACTACTTACCCCTCTTACATCATCAACTAAAAGAGTTCTTATCCCTATTAGGGGAAGATCAACAAAGTGATACCCACGATCCATCTTCAAGCTTTCTGTTGCTAACCAGTCTGCACTTTTGTTACCTTCTCTGTAAGTGTGAGTAATTTTGATATTCCATTCTTTCTGCAACCATCTTTCAATTCTCCTTATGCCAGCATTAGGGTGTTCCTTTTGGTTTTTCTTTCTTGTTAAAACTTCATAAATACTCATGGAGTCTGTTTCCAGAATTAAGTTTTTAATTTCTAATTCCCAGGCTGTTCTCAAGGCATTGCAAATTCCCCAAACTTCTGCCTGAAAAGTGGTGCAGCATCCCAAATTCGCCATAAAACCTGCCAGCCATCTTCCATGGCTATCTCTTAGCAGTCCTCCACATCCTGCCAAACCTGAATTTCCATTTGATGACCCATCTGAATTCACTTTTATCAAATTTTCTGGGGGAACTTTCCAAGCAACTTGAATCTCTATTTTTGTTCTCATTTGCTTCATAAGATCCTGCTTGTTGAAAGCTTCAGTTATTTCTGTAACAAATTGAAAAATAATTTTCTTTGCTGCTTGAGGCCTTTTAAAAGGGGATGAAAAATAATTTTCTTTGCTACTTTAGTCTTTAAACTTTTAATTGACTCTAATTGTGTTTTAAAATTTTGACCCGTGTCTTAATTTGGGCCTTTCGCCATTTTCGTCACTGAAAAATTGACCTAACAATTATAATTGCATCTGGCATTATAATGGTTATTAAATGATGTGGTTAAATTCTTCAAGGCATCAATTTAACCCCTCACAATTTAAATATAAAATTTTACAAACCTAATTTTCTCAAATCGTAATAGTCTCTTCAAGAGTTGGAAAGGATGTTGGAGAGCAGCAGCCAAAACTCAAGTAGTTCTAGTAGAGCTCGTTCGCATGATAGTTGGGTGAAGAACGCACACCGTAATAGAAGTGGGAAGGTACCGCATTGGTGCTGTTGTGGGTTGCGTCCTACTTTTTGGTAGTTTAAGACAGATTCCAATCCAAAGAGACTATTTTATGGATGCCCTAACTATAACGTGAGTTTGGATGAATTGTTGCAACTTGATTTTATGTTTTATTTCTCAAATTTTTCTTGGTTTTGTAGTTTGGATGTGGACTTGGGCTTAAGTGCTGGTTTGAGTGTCGGCTTAGGTGTCTCCTTAGGTACTGGTTTGGGTTTAGATATGCGCTTAGACCTTAGGTACTGATTTCGATTGGGATGTCTTCTCCTTCAATGAGAGGTTAAAGGCAGATTGAAGTAGGAGATTGGATGCTGCATTGGAAGGGCCTTCAGTTGTAGAGTTGACGGGTGATTTGCTATGGGTTGTAGTAAATTCACGTGATTCAATATTAGTTTTGTCAGAAATAATGGTTCATGTATTACATTTTGGGTTAGGTGTGGTCCCTTTGACATTCTTGTTTACACCAGTGGCATTGGGTGTTAACTCTGTCAACTCAGGTACTTCATCTACCATGGGCTGAAAAACTCCATATTCATAGTATATATTGCACTATTCTCTCATTATTCTTTATATAGAAGTATATCTCTAAAAACTCCTTGTCATGACTTAGTGCTCGTAGTCCATTTTTTATAGGTCTACCAGGAACAAGCCACCAACACTCAACCATATTAACATAACCTATCTTGTAGTAATGTTTCAGTAAAAATACATCTAGTAAATCTTCATCCAGGCCAATCAACTCATCAGTGTGATCATTGTCATAAATCAAACTGCTATTTGGTTTGGTGATAAAATTATCTCCATAATGATACATAATTATTATATCATCATCCAACTACAAATAAGATTAAAAAAGTCACAATAGTTAAAAATAACACTTAGTTCAATATATTGAAAATAGTAATTCAGATTACAGACAATTTAATTGGAACTTAGTTCCGATATATTGAATAAGCTAATCAATCAAAAGTGTTCTGACAGCCATTAAAAAAAAAGGTCTTAGAACTTGAATTTTAAAGTAGAATATTTTGTTAAAGGTGTCTAGTTTAAATTTAATTTGTCTCATACAATTTTTTCTCATTTCAACACAAATTAATTCTACTAAGACTAAGTTTTTACAATAATAAAAACTCTCACTACTGATTTTACCAGGTTTCTGTGATGTACATCTTCTACATTGTTCTAATAATTTAAAAGATTCAGTCGTTTACAGCCACATATATAAAATAAGTAAATAAATAAATAAATAAATTCTAGCATACAAGAATCCTACCATCACCAACAACCATAATCAACCAATGTCCCCTAAAGATTCACTGATGATGCGATGAAGTAGAGAGAAAAAAATAAAAATCAAACCTCAACCAACATTTTGTAAAAAACAGAACATTGTATGTTGAGAGCTACGATTTTGTTATTAACTGGGGTACGTATACGAGAGGAGAAGGAGGAAGAACGGTCAATTGGGTTTCACTTTTGAAGTGGTTAACGTTTGGATTTTTGTTTAACCCCCTTCTCGTGTCACATGACGTTGTTTCTCAATATTTTTGGTACCAAAAGTTAAACGACATCGTTTAAACAGTGTCAGGTGTCAATTAAAATTGACAAGTTATTTTTTTGGTAACGAAAAATTACAGAAGGGTCAAATTGAGGTACAGGTCAAAATTTCGAGGTACAATTAGAATCAATTGAAAATTTGAAGATTAAATTGAGTTGGTAGTAAAATTTCAAGGACCATTTTGAGTATTAATTCTAGTTTTACTTATAATGTTTGGTGCAGAGGTATGAGAGCGAGTGTACTTATACGAAGAAACATAGAGAATGGTTATATCAATAATAATCGTAGATGTGTCAAACGAATAAGCCAATAAATTCTAGTCAACTTGTTACAAATGACGAGTCAAAATTAAAAAAAGAGTTGGTTTATATTTTAAATGATCAATAAAATGTCAATTAGATTCGACTCATCTAAGTTAATGAATTAGACAAGTCAATTTGTTTCGTTCTTATTTAAAAACAAAACATAATTTAGTAATTTTTTTATTTAATATCTATATAAATAAAAATACATTTATATATTTTTATAATAAATTATCTAAAACCTCAAAAACTAATTAATAAAAAGGAAATTTTGTATATCCATAAAAATTTTATATATTCAAAAAAAAATTGAGCCGGACGAGTCAATTTGTGAATTATACGAATTAATGTATAAAATTAGTGTATAACAACAAAGAACAGTTTAAATAAAATAAAGGACTGTAACTATTAAATTACACAATTTATATAATTTTATATGTCACTTATATATAGATTCAAAATAAGAGTTTAATTTTAACGTATTATAAGTTTTTCATGATCATTTCATTGTTCGAATGGCCATTGTCAATAATTGTTGTTTGATTAACTAAAATACGATTAACTTTTTCGATATATTATCAATTATTTTATTAAATTTATCAGATATGTAATTAAAACTATTAATTAGTTTTAATTTTTTCCATATCAATTTGTAAATTTTAACAGAATCATATAACTATATACTAGTAATCTTTTTTTTTTCTTTAAACTAAACTTTAGTCTTAACAAATTTATTTATTTATTATGTAATATACTTCATTTAAAAGCTAGATTCTTTAATAACAAATTTTATATTTGGACTGTACCAATTAAAGGTTTAATCAAATAATAATGTAGTAAATTCCAAGTAAATTGTTGATCTAAAAATTGTCATGTATAATGGGGTATTTTGTTAGAGGATGTTGGGTGTTTGGGAAACATATGGTTCCCAATGTCATTTTTCAAACACGAAAATGGATGAGGAGATCATCATTTTTATTTTGACTTAACATTTATGAATAAATTTTAATTGATTAAGGAACAGTGTTTTGCATATGAATTCTGATTTGGTTTATTCATAATGTATATAATACTGTGATATATATCATGTGTCGCCTTATCTAATAGTTAGGGTTATAAAAGGGGTCCATATTAATGCTTTCGGATCCAAAATAGGGCCCCAAATAGGCCATTACTTCCCACATAATAACAAATTGTGGCACTATTTTTGACAAGAGAGTAAAGTACCAAAATTATTATTCTGGCAAATTTAATTATAGAATAATTAAAAATAGTTTGTAATTATAAAAGATGTATTTTGATAGATAAAGTTATTTAAAGTCTAAAAAATTTTAAATTATTCTTCTAACTTAATCTAACCACTTTTAAATTCTAACTCTATTCATTTCTGTTTTCTAATATTATTCAATATCCCAACTTTCAGTCCTTTTTTTTTAATTTTTTTGTTTTTATTCTACTTTTTCTATTTTCTTTCTACTTATTTTTCATTTTTTTTACTTATTGTGTGGTTCGCCTCTAAAGTTATTGTGTGGTTGAAAAGAGTAGGAGAAAATTCAAAAAAAAATAGAAAGTGAGAAATTAAAATGAGAATGGAAAATTGAGAAAAGAAAGTTTGAAAATAGTGGCAAAGATTATTAAAGAATGAAAATAGATAAAGTTAGAATTTGGGAGTAATTATGTTACATCATAGAGTAGGATAATTTAAAAAAAAATTTATCATTTTTTAAGATGTGGATAGTTTTAACTACCAAAACTCATCTTTATAGTTAAAAATTAGTTTTAATTTTTGTATTGTCAAATTTAATTTGTCAGTATTATAATATTTTATTATTAATTATAACTTATAATACTTTACTCTTTTGATTAATATAAATCTTTTGATAATTTGTTTTTTTTTTTAATTTGAATTCAAAATTTTATTTTAAAAATAATAAAGTATTTATCATTTTTTAAAAATCAGTTTTGGTAAACGTCAATTCACTTTAATTTGATTAGTGTATTAATAGATACTTTTAGATACTAACATGTTAATTGATTTATTCTCTTACTTATTAAAGTTGTATAACTAATAAAATAAAATTAGTTGAGATAATAAATAATTTTTTATTTAACTACATTTAAATAATAAAACTATATTTTTATAAATTATGTAAGAAAAGGATATTCTAAACAAGAGTATTATGTAGCAACTCTTTTTATTCTCCATTATATATAATATAATATAAATAAAAATGGGGGAATTGAAGGTGGCGCGTGTAGGTGAGAGTCCCCTGAAGGATTGCAGAGAAAGATGCATGAAATATATCAAAATCAATGTGATAAGATTAATCAGTGTAGCATGCACATATCACACATCACATTATATGATTTGAAATTTGACCATGTCATCCATGGGGACCCCACAACACCCCCTCATTCCCTCAACTTGTCTCCCTCCTCTCCTTTTTTGCCACGTGTATCACTAGGAATATTGCAAAATCTAATTTGGATAAACCAAAAACACTGAAAATTACAAATTGTTTCATATATATATATATTTGAAAAAATAATAAAAAATAGCAGAATTTATTATTGTTTACTAATAAATAATTATCAATATTTAATAATGTAGACTAAAAATATAGAATTTAATTGCTAGACTAAAAAAATTGAACTAATAACTAAAAATAATAGATAAAAATTAATAAATTTTACTAATTTCCTAATATTTTTGTATATATTTGTGTGTGGGAGCGAAAAAATATAGAACATATTTTAGTATTGGAACGAAGGGAAGGATAAAAGTCATATATTCTAATTTAACTCGTCCAATTAACTATCTTTCAGAATATATTAAAGCTTGATTCTTTGGAATAGTTAGCATTTTTTTGTAATTTTTTAGTTTCAGTTTCCAAATTATATGTTTATGTTCATATTTCAAATTCAATTAAACAAAATTTTATATTGTTTAATGTTCCTCAAATATATATATAGAGAGAGAAAAGCTAGGATCAAATGAGATGGCATTGTCAAATTAAATAAATATTATTACTAGAATTTTACTGAATGAAAACAGATAAAAAGTGACCAAATAAAACTGCTGCTAAAAAATTCACTTTTTAAAAATTTTGATTAATGAAATTTTATATAAACAAAATTAAACAAAATTTTATATTGTTTAATAAAATGAATTTTAACCAAGCCTTAGCCAACAAGAGGAATCATATAAAGAACATGAATACTAGATAGCTTGTATTAAAATGTGAATATAACCTTGTAATAAATGTAAATGACAATGACGAAGATGACACAAAATAAAATGCAAAAAAGGAAAGACAAGCTAAGAATGAAAAAATATAAAATAAAAAAATAATTAAACTTGAGCTTAAAGTATTATTCAATTGCAATAAACCTCTTTGACTATATAGATTTTTTTTTTTATCTTATTTACACACAGAATCTCCAATGGAAATTTTGGTATTTTGATTATCATTATATGTTATTTTGATTCAAAAGTTGGGCCGAAAAAATATATATCCTATAAAAAATTTATGAGCAATATAATTTTATTTAAATTCATATCAGTATTTAAGACTTTAAGTTATATATATATAATAAATAGTTTGATATCTCCAGTAACTTGATAATCTACAATTTTTTATTTTCTGTTTTAAAAAGTGAAGTTCTTTATTCCGCTATTTTACATTTTCCACCTCTTTTATATATTATTACTATATTCTCTTATTCATTCTTTTCAATAAGGTTCACTCATATTGGCCATAGAGGTTATTTCCAGATCCAAAATTATCTACTTTTAAGGACAATTAAACATACTTTATTTAATAAAGGCATTCAAGAATCGCTGTAGCACAATTGACAAGTTTTCTATCTTAATTATATTCTTTATTTGGATTTTGGAGCCTTGCGCCTTGGTAGCAAATAATTATGCTGAGTTTTTTTTTTCCAATAAAAAAATTAGCTGGGAAAACAAGATAATAAGAGCATGCATATTTCTACCCTGAAGAATAATATTAGGTAATCAAAATATGATAAACAATAAATAAAAAATATTAAGAAATTATCAAAATTTATTATTTTTAGTTATTAATTAGTTATCAATATTTAAAACTGTAGGTTAAAATATATTCTTAAATTACTAAACAAAATAAATTGAATTGATTACTAAAAATGATAATAAAATATAATAAATTTTAATAACTCTTTAACATTTTTTTTATATAAAAAAGTTCTACTACACACTAACTAATTAATGATGACTAAATTTTGATAAAAAATGATGGTCCTGGAGACTTTCTGTTACTATAATGCAAATGAATGTGCTTTTATTGTTATAGTACAAATTAAATACCATAAATGAGTAATCAATGTATACACATCATAAAGGAATAAACTAATATAAATGAGAATGATATAATATTAGTTTCATTTAATAAAAAAACGATATTACAATATTAATGAACTGAAGTCACATAAATAAAGTAAAAATAAGTTTTGGCAGTTTTGAGTTAAATATTTTTGTTTTCCAAACTTTTTTGTTTTTGGAATAACATGAAAAATAATTTATTTATTGTAGTCTTTATTGTACATTAGATAGTGTTTGGTGGAGAGATAGAGATGAAAAGACGGAGACAGAGTTTGAAATAAATCTCAATATTCTGTTTGGTACAAAATATGAGAAAGAAATTAAAATAAGAATGAAATTCTAATTTAATTTGTAAAAAAGTAAAATTGAAATTAATTAATTGAAATAAATGTATTTTAGGTATAAAATGTTATTAAAGTTTCACTTTTCATCTCTAAAAATTTTAGTCCCCTGTGTTTTCACTTTTTTTAGGTATTGAAATACTGAAATTTTGGTTTTTGGAGATAGAGACAGAAATTTTAATACCAATCTCTGAACCAACAAACATGATATTGAGTCTCAATCTTTCAACCTTTGTCTCAATATCTTAAAACAAACGCTACGTAGAAGTCATAATTCGATTTTATTGTATCTTAATTTTGAGTTTATAATTGACCATACTAATAGTCATCATTATTGATTTAATGATCAAACGGTTATACGACATCAATGTCATTCACCTAATGTTAAACACCTTCTATCTCTCAAAGCTAAGTTCTGAATTCTTGTTATTGTTACTGACTTAAGCTTTTATAGATATTTACAACTCGTATTATTCATCCATCAAGATATACCTCATCCACTAAAAAATAGAGCAAATTCAATCACTGCTACTGGACGAGTTACACCACAAAGAGAATAACCATACAATAACATAACACAATTATTAACAGAAATAAATTTCTTAAATTATTATTTTATTTACCGTTTAAGATTTTGAAATTAAATTAAATATTTATGATAAATTTCAGAATAGAACATCACATGTATAAAATAAAACCTGCATTTGTTTTCGCAGTTTTTTTTTTTTTTTTGTGGCTGAACTATGTTTTCACATTTATAAATAAAAAAAAAAGTTAAGCTATAAGAATTTTAAGTATGACATTATACTTTAAACTAATTAACTCTCACACACACACCCCCAGAGCTTACCACAATGCAAGAAATTAAAACGAGCCATATATTATACTTAATTGGCTCTCATAACAACATATATGTATATTATTTGTTTGGATTTTATTATAGATGTGGTATCTTTATAATGTATATGGTTTGGTTAGAAGCTGTAATTGGCTCCTCGAAGGAATTGAACATGCACACTCCTCGGCAAGATCTTGTTGCCACTCTTCTGTTTATCGTAACTAGTAAAATACTAATTATATACTATTAAATACTTGCATGACAATGTGACATTATTCGTAAGTCTCGTGCATGCAACCTTAATTAATTAGGCCACTCATCATTTTGCTATTAATTAAATAATCACATCGCCCTAAGCTTTATTTAGGGTTAATCGTGTCGTAACGTTACCACTTACCACCACCTACAAATTATTCAATGGGGACCAGAGATAGAATACCATGTTTCTTAATTTTGTAACGAAAAAATATTCAGTTTGGTCCTGAAGTTACACTATAACCTCAATTTAGTTCTTAAATTTTTTAAATTTTAATCACATTAGTCTCTGTCGTGATTTTCGTCACAGAGTCAATTGAAAAGTTTATAGACTAAATTGAAACAATTAAAACATCAAAAATTAATTTGAGGCTAAGTGTAATTTTAGAGACTAAACTGAGTATTTTTTTTTTGGTAACCGATACTAGTAAAGAAACAAAAAAATCAGTTAATAATCGACTAACAAAAAAAAAAAATCCACACATCTAAATGATTTTTATTATTTCCCCGAAATTGATCCTTGTCATTTTATAAAAGGTAAAATCTTGAACTGAATAGGTGTAGTAGTGTCATTCTTGGGGGAATCTTCTTGTGCATGGAGTTAGAAAAATACAGTGAGGGTGCCCCTCATCCTTTCTCGTGTTTCACATAGGAATTTGAAGGATAATATTTTTGTATATTTGTGTGGACAGTGGACACCACCACTTCAAATAATAAAAAATAATAAATGTCAAGTCTTAATTTTCCTTATAATTAACTAGCTAGTACTATAGTTTTTTTTATAGAAAAGTTGTACATAAATTTATATTACATTTAATACGTAGTCAAAAATATGTTCAACTACCAATTTTAATTTAATTTAAAAATTAAATGAAACCCCTAAAATTAGATATTATGTATATATGCATGTTCTTGAAGTAGACTCTGTAAAGACATGCTCCAAGAATATTGTATTTTTAATTTCTCTCTCTCTCTCTCTTGTTGATATGTGGTAGAGAAGTTTACCCTAGTTGAAACTTGAAAGACATAGGGTAAAATGAACATCATGGGGCCTGGCTCGATTCCAAGTGTTTCAAGTTTTTAACGCTAAGTTGCTGCTGTGGTGGGACAGTGATGATATTGCTATAAACAGCAAAGCTGGGGAAAAGGGAAATTTAAGTATAGAAAGGAACAAGTTAAAATTTAGAGGAGGAATTAAATGAAAAATGGCATGCATATAGTAACAAAAATTAGGTAAAGAAGTTAATAACGGAGAAAAATCAATAATGCCTGACTACTCTAGCTACACCTAAGTCTCCTTTCAAAGTGAGGTTAAAAAATTTTAATATGGAAATAAAATGAGTGATATACTTTAACATGGTAATTTTTGGTGTTTTTTAAAATTATGGGAGTACACAAATCGGACCCTCCGATTTGTGTTTAAAAAGTTAAAAAAATTCAAAGTACACAAATCGGAGGGTCCGATTTGTGTTAAAAATTTTGAAAAAATTCAGAGTACACAAATCGGACCATGCGAGTTATTTGATTTTAAAATTTTGCTTAACAAATCGCATGGTCCGACTTGTGGGTAGGCAAATATGAATTTCGGAAGCTAGAAAACGGACCCTCCGAGTTGTTTGTTGTTATCAATTTTTTTTATGAAAGGAAGAACTCGCATGGTCCGAGTTCTATTCACTGATACCACATGACTGTAAAACACCTGTATTCCCCACATCTGAGTCTAACACCATTTTTTCTTCCGTATTCAAATTAAAAAGTGTCAAAGGGATGTATCATTTTATGCTTGTAAAATTATTTATTTATCAATTTTTAATCATGTTTATAGGTGGCTTATCAATAATTATTGTTAAGGGTTTCTCTATTAATGACTGAAAATTTCCGAAAACAAATTTAATGTGACAAAAGAGTTTAATTTTTAATGTGTTAACATAGTGGTTTAATCATATTCGTTTTTTTGGATGACCATTTACATGGTCAATAGAAAATAATTATTTTTGCTAACATAGCAATGTATAATTAGATGCACGTATAAAACTATTTTATATTGACTATCAAAATTAAATTCGTAATAAAATTGCGTAGAAAGACATATATTCCACTTTTACCCTCAAACCAAGCTTAAAATCTTGAAAGGATCTTGATGACCTAAACGAAATCCATCAGCACAAGTGAAAATTGGCTTTCCCCATGCTGAAAGCAAAAGGCACTAAAAAGGAAAACCCTAAATAGAGAAAAAGATGATGGAGATGCAAATGCAATGGGATGCAAGAGGATTGGGCAAATGGCAAAGAAGTAGCAGCAGCAAATGTGTGCTTGCTTCCGTAGGAGCATTGGCACTGGCAGTGTTAGGACTAGGACAAGCATCCTTCAATGATCAATTGAGACATTTACTGTCACTTTTCTTCTATCACTTTACCGTTTTCTTTTAAAATGACTCACTTTTTTTTACTACTGAACAAGTACAGCGTAAACGGCTAAAGGCATACGTCAACTATTAAAAAGTAGGATAAGGACATAAGCTTCTCTTCTCTCTTTTTTTTCACCTCATAAATAGCCCAAGCATGTTCTTTACGAGCTGGGCCTAAATATAATTGCTTTGATCCATATTCAAGTATTAAAGGACAGACAGCCAGTTCAAACAAATAACGGGGCACACAGCAAGTCAGCAACCCAAGAAAATCTGTTATTTTTATTTTGAAAAACTGTTAAACCCTGTCTTTGTGATAGAATAAAAACAGGGGGTTTGAAATCCGCCTTATACAAGCAGCAATTCATTGACCAATAATAAACTCTTAAATAAAGTTCAGATTTGCAGCATATTAACCCTTGGCCTTTAGCACTGGAAGATACCGTGGACAATAACAAAAAAATAGACGAGATAAAAATACTAATTGCTTTTACCCAAAAAATAATAAATATTTAATGCTCTTCATCCAATCTCACAATCTAAAACATTTCATCAAGAGAAAGGTTGTAGTAGGGCCAAACAATCATATATATTGTGCAATGAATTTGACTTGAAAGTTATACATGGAAGTAGTAATTAGCTTTCATGTATTCATTCAACTAGCTACAAGAGATTGATACACAAAATTGTGAGTAACAAAATAATATTCAAATGTAGTATTCTTGATGATCAGTCAATGGGACCGGAACTAAGAGGGACCTGTACAGTAAAGTGGCTGAATTTGAACCTTTTGAAACAGGTTCCTGCTGAATTCAACTATATCATAAAGGTATATCCAAAAAATTCAAAAAACAAAACAAAAAGGTTTAAGAAAAAGGTGCCTGCAAACTTCCATCCAGCTAAATAGCTAATCATTCATTGGGTGAAGGCAGCAAGCAACGAGCAATTCCCTCTGCACTCTGGTGAGACTCAGATAAAATTGCTTGAAAGCGTCTTATAAGGGGAAAAAACATTTCGACCTTCAGCAGGGAAAAAAAATGAGAAAAATAGAATATTAATTATAATTTTCCAGGTTTAAGTAAATATGATATTATTCGGACCTCCCATTTAAAATCCTTTCTCTGCACTTAAATTTAAAGATATTATCCACTTTAAATTGTATCCGCCAGATTAACGTATGTGTAGTTATACAGCTGCAGATTTCTAAGATTACAACGTTAGAATTGTACCTGATTATCAGAGAAAAATATAATGAAGAACATTCAGATTTGAACTAGTTCCACGGCTGTGACAACGAGACTTTAGGAGTTGACGCTTGTAACCCTTTTTTGCCATGTACCGCAGCTTTCAGCACAGTATATTGCTCAGTCACGGAATCATACAGAACTTTTGTATAGTCATCCTTGGCCTGCTCCAAAGTACAAATATAATCCATAGCATACCAATCAAATTAACGATGGAAAAGAACGCAATCTCTTTATCAAACTTAGATTTTACAAGTTAAAACCACCTGTTGATTTGAGTAGAGAACTCAAGGATACAAAAGACAGGCATTGCACTTAGTTTCACAAGTATTCATTTCACGAAAAGAAGGTAGGTAATACATTCAGATGAGGCAAAGTTCTACTTGCAGGCCATCACAATTTTTACATTCAAAAGTCATAGGCAGATCAGGGAGGGACTTCTTAAAAGCATAAATTTTACTTGGAATTTATTTGTGCAGTCTCAACAACAAAAACAAAAATATCACTTTTTTTGTACTTGAAATACAGCTTTAAACAAAATAAGATTGTTATGACTCTTAATTAATTACAACTCCTCAGTTGGAAGATAACAATTCGACAATAGGTGATTTCTCCCAGGAAAACTGGTGGAGTCAATGGCAAATAAGAAATCTAATAAACATGGGTACCGAAAAGTCCAGGATATAAAATTTAACAAACCTGTTCAGGTTTTCCACCAGAAAAGCTTATTGGTGGAGTCACAGATAAGGCAGTCCCATGAAAAGATATAATTCTTTTCTCCCCAATCTTTTTTTCCACCTGAAAATATATGTACACACACATTAATATAAGATATCAATAAAACAAACAACAATAAACCAAAATGGACTCTGCAAGACAAGAACCATACCGTTGCTGGAGGGGGCATTATATCATAGCACAGTAATGCCATAGGATATATATGACCTGGTGGACCGGAATTCTCAACAAGTCTTCGCATATTGTCTACTGAAGCAGGATCAAAGGGTGCCTAAATACCTTATATCAGTACGGAAAGATAGTAGAACTGGCAGTGTAATGCACAAAGTAGAGCTTGATCACAAGGTTTGTTCACAACTTCTCAGTTCTGATACAAATCCTAATGTTCATATTTTATTTTTACACGCAAAAGAGAAGGAAATAACTGTGAACAATAATCTAATTTTTCAGAGTTGCTGGACTGCATTTAGGAAAGATAACATTAGATTTATAATAGGCAGAGGAACTTTGTCTATCACTGTCACCAACTTAATACCCTTTTGACCTTGAAAAATCACCCTCAATGTTTTTCTTAGGTTAAGATTTATCTGACACAATCTAAAGAGAATCTATGTAAACTAATAGAAGCATAAAACAACCTAAAAGTCAGCATAGAAAAGAATAACTACAAGAAAACATGAGTTTGAACTATTCTACTGGTCAATATGATTAAGTTACATTATATCTATGATATATATCTATGATATGATAACTTAAAATAACTGGGACTGTAATGCTCTTTTTTAATCTCATTTTAACAGGAAAATTAACTTACTGGTACAAATTCTCCAGTTTTTGGATCTGTTCGATCCCTACCACCACTTGGGGCAATCCAGATTAGCTGAGATCCACCCCTGTAACAAAAGACAGAACTTTAACAGCTGAAAGCCAAAATAATGGACATTTGACCAACCAACACAAACAATTAATTGAAGAAATTCTCTGCAGTTACTTTTTATATTTCCTTTTAAGAATTATATTTAAATTTCAAAGCTTACAGGTTCCAAGAAAACATGGACTAAGATTGATAAACTACAGAATTCAGAATCTATAAAGAAAAAAAGTTATTAACTCTAAACTAATAGATATACCTTAAAAGCACAGCCATCTCCTTCAAACTTCGTGTATTTGCTTTTTTTTTCATCTCTATTTGTGAGGGGTCGTCAAGCATGTGCTTTTTAGAGTATACACAAATCAGATTCCTATAAAAATAAAGATTATTACGTCAACTACATTCATTAAAATAAACATATGGACATATTTCAAATTTAATAACGAGAAGTATAAAATAAACCTGCCAATACTGAAGGGCTTGCACATAGGATCAGTAACAACTCTATCTCCTGCTACATAGATCTGTATAACAATTGGCAGAATTCAATTACTTCAGCAGTTACACATGTACACAGAAACTGTTAAAACAACAAAACAATAAAAATTATAAAATTATAAAAAAATTACCATGTTTTCAGCAAGATGTGGGGCCTTTTTTTCAATTAGCAGTGCAATAACAGCAGGATCTGCTTCAGTCTGGTGATTTGACATCAAGATGATATTGTGTCCCTGCAGTAATATTTGAGTCTTAGAATTCCCTCCCACATCTATTAAAATGTTAACAAAGGGAGAATATACAGCAAGCAAATAATCAAATAGATAACTCAAAGGCATAAAGTAAGGACATTAAAAACTGTAACCTTCTTAAGTCTTTCTTCCATTTCAGTGAAAAGGGGCATGTTGCCAACATAAGAATTTCTGCAACAAAGATCCACCCAAATTGCATAAAGCTGAGGCACAGCAAGATGGAATTCATATTGTATTTAAAACTGGTTATGAAAAAGCCCAAACACTTTGAGAATGGGGTTTACAGTTTGCCGCATTCCGCAGACAACACAAGTCTATTGGTGAAGTAAATGGCATGAAATGAGATTTACTAATAACATAATAGAGTTTTAGAAATGAGGAGAATTTGAGAGTATGATTCTGAGTATTCTGTATATTAGTTTAGTGTTAGCGTTGAATTGTGCTTTATATACATGTGTAGACAAGTGTGTAGATGTGTATAGCTTGTAAGCACAAGCAAGCCTTGAGCAGAGAGGTCATTCTATCTTAAATTAGTTATCACAACTGTCTCAGTAGTTACAGCTATCCCATCAAGCTAATTGTCTTTACTCTCTTACTAGCTTACTCTACTAAGTGTAGGTGATCAACTATTAAAGTCAAATCAGTAAATCAAACAGGTTGATATCAAACATAAGAAAGAGAGACACAAGTTTTAAAACTCACTTGAAATCAATTAGAGGACGGATATAATTTTGACCAAACGTGTAGTAGTCGAAAGGCTCCCTCTTTGCTTTGTGGTGTGGCTCAAAGACAAAGGGATCCTATTCAAAAAAAAAAAAGGAAAAAAAAATCAGTAAAAAGCTTTGAGCATGTCATTCATCTAATGCAGGGGAAAAATATCAAGCTAAACATGCATATATTCCAGATGCATATCTAAATATGAAATATTCTTTAAATAAAAATTCTATGAGCATGGAAACAAGCAGCACAGCGTATCTGAGATCAACCTTACCGAAACATCCAAAGATATGCGATCTAGAAAAGCAGACATATTTGACAAAACAATCTCGTCTGCCTTGGGATTTCCACTTTTGACTACCTGAAATGTGATTGCAAGCACAAGAAGCGTGTCTAAGTTGTCTAAGCCTTTTAAATTCCATAATAATAACTGCTTTCATTATCATCAAGATTATCCATGCTAAGACAATGAGTAAGTCTCAGGTAATAAGCAAAGCACTAAAAAAATTTTCAAAAATTTCAAGTGTAATAATTCCAAAAGTTGCAGCTGTTAAAGCAATATTGAAACCAAGGTTATAGATAGGAAACCATTTGTAGTGCAAGTGCATATACAATGCACCTTTTTCTTTTTTTGGGGGGTTTGGGGGATTTGTTCAGGTCACTGGACACTAGACCAGTTGTAACAAATCATACAACTGGACAGGCAGTTGGGATGGAATTATCAGGTCTATGTTCATTTGACTAAGAATTCGGGGAGTTCAGGAGCTCTAACACGTTCCCAATTATATTCACATGCTATACAGAACATTTCCCCAATATATCTTCCTAAATTCTAAAGAAAGAAAGTATTGAATGTTTTTATGTTCTCAAGGCATTGAATGCATTTGAATATTTTCCTTGTTTGGGGATTAAAAGGATATTGTTTGGTAAGGTATACTGGCCAACATCTGTGTACCATTCATATCAGTGTCCAACATCTGAATTAAAGAGACACGTAGGAGGTTTTTTTTCTTTTGTTCGGGGGGGCTAGATATTTGGTAAAAAAAACCTAATATTCAGTTCTTGTTACATAAATAATCGATCATGCATCAATTAGGCTGAAGCAAACAAACAAGAATATATTATAGCGCTGACAGATACAGCTATCGTGTCATCCTCAAAGCACATTATTTTGGGAATTCAGCTCCATGGTGAATCATAAGGGAACTGGCATCCCTTTTTAAAGATAGTAGGAATAATTAATCTGAAAGAATGAAGATGCACAGCTTCACTTCTTGAATTGTATGTCAAGAAAAATGTCCAGGCAGCAAAAAGCATGCATAAAATTGAATGTTAAACCACAAAGTGTGTGGAGGATGCACGTGTATGAAAAAAAAAAAAAAAATATATATATATATATGAATATTAACTTACTGCACTTTTATAGTTTTTGTACACTTCTTCCATCCCTGCAGCAACATGAGCAGGCAGATTTCCTGATTGTGCTTCCTTCTTGATTCCAGAAAGAAGCTCTGCAAATAAACAAGTATGGTGAAGGGAGATGAATTTTGTGGAAGAAAGATTGTACTCAAAACTCATCAATGTAAAAGTTTTGCTTCAAACAATAATAATAACAATAACAATAATAGTAATAATAAAGCAAAAAAGTCATGCTGATACCTTCTCTTCTACTATATTCTTGTATCTACATCTCTACATCTCAGACTCTAACAGACAGAATCTTCCTTTTGTCTAATCACCTATCTTAATACCCTGCAGTCCACTGAGAGACAGACCTATATATTGCTTTCCCACTAGCTCAACAAAACTAAAATTAGCAAGCCTCGTAATTTTCATCCCTCAGAATTTTTATTTCTCAATATGTAGTCATAGGCTATAATTTTGATTCTCTTTTAATTGCAAAACTGGACCACTATAAATTAGCTGTGTCTGAAATAACTATGCATGATCTTAATACCCTGCAGTCCACTGAGAGACAGACCTATATATTGCTTTCCCACTAGCTCAACAAAACTAAAATTAGCAAGCCTCGTAATTTTCATCCCTCAGAATTTTTATTTCTCAATATGTAGTCATAGGCTATAATTTTGATTCTCTTTTAATTGCAAAACTGGACCACTATAAATTAGCTGTGTCTGAAATAACTATGCATGATTTATCCTCCTTCCTTGTCTTCCCATTAGGAAGTATACAATTAACAAAAAATATATACCAAAAATGAAAAAATTATGTATCATAGAACTACCTAATCATTTACCTAACATTACAATATAATTAATCCTCTCCCTTTTTCCATGCAAAGCTGGAAAAAGCGCTAGAGTCTAGCAGTTAGTTATAAATTACATAAGCAAAAAAAGGCCCAAACAGCAGCCGGCGCAGATAAAAACAAAAATCCCAAACCTAAAGAAACCAAATTAATACATCACCAAACCATAACAGCATACATTAAATTAAAATAAAAAATAAAATAAAATAAAATAAAAAACACACCCAATCATTGCATCCAAACCTCATTCCTTCTCAAACTTTCTTAATTCATTCCAGCTCAATAATAATAATAATAATAATAATAATAATAATAATAATAATAATAATAATAATAATAATAATAATAAAAGAAATGAGATGAAGAAAGAGAAAGAGGAACCTTGTTCAGAGCGAGCGTTGAGGAAAGTGCGGGTAGAGACAGCTGCCATTTTGGGAGGAGAGGCAAGATAGTCTTGTGCCTTAATCTTAGGCTTGAAAGAGTAGAGAGAAGAGGCGCAATAGCAAGAACAAGAAGTATAGTAAACGGATGAAGAAGAAGAGGAAGGAGGAGGAGGAGGCTTTGAAGAGAAGGAAGAAACCCTAGGAACGAAGAATGCGGGAAACGGAGACTGAGAATGAGAAGAAGAAGCATTGATGAATATGGTAAACACGCCCTGTGCCGCACGCTGAGCGAGAGACCCGTTCATCGTTTCGTTTCGTCACGCACAGAAAACAAAGAAAAGAAAAGAATGAATGAATGAGAGTGAATAGAGAGGAAGAGAGAGAAAGCGTTGTGAGGAAGAGAGAGAAAGAGAAAGAGGAAGAGAGTGTGTCATTGGCGGGCTCACGTGCTTTTCCGTCTTTTAAGTGGGACCCACCCTTGCCACAGACCACAGTGGAGCCAATGGTTTCTCCAATCAACCCAGCTTTGACACGTGTCAATTATTTAACGGACCATATTCCCTCAACGGATAAACCCTTTTTTTTGTTTAATTAATCTTCCTTTTTTATTTTTTGTCTGAACTCTGACCTTTCCTTTCTTTGAAGAAATCAATTTCTTGCTATTAACTTAATATACTCATAAATATTTAATCTCAATGGCTACCACTTGATTTAGACTTGAGTTTGGCAAACGTGAAGGGGAAAAAAAATAATTAAAAACTAGTCAATGTGATATAGTCCAGTTTTTAGTTTGTACGAAATGGAATTCCTCTATTGGATTACATTTTTTTTAAAATAATCAATTACATTTCCTATTTTTGGAAAATGTGATTCTATTAGCCTGTGATCAAACTTTTATCTCAATATAGGTGAATGCTATGGTACTTAAAAGATGTTGTTTATTTATTAGAAAATATTAAAAAATAATATTTAATTTAAAAAATATAACAATAAATAATTTTTAAAAAATTAAAACTTATTATAAAAAATAAGTTAGATAAAATTTAGGTATCAATTCATAAACATCATAGAATTGGTCCTCAATATATTATTAGTATAGTATAATATTATTGTAGACAACTAAATTTAGTATTGTAATAGTTACTTAAGTGTGTTTAGATTTGCTTGGATAAGAGAGAAACTCGTTTGAGCTCTTTGATCGCTTTATCTTTATATTTGACAATATTTTTATTCTGTAAACATAAAAGTAATTTTTGTCTTCAATTTAAGTTTATTAAAAACTAAAAATTCTAGTTTTTTCGTTCAACTTTTCACGTTGGATTAAATTTTATGTTTTATATACCAATGATGTCTTTTATTCTTCATATATTTATTTTTTTCTTTTTTATAATATATCTTTTTAATATTTTCTTATACATATTATTTTTTATAAAACTTCTGTTTTTATGAGTTCTTTTATTGTTATTGTTATTTTTTTGTATAGAATATTTTTTTACTTTGTATTATTATTTTATTAATTCTATTAGAGTACTAAGAATATTAAAAAATATAATAAATTTTATTTAAATATTTAAAATAAAATTATAAAATAACATAAAATAATTATTTAAATTCATATTTTTTTCTGTAATTTTTTATCTAAAAGTGATTTTAAATAATATAATCTAAACAATATTTAGTTTACTATAATCCATTTTGAATAAAAGTTACCAAACATAAACAATATTAATACTAACTCATTTTTTATCAAAATCACTTTTACAAAATCAATTTTATACAAACTTTTATTTATAAACGGTAATTTAAATACACACTTAATGTAAATATCTTTTTATTGGGGTTAATATAATCTTTGAAATTATTTTGTAAAACTTAATTAACTCAAAATTAGTAGATACTAATTAAATATGTGTGTGTTTGTGTGCGTGTGGTGTGAGTACTGAGTAGTATTCACTATTCATAACCAACACAAGTGTATATCATATGATTCTTCAACCTTATCCACATGCTGTAGCATTATTATTATTCATACCTTAAATATTCGATCAATAATTAATTTGTATTGCAAGTCGCTTTCTTTTATCCAAATGTCATAACTCGCATCATGAGAAAATGTTTGACTAAGACAAGGTTTGTTCTGGGTCGTCTATTTAAATATTATTATCACAAAATGAAAAGTTATTTATTACTGTGTATCGTTTTTAATTTCCTTATCATATATTCTTGCATAGTGGGATGATATTCTCAGCGGTACACGTAGTTTTGTCTCCGACAAGAAGGGATGATTCATATTGTGCCTTTTTTACCAAACCAACCACACATGGTGCATAATTCTTATACAATTTTTTTTTTGGGATCAAAGTTCTTATACAAGATTAACAACTAAATAAAATTGTAGGGTTTTACTATGCTTTAAAACACACACTTTTTAAATTCAATTTTATGGTATATTATTAAGGGAGACAATAGATAGAATAGAATATATAGAGTTTTAAGTTTTATTTTAATTCTGCTTGTGAGTGTAAATATTTTTTTAACTTTTATATATGTTATTTTATTTATAAATTTAAACCTTTTTCACTCAATTTCTATTTGTAGGAATAATTATTCGCCTTAATCTATTAAAACAATAATTTTATAGAACAAACAAAATAATAATTAAAACAATCTATTCAATATGTCTAATTGGTTATTTTGCCGTGGGCTCACAACAGTTACACAGTTACACCTAACTCGTCCTGTGTATTATACATTTTGGTGAATGTTATGGTGTCTAAAAAGTGGTGTCTATTTACCAAGGTTGCGAGAACCGGACCGGTCAATAAACCGGTGAGGTCACTGGTTTAATGGTTCACTGGTTCGACCGGGGTTCAACCGGGGTTCAACCGGTTTAATTAAATATTAAATAAAATTATTAAAAAACTTAAAATAATCTTAAGTATATAAATTCAATAATTTCTAACCTAATAAAATTTAATATTTCACATAATAAATTATCCATTACTTAATATTAGAGGTTCACAAACAACTTCAAATATCAAAGTTTACAACTAAACAAAAAATAAAACATACATAATGACAAATTCATAATGTTCTACATTCAAAAGATACAATTACTAGCAAGTTTTCAACTAATCAAAGGTGCAACTCATCAAAAATCATAATTATCATTAAGTGTTCCAACATCTCCATCATAAACAGGTAATCCAAAGCCACCATCATCAGAAGTACCACCAAAAGAAGATGTATTTGAAGAATCAGCAACATTAGGGAAATCCACATCAAGTTCCACATCTCCTCCATCTAATAAAATAAAATAGAAAACCAAGAAAAAATTAAAGTTAGAACTTTACATCATATTGAGAGGAAATGAAACAAGTTTTGCTATTTCAATAACTGTAGGATATGAAGGCATAGCATTATCCGTATAAATTAAATTTTCAATGCCTTCGATGTCTCCATTAGTAAATCAGGATCATCTTCCTCCGGCATTACCCAAAATCTACTGTGTCAATGCTTTGAATGTCAATTGGATCAAATTCTTCTTGCGATGATTCTAGATTGAAGACGTAGATTATAAGTGACATAAACAATGTCACTTAGCCTTTGATGCTAATCGGTTCCTCCTCTTTGAATGGATTTGTTCAAAGAGGCTCCAGTTCCTCTCGCAGCCGGATGATGAAGATGTTTGATGAAGAAGACGAATTGCCATTTTTTGCAAGTTAGGAGCACTCCACCGTGTAGCCTCCACCATTCACCTACCAAAATATGAAATTCAACCATGAATTCTCAATCAATATTTAAAAAAACATTCAAAGTAAATTGAACATAGAAATATAAATTTACCAGGTTCAAGTCTCTTAATTGCTTGAATGCACTCTCCCTTCCAAACAACCGGTCATTGCAAAGAGTTTCAATATCAAATAAATCAAGCAAAGACCTCAAGATATTTGCCTTCTCAACAAACCCCTCACTATAGAAGTAATCGGATTCAAAAAGTATGCTGCTGCATAGAGGTCACGCTCAATGCTTATCCCAACGCATTTTCAGATACTTGTATAAGGGTGTATGCAGATTTCCTATTTCTAAACATTGTCTTGATATTAATTTTGGCTCTTTGCATGCCCGCATACACAATACCCAGAGAAGGTTTTCATCAGCATCAACAAGCCTCAATAACTTAATTAGAGGACCAACAAGCATAACAGTAGTAAAACAACTCCCAAAACTTACTATCCAAGATAATTGAACTAACCATCTTCCCATTGACACTCTTGGATAATTTATGAGAAGTGAAATATTGTCAATCACCAATGCTTGCAAGTCTTGTTTATGATCATATATACTTTTCAAAGTAATGAAAACAGTAGCAAAACGTGTTACTCCTGGTCGAACAATTTCTTTCCAATCTTTTCTTTTTAAGCTGACAAGAAATCATATGATTGTAAACAAGACAGTCACTTTTGAAGCACGGAGACCAAAAAATGTTGGATACTTTTCATGAATGAGTTTTCCAGCAGATACATAATTCGCAGCATTATCAGTAACCATGCACAATGTTACTACCCAACCCACTCAATACCTCAGCAAACAATTTAAACAAGGTATCGGCAGTTTTTAATCATATCAGAAGCATCAATAGACTTAACAAATGACACCAGCAGGACAATAACTAGAAAAAATTAACGTACGCTGCCTTTGATCAGTCCAGCCATCTGCCATCAGTGTACAACCAGTCCTTTTCCACGAGCTCCTATAACCTTCAACAAGCAACTGACATTCCTTCTTAAGATCGGCCAGCAAATGAACTCTCATTTCCAAGGCAGGTTGAAAGTAAGGCGATTGAATTGCATTGAATGGAATCCGTGCATCAATGATCCATCTTGCAAGCCCCAACTTAACCTTGTGTTTAACTTGTTCACTGGCCAAGACACTTTTCAAAGTTGGTTGAGAGCCTGGCGTAGTCCTTTCCTTAAAATAACTTCCAATTGGAGTAGCAGCAATCGCTCTTCTCTTTCCTTTGTCTCCCATTGTTGCAGGAGCCGGAGGTTGTACAGGATTAGGCGCTTCACCCTCTTCTTCCGCTTCTCTTTCACTTTCCACATCATAACAATCAGATGTAAATTTTCTTTTTTCTGCCTTATTTTTTTTGTTTTCCTCCAAAAGCCTTTTGAATTGAAGCTCAACATCTTCAGTTACTTTGTTACAAACTTTAATTTGTCCAGGGATTTTTGCAAGATGGTATTTCATTCTATATATCCCCCCTCCATTGTAAGTATTCAAGCAAAATACATGTATATTGAGCCTTGTTATTTTTTCATACTTCACTGTAAAATACTGCCAAGCTGATCAGATTTACTTCTAGATGAACCAGTTTGAGAATTTTGAGCAGCATTATCTTGTGGCTGTGAGTTACTTTGTGATTGTTCCATCTATAACAATAAAAAAATCAAAGACAAGAAATCAACTTCAAAAAACCATGAAAATAATGAAGCAGCAAACAGAACAGGCAGCATAGAGAATCAAAAACTATTTCCAGCAAGCAGAACAGGCAGCATAGAATCAAAAACTATTTTCATCAAACAGAACAGGCAGCGAATTCATACAATATACAGTATAAAAAAATCATGTGGAGAACTTAAGGTAACATAATGTATCATTCTATTGTAACCGTATATATAATGAAGCAGTGCACGTATCCATTTTTTCCATCATAGTTAGCTTATCTACCATAAAAACAATGAGAAGAGACATCATCATATCTTATCCATTATAATGCAATTCCTTCAACTCCGGACAGACAGAGTGGACCACATCTCAGTTTTCTTATTTACATCCCCTTCTCTTTTTGTTTTGGATTTGGGCGTGAATAGAAAGAAAACTCCAAACAGTGACAATTCCCAATCACAATGTCAAGCTATCAGCACAAAATGTTGACAAAAACAAATCAACAAAGAAAAATTCAACACTTGACCAAAGCAGATTTTTTTAGTATGGTCTTCAAAGCTTTTTATACATATATCAGAGGTGATATCAGGTAGCAAAACAGGACAGGCAGCATAGATCAAATCATCAAATTCATGCAGCTTGACAGTCACAGAAATCAACTAATTCAGGTAAAACAAAAAATTAAAACTATCTCCATTCAGAAGCAACAAAAGGCAGAAGCAAACAGAATGGTAGAGCATAGAGCAAACAGAAGCATAGAGCATATTCATGAACCAGCAAACAGAACAGAACAGGCGAGCTAGAAGGAAGCATGTTCAAAACCAAGAAGACAAGAAAATCAACACTTACCGGCGAATGAGAGGCAGGCTCGGCGAGCTCGTCGAGGTTCGGCGACGAGGAGGCGGGCTCAACGCGGTGGTGGTTGCGGCTGCTGAGGAGCGCTGCTGGGTGGCGAATGAGGAGCGCTGCTTGAATCTGAAGCTTGGTGGGCGGTGGCAATGGTGGCCTTGGTGGATGAGGGGGGAAGAAAGGGGAGGAGGCTGGGAGCTTGGGTGAATGGTGGGTGGCTGATTGAAAAGTGATTAGGGTTCGGTGGGTTAACGAAACGCGTACGCCAGTTTTGTTTTTTTTTTTTTTTTTTTTAAATAGCCAAAACGACGTCGTTTGGCTTCTGAAATTCCAAACCACTGAACCGTCAAAAAACCGGACGGTTCTTCCGGTTCACCGGTTAACCGCCGGTTCGACCGGTTTTTTTACCGGTTCTTTGCCACTCGGTTTTTGGGGTTACCCGGACCGGCTAGGTAACCGGTTCCCGGTTTTTCCGGTTGAACCGGCCGGTCCGGTCCGGTTCTCAGAACCATGCTATTTACTAAAAAAAGTTAAAATTTAATATTTAATTTAAAAGATATAAAAAATAAATAATTTTAAAAATTTAAAATTTACTACAAAAAAAAGTTAGACACCAAATAATAGGCACCATAGAATTGCCATACATTTTTTTCTTCTCCATTTCCATGGTCTTTTATCTATAATGGACTATAAATTCTGATTCCACTGAGCATAATCCGACAATTGAGGAAGATAAGAATTGTAAATAGTGATGATAATTGATAGGGTAGAATTTAGATCTAATTTTAATTTTTTTTGCGAGTTGAGAATATTTTAATTATAATCTTACCTACTTTTAATTTGCGGATTATGAAAAAAATGCAACATTATTATATAATTTGATTATAATTTAAAATAGAATTGATATTTATATAAAAAAATATATTAAATTATCAATTTATGATCTTTTTTAGTAATTAAGAATTTTTTGTATTTAGTAAGAGGTATTTGGTTCAGCTGGGGTGCACATGACCAGGTCTGGACCGAAGTTTCGGCTTAAACCCAAATACTTTAGAACTAATTTGGTGTTATTTCACCGGATCTAAGGCCAGATAATGGTCTCAAAAATAGACCCGATCAATCATTATTTATAGTCGAGTCCAGGTCAAGGCAAACTCGATTTCAGTCAGCTCATATGCACCCTAGGAGGAATAAAAAAGGTATATATGTTTTAAATTAATTCCAATATTATGCTATATTAATTATAAGTTTAATGTTTTGTTTTTAATCACATTTGTTGAATTAGAAAATAAATCAAAGAAGCATGAAATTAGAATTTATGGACAAACTCAAAGTAATTCCTAAAGTTGTACTCGAGTCTCAAAGTGATCCTTAAAATTAATAGTTATACAAATTTATCCTCAAACTTGCACTCCGAAACTCATACTAGTTCTTAATGCGCTCTCCGTTCATCGGAACACTGAAACGACGTTGTTTTGTATTTAAAAAAAAAAAAGTATCCCCTTCCCCTAACCCGAACTCCTTCCCCTTTTCCCTTTTTCTTTGTTGTCGCTTCTCGCCGGCCTCCGTCACAGTGCCGTACCGCACCGCACAGCTCCCTTCCCCAACCTAGTCTCTTACATTCTTGTCTTCTCTCTATCTCTCCTTCTTCTCCTATCTCCTCTCTGTCTCCATTTATCTCCCTGATCCCAAAATCAATTCTTCCATTACTTTATTTTTGTTTTTCTTCATACACCCAGTACAGAACAACAAACGCATAGAAACAGTATATATGCTTTCAAATTACATAAACTTTATACAGTAAACTAACGAAACAACGATTTCAACCAAGTAATAAAGGAATTGCAAAAAATAGAATTAAACATATGCCAAAATTAATGCATTTAGACATAAAAAAAAATTCATTGTAGTAAACAAATTTGAAAAAAAAAAGAACATATACAAGAGAAAAGACAGAGAAGAGAGACTAGGTTGAAAAGTAAGGTGAACAGCATGGTATCGTGACGGAAGTCGATGAGAGATGATGATAGAGGCCTCGAGTTGGAGAAGGGCCTCATATTGGAGAAGGAGAAGGGAGAGGAGAAGGAGAAGGAAAAGGGAAAGGAGAGCTTGGGATAGGTTGGAAAAGGGGAAGATGAAGAGGAGCGTAGAAAGAAAAGGGAAAGGGAAACTAGGGAAAGGAAAGGAAAAGGGAAAGTGGGAATGGAGAAGGGAAAGAGGGAGAAGAGCATGGAAGGAGAAGGGAAAGGAAAACTAGGAAAAGATTGGGGAAGGAGAAAGGGAGTGTGAAAGGGAAAGGGAAAAGAGAACCGAAGAAGGGTTAGGGAAGGGAATGTTTTTCTTTTTTTTAATAAATACAAAACGACGTTGTTTTTGGTGTTCCGATGAACGAAAAATGTTTTAGTAGCTAGTATGAGTCCCGGAGTATAAGTTTAGGGACAAAATTGAGCAATTATTAACTTTAAGGACCACTTTGAAGCTCGAGTTCAGTGACCATTTTAAGGTTTAACTCGAATAAAAAAAGGTATATACGTTTTAAATTAATTCCAATACTATGTTATATTAATTATAAGCTTATTGTTTTGTTTTTAATCATATTTGTCGAATTAGAAAATAGATCAAAAAAATATGAAATTAGAATATATTAACAAATTCAAGTTTAAGTATGGTTATCAACTTATCTATAATAAGTATTTTTTTTTCTTCTTTATAAATGAGTGTATTATAATTTATTGACATAAAATTTATCAAGACGTGGACTTCATCCAGTCGAGACCCGATTTTAGTAGGACCCAAAAATAGTATAATTTTATCGAATTTAGAACTAAATAAGGATCTAAAAAATAGACTCCATCATTATTTAAGGTCGAATTCAAGTCAACACAAACCCAGTTTCATGCGGCCCTATGTGCATCCTTAGGTTCAACATCTACTATTAAAAGGACATCAAAATACATAACATTAATATTTTCACGAATAAAATTTTTAGAATAATTTCATTATTTCTTTAACTTAAATGTCAGAATACCTTTTATAAGTATTCCAGGCAACTGACGTTCTGTAAGAGACGAAATCTACCTCATTCATTAACACAGTGTTTGGTTTAAGAGAATTTAGGAGGAAAGAAAACAAAGGGAAAGAAAATGGGTGGAAAATTTAATTTTCCTCTGTTTGGATCAGCAGGGAAATTGTTTGGAAAACAAAAAAAACGTATGTAGGGCCCAGCTTAATTTTTTCCGCCCAAAGCTGCGAAGAAAACTGGGATGAAAGTTCCAAAATGGATAAAATTACATATATGCCCTTTCATTAGTAGCAGAACAAAATCCCTAATTCACTCTTTCGAAAAGAAAAACACGTCTCTTCTTCTTCCCTGTTTTCCCGTCATCTTCAACAGCGACGCCAGTGCTTCCTAACTCCGTCGGCATCGCTGCATGAGCTTCATCATCGTAGTGACAGCTCCACCGCATCTTCATCCCTGCATCCTCATGCCAAAGGTGCGTTTTTTTTCTGTTGTAGTGGTAGTTTTTCCCAAAAAATGAAATGCAAAAATCATCACAGTACATATTTTGAATTCTTCTTTTGGTTTTCAACTGAGATATTGTTCTGATTCTATGTTCTATGTATGATTCTTATGTTTGTAGTGGAAAACTAATCCATGTTTTTTTTCATTATTTTCAATTGGGTCTTTCATCCTAATTCAAAAATCCAACCACATTCTTTGGTTTTCAACAGGATTGTTCTGTTCTTTAACTGCTCTCTCTTCTCTCCTCTTCTCCAAGGGGCAATTTTCTCGGAAGCTTCAGAGGAAAAAAACAGAAGAACCATCATAAAAGAAACACAGAGTGTACCTTAGAAACAAAGCAGAAGGAGTCTTTTGCTGGCATTGAAACAGTTTATTTCAGAAACAACCACACGCACACCAAGTGTTTGTTGGTTTGATACAAAGGTTATTATTTAACTCTTCAAACATCACTGCTCCCCCTTCCCCGTTTTAGTTCTTTTTCATTTGTTTGGTCCACAAAGAAATAATTTTTAACGCATAAGAATTTGATAAAAAATATTAATTTAAAATATTAATTAATATTAGTTAAAAATAGTAACCGTGTAATATTTTTCATGTTTTGTTCAATATTATAATTCATATTAGTGTTCTAGTAATAACAGAGTAATAATAGATTAATATAATAAGTATATCACAAAATAAAGATCATAAGGTCTTCCTTTTTATTTATGATTTTTGATAATATTATACAATCAACTTATCAAAGTAACTAAGTCCAATGTTAGAATAGGCTCTTATCCAATTCAGTTTTATGCTCTGCTTGTCTCAAGAACTACATGATTATAATTTATTATTGGATAAATACACAAGGTCTTTTAAATCTGATGGAGTGGTCCAAATATGAAAGAAAAGGGTTCACTAGTGATTATGAACTCTATGTACATTATGATTAACAATGCTATGAAAAGTGGGTGTGTGAAAAATAAGTAGAAAATGCCAAAAGTTTTACCTCTTGAGTGTTGCTGTACATTTAAATAATTTAAAATGAATCCTAATTAACTTAGTTTAATGAAAGATTGGTGGTGGAAAATTTATGATAAATGGATGATATTTTACATGGTAGATATTAAAGTGGTGATAAGATAAAATTTACTTCTTCTAATTTATTTGTAGTGGTAAAAAGCTAATCATGTATTGGTCAAAAGTAATTGTTAGATTCTTATACCTGAGAGTGCAACTAAATCAGTAGTGTTGAGTCCCTGAACAGCAAAGAGTGCTTGAAGTTGATCCAAGGTCATTAAAGGACTTGGAAGATTTTGTGCTAAGGTTATATTTGCTTTTAAACTATCTCCTTATGATGATCAACTCCTTATGATGATCAACTCCTTTTGTAGTACTAGCAATTTAATACTATAATATACACTTAGATATAATAACAAGGCCACTGAAAAGAACTTGAATTGGTAAAAAGAAATCCCTATTAGCAATTTAATACTATAGTATACTTGTTTCTAACTTAAGGTTACTCACTCAATATGCAAACAGTATTTAACAAGAGGGACAAGTTAGTATGGTGCAGCCATCAAATTAAAGGCAGAGGCCTACTTGAGTAAGGACATCTATGAGCTTTTGATGGCCTTTGAATTGGTTTCGTTTTCCAACTGCTATATAGTATACATGTTTCTATTTGCTCTCAATTGCTCATAGATAAAATATGTTTCCTCCTTAAAAAGTTTAAGAAATTTTGATTGGATACTTTATATTTAATTTTGTTAAATTTCAATCTATATGTATGTCATAATAATTACCGTTGATAAGTTCTAATTATATTCTTATTGTAGAAAAGCATAGCTTAATTTTTGTGTTATATACTGATATTAGTATTAGTATAATTATTAATAGTTCCAATTTCGGGTCTGAGCCAAGTGGACCATGACTGACCCCAGCTAATTATGCAGTGTTGGACTGTTTCTTCCATCGCGGTACATCTTCGACAGGTTGGGGGTATTGTTCTGATTCTTCCATGGAGTTGTTGGTTCACTGGCAATCCCTTGTGCATTACTTTCCAGAAGAAGATTCTTATTTTCGGCTGCACTTTCAGGTCCCAAATAGAAGTCCAGAGCTTCTTCTGCCGGCAGTGGAGTGGCATCAGCTCGAGTGGAGGGTGGTAGAACAAGTGCGCCAGTAAATATACTGAAGCCACGGTGTAGCAACCCTTTTTCTCCCTTGGCCAGGTAACTGAATCATCCCCTTCCCCAATTTCAGTTTGTAAAATATTCTGTGCAATATCTGTACTGAATTGTTCTGCAATGAGCTGTTGGTTCCATTGCTTGTTTTCGTTTAGGAGTTGATTAACCCAAATTAGTTGTTAGTAGGAATTAACATCTGAGTAGATAATGCTTGTTGACTTTTGATCCAAGAGTCCTCCATTTACATATGGGTAAATACCAATCTACCATGTTATATGTATAAATTTAACTGGCTACACGTTAACAAGTTGCGATTCTACCTTGGAGCAGAAGAAAAAATGGTTAACTTTATTAAAATTTTTGGTTCTGGTAATTGTTGGCGCTATAAATTGTGACCGCTAGTATATTTCATATGTAGTATTTATTATGAAATGTAAATATAAAATTTACTATATTATATGATAATTTTTTGTGTCAATATTATATGATAATTTATTATTTATTGTTAATTTTCTAGTATTAGTTCCTGCAAGATATCATAGGTTAAGTTTCACCTAATCAATTTATAAGAAGTTATTATATTATACATGTAATAATTTTTTATATTATTGAATTTGAATTATATTGTTTATTATTGTCTTATATATTATTGAATTTGAATTAAATAAATAATAATGTCATGTGACTTTAGATATAGTCTAGTTAATACAATATAGTAGAAAGTAGAATCAGATATTTGTTACCTTTTCTTATATTGATTTGATTTCTTATATTGATTTGATTTCTTAATTATATTGATTCGAATACGAGTTATACTTCATATTACTTCTCAGCACAAGAACATATTCTTTTGGAGTGCACCTTACACCAACCACTGACTTTATATATAGGTTTGGTTTGATAACTATTTAAAAAAAAAGATATTTATCCTTTTAAAAAACATCAATTTTTTATATTATGTTTGATAAATTAAAATGATCATATATTTGTGCATACAATTTTTAAAAAATATGGATAATTTTAAAATACTCAAAGTTAAATTTTTTTAAAGTTGATTTGTGTTTATCAAAATTAAAATGTCTAATATATTTTATATATTAATAAATTTTTAAATTTACTATTATATTTATGTCTATGATAATAGTTATAAAATTTAAAAATTATTTTATTAAATACAGTTATTATTTATTATATTTATTAAAAATTATTTTTAATTTATTTCACAAAACATAAATGCAACAACTTTTAAAAAGTTATTTTTAACTTTGATAAGTAAAAACTTTATCAAATCAAATAATAATTTATAAGGATATATAGAGTTTCGAACTAATGAGTTTTAAACCATTTATAATTAATCTTAGACTAAATTCTAATAGTGACAAATTCACAGTTTTTATTAATTTGGTCCCTCAAATTTTATCTGCACTATACTGATCTCCGAAATTAAGTTCAGAGTACTGTAGTGATCTTTGAATTCTTTTTCAGCGTTAATTCAGCAAATGAAAGGATGGTCTAATACTCTCTTATCACACTGGATTAGTATAAAACAACAACGTTTTTATTGAGATAGCGTCAAGAAAGAATTTTTAAATTATTATAATGTCTAAAACTCAATCACAATTAAAATCTGATAGATTAAATTAATGAAAATTGTGAATATAAGGGATTGTCATTAAGCTTAAGATGAAAAATGATGGTAGGAAACAGGAGTAACTCTCATTTTTTGGAGAAGAAAATATTTGAACAAAAATTTGAATGCGAATTAAAATATAATATTCATCACAAAACATTGATGCATGTATTGGTACCACCAAACTAATTCTATTCTGATCACATTATCTGCTATACTTTGTCTTACTTGAAGTAACGTATGTGGTTAATTAAATGGATAGATTAGTCTCCCATGGTTTTCATTTTTTTGTATTATTGTTCCCATTTGGAAAGACTCTTTTTTTGGAAGTTAATATTAATATAAAATGGCCATGGTGGGCAGCACTTTCCATTTTATGTTAGTTTTTATTTAAGATGATTGCTACCTAAGTTTGACACTAGACAAGATTTTTAACTTATTTCTTTTCAGTTTTTCCAATTAAATTTTCAACTTTAAGTCTTTCAAAAAGGAGGGAAAGAAAATATTTTTTTCTTTTAATAAACTGGACACGGGGATTCAGCATAGATGAATATTTTTTTTGTTTAAAAAAATTGACTCAAACTCACGATTTTTCAGATGAATATAGAGAGAATATACCATTTGAGTTATAATTCATTAGTAAAAATTATTCGTTGTTGATATAATAGAAAGAGTAAACTATTACTTTTTATTATTCTAGTAAATTATCCAAAGCTTTTGATAAAATTACCTAATAATTTATTAATTTTGGATAATTTTACAAAATTAAACTAATCCAATTTATTATAGATATTAAGTTAGTTTATATTTTTAATATTAAAATGGTCGGTATTTAAATTTTTTATGGTTAAAACTGGTAATATACTCTTGATAAATATATAATTTTCACGTCAAAACAACTCAATAAGCTGATATGCAAAATTAGATATTTCGTTATCAATTTTTCTTGTCGTTCTCTTAAATAAAGCCGGATAAAAAATATTTTGTTAAAAATAGTTTTGGAAAACACTATGGAACCTGTTCTAGAATGGTTAAAACAAGAGAATCTGTCTTATTAATCAGATTAAGCCTTGGCTATTTCTTATTTTAGGTAACATTATTCATTATAGATTTTTGTTTTAAATAAACATATATATCATTATCAAAATTGCTTCAGCTATAAAAATTTCATCTATATCTCTCAATTTTATATAGATTTTAAGGATCAAACTCTTGACTTTTCAGACATATAACTCTAAGTTGATAGAAGCATAGTTATAAAAACTAGACCGAATCGGCCGATTTGTCCGAAAAACCGGTAAACCAGACGCTATACCGGTCCAGTCCAGTGTTTGAACCGCACAAGAAATTGAACCGATCAAATTCGGTGCGAACCGGTGAGGTGGTCTGACCGAACCGTTTAAAAGAAAATATTTTCAAAATGCTTGAGGTAGGGTTCAAACTCCTGCCTTCAAGGAAACCAAAAGACTACACAACTACCAGACCACTATATTTTCTATTAAAATTTATGCAAATTATAATACATATAAATATATTCTATCAAATAGTTTACTTTTATTTAATTTATTTTAATTTTAATTATAAACTCACTCATTCTTAAATTAATTATATTTTTATTTAACAATAATGATATACTCACTTATTTTTTTATAATTATACAATATCTATTAATATTATTTTGTAATAAATATTTGTAGTATATAATAGTATAAAAGATATAAACTAATTAATAAATTATTAAAATTTAAAAATAATAGTTATTTTAATATAAAAACAAAATAAAAATATTTATGATAGAGTAAAAATAATAAAATATTTATTATTCATGTTCAATATTGTTTTAAAATAACTTGATATTTTAAAATGTTAGTAAAAATATATATTTTAAATTTTAATTTTAAACTTTTGACTATTTTTTATTTTTTATTTACATAGGACTAAGTCAATCGGTTCAACCAATAACCTAGCGGTTGAATTAGTGATTTAGTGACTTGACCGGTTCGATCACCAGTTCGGTTCGATCACCGGTTCGGTTCTGACAACTATGGATAGAAGAAAGTAACATAGTTATATCTATCTTTGGGCCTCGCTTTTTGGTGTTATCGCCTGTTGAGAAGGAGCAAATACCATAAAATGTTTTTGATGAAATTCCATCTTCTTAGCAAACATTTTTATGTTATGTTTTTGGGGTAAGTGTAAGGGGCACCCACACAAAAAAACGTTTTATTTTGGGTTAGAACAAGAGAAATAAGAAAACAGGCCACAACCAATTTAACAAGAGAAATAAGTAACGACCAAAAAACATAAAAACCCAAGAGAAACAAGTAAAAACCTTCGACCCAAAATAAAAAAGAGAAAAGAAAATAAAATAAAAATAATATATATATAATATTATTGGTACACTAAACACTTGGATTTAGATCCTCTAAATTTTTAATTTCACTTTAAAGAATAAAGTGTGATCTTTTACCATTTATTTCATAGGTGAGACCAAGAAAAAATATGAGAGAAAAATCATTCAAGAGTGAAAAATCACACTTTACCTTCTAAAGTAAAAAATTCAAAATTTAGAGAATCTAATTTCCTAAACACTTATATTAATAAAATTTATGATGTGTGAAATTTAGTAAATAATTTAAAGATGATGATGATTTTGATTATTATTATTATTATTATACATTTTTTTTAGAAGAGTCCAATTCTTTAAAGTCTACATCGAACAATAATTTTGTTCCATAAATTGTTAAAATACACAAGTTTAAGAGAATATTTTATAGTTTAATTTTAATATATTGATAGTGTAAAACGTTTTTTACTTGTTTGGTTGATCATTCATTTAATTAATACAAATAATAGTTATATAAAATTACATAATTAAAAACACGTATAAAATTTTAGGTTGATAGTGTATTAAAATTAAATTTATATTTTAATCATAAATAACAATTTTGGTAAGTTCAAAACTATGAGATATTAAAGATGACCTATTTTATAAGGTAGGTTAAGAAATATGAAATTGTGGCGATTCTTGCTCCATGGGGTGGGTTTACTTAGGACGCTTCTACGGTGAGGAAAGTATATTATGGTTCTTAAAGGACCAAGATTACTTTTTTAATTTAGAAAAAAAATTGGGGTCAATTTGAGACATAATAATATTGGTGGAGGGGCCTTTCGCTAACATTTTTTTTAAATGTTATCATTGTTATATACACGAAACTGAATTGAATTGTAGTGCGGGGACAAAAATATAGATATTAAAATCAATTTCGTTAAACATCATTAATTAAACTAAAAATATAACTCAGATTAAAAAATAAAAGGAATTAGTAAAAAGTTTTATTATTAAAATATTATTCACTATATTTAATTTATCAAAAACAAAATTTTTATTTTTCATAGTTCAAGTTAAAATATTTTGATTAGTTTATGGAAAAATTATTATTCTAACTAATTTTACATTGATTAATTTTTATACACATTTAATAATAAAATTAATGACCATTGATAATACACTTATATTTATAATTTGAAACTAGAATTTTATATAAATATAAAAAAAATTAAACAATTATATCAAAAATATGTTCGTATGAAATAATAGAAATTTAATTTAAAAATTTTGTTCTTTCTTTTTCATTAAAATAATTACATTTTTTATGGTTTTTAAATAAATTTTAACACATGTTCAGAAACAATATTTTATACATATATTTAACCGTGTATTATACAAAAAATATTTTTTTATTGCTAGTCCTAAGAATAAAAAATATACTCTAAATCAGTGAATTTATCAATTTATTTTAAAAATTTATATACAATATCTTTACATATAATATAATAAAAGTTTAAAAAATTAAACAGTGAAAATCATTAAATTGATGACAAAATAAAACATATAACGTCATGGAGAAAATAAAAAATTAAATTAACACGTAAATTATAATTGTTTGAAGTAAAATTTACATTCGACAACCATAAAAAAGATAGATAATAAAATTAGAAGATACATAGTGTCATAGAAAATTGTATAAAAAAAATAATGAGCTTATAATTGACATTTGGTTGTTTAGAAGATGATCATTATTGTGACGGTTCGTTATTTGTTCACCTAAACTTGAACAAATTAAATTTTAGAAATTAAATAAAAATAAATACTAATAAAAATAAATATAATCCACGTGATAAATTTTTATTTGTCCATCTTTTATATCGTACCAGTACATATAAATTAATAATCGTAACGAAACAATCATCTAATTTAAATAGTACCTTTCATATAGTAGTGACACATAATTTGCATTTGAATCATTTTTGAAAAAATTATATTAATATTTTATATATTGAGTCATTTATGATACTAGTTTTTATTTTTATTTATTGTATTTATACTTAAAATTAATTTTATTCTTATAATTAGACCCAATTCAAGTATATTCATTAGATAAATAATAAAAAATAATATAATGTAATTGAATTATTTATTTCAAAATTTTAAATAATTAAATACATATAGCTGATTGTATATCTAATATATAAATCATATAAACCTATATTAATTATAATAACTTATTTAGAGCCTTACATTGATAATAGTATTTTTGTATTATTTTATATTAAAGCATTAATACCGGACTTTTCCTATCACATAAAATCTACTGTATTATACCAGCCTCAGCCCAGTCCATTTTTAAATAGAAGTCCAAAATCTAACGGCATTTTACAAAGCCAACTCAGCACTCATTCATCTAATCCAATAGGCATGAATTGCAAATATAAGAAATTTCGGGACAGATTCTCTTATAAAAAATTTCACTGTACGAATGCAAGAAGGGCCACTAATTTCGAATATTCTCATGGGTGCTTAAAGAACCAGGATTAAGTTTCCTCACCATAGACAATTCCGTTTACTTATAAGAAACTTGAACCTTTTAAGTTAGCAAAGCAGTTTATGAGAAATCGTGATTCATAATATGCATAGTTAGAGACTAGAGTGTAGAAAATATCGGTTAATTCTTCCTTACCCGTCCTGGAGTGATATTAATTACAAATTGCAATCATGGTTTTACAAATAAAACACTTAAATATCTGATATTGAATTTATATAATAAGACCTAACTTTTCTATTGTTATAGAATGAAGAGTATACTAAACCATGTGCCCTTTTTTTTTTTATTTAGTCAATGAGATGCGAATAACGTGGATAACATTATTTACGTTATTTAAAAAAACGTTATTTTTATATTTTTTAATTAGGTTTCATTTTTTATCTAATTATTTCGGTGTATTTTATTTCTGTCGCATATCCAAACTTATAAATATAAATATAGTAATTAGAATATCAATTTAAATTTAATTTTTAAAATTTTTTAATAATATGATTTTTAATAAATTAGTCGATTTTATAAATTTTTTATAATTTAACAATTTAAATTTTATTATAATTTATATATTCGCTCCAAAACTTGGTTTATCGTTGAAAATTTTGACTCAAATAGAACAGGACACTGTGCGATACAACGGGTGAATCCAAATTGTCATGTCTATTCATTACACACTTAGAAAAATGAATTTTCTTAATTTTTTATAATTATGAATATAAAATGTGATCTCAAATTTTTTAATATTTTTTAAATGGTTTTTTTTTGTTCTACTTGATTAGATATTATACTTTACATATTTAAATGGAAAAAAAAAATAAGATTCAATTTCATTTTCTTAGAGTTCAAGAGAAAAAAAATGAATTCCGTTAGGGAGTTAATGTCTTATTTATACAATGTACAATGAGATATATGAATTACAAAATAAATATAAAAAAAAATAATATTAATGGTTATATCTCTAATACTTTCTAAACTTTAATTATACGCATTGTACAAATATTCTATGGGTTTCGATATTTTTTCAAAAAAAAGAAAAAAAAAAAGAAAAAGAAGGCAGAAAAAAATAAAATGGAAAATAGAAGAAAGGAGAGAAAGAAAGAAGAGTAAGGAAAGGGGAAACTAGTGGCATTGAAAAATGATGAGGTCCCAAAATTACAATACACATAGCGTGGTGGTTGTGAATCTTCCGTTTTAACCTTCTGCTTCTCATTTCTCATTTCTCTCTAACTCTTTCTTTTCTTCTCTCTACTACTCACACTGCAAGTGTTCTGCACCTTGTGCTCCATAAAAATGGCGTCTTTTCTCACTCTACCAGCTATTTCCTCACGACCCATAATTCCCAGTGCCTTCTATCTCAAGAGACCCGTCTTTCAATCCCCACCCACTTTGCATTTCAAACAAAACCGGTTAGTCCTCCAACCCCCACTTCACAACAATTTATTTTTTGTTTTGCTTTTTTTATCATAATTTTTCATGTTTCGTGCTATTTGCAACCGTTTGGAGCATGCGGAAGTTGAATTAGTTTAATGGTGTTCATTATTTTGTCTCTGTGTGTTTGAATTAAGACTTTTTATTTTCCCCCCATCATAAGGGTTTAGAGGTTTTTGTAATGAATTGGATTGGACTGTATGAGCATTTGATGATGAGTTAATAAAGCAAAGCCCTTCTTGTTAATTTCCAAATTTCCTTTAGTATGGATTTGTATTTAGTCTATGTTATGATGCAGTGTGTGTTGTGCCAATTTTTTTCAATATCATTAATTGATTATCTATGTTCTTAAAATCTTCATGCTGCAGCATGTAACAGGAACACTACTTATTCAAATATCCATGATATGTCCTCTTAAATTGTTTATGCATATACCTTTGTGCAGGTTTTCTGTTAGCAGCAGTTCTGCAGAAACAGGTTACAGGGCCGATTCCAGATCTAACACTATAGATGTTGTGGCTGAGATTAAAAGCGAAAGGGTATTTACAAATTAAATGTCTCACTTTTACTGATTTGATGTTATACATAATTCTTTAGCTGAAGCATTGTTACTTAGATTAACTGTCTCTGTTTGTAGATTGTAGTCTTGGGAGGGAGTGGCTTTGTTGGTTCTGCCATATGCAAGGCAGCAGTATCCAAGGGCATAGAAGTCATAAGCCTAAGCAGGTTTGTGAATTTTGATGTTCAACTTATTTATGTCTATGTTTGTATACATACACTTACTCGATTTTACAGATCAGGACGTCCTACTTATCCAGATGCATGGGTAGATCAAGTTACTTGGATTGCAGGCATGCTACCTAAATCTTATACTAAGCAGGATCTCAGTTTGTTTTATCTGTTATTTTAGATAGTTATTTTGTTTTAACTCTCTTATGAGTTTGTTGTAATAACTCTCTGGAGGGTGTTTGAATGTCATGCTTAATGCACAGGCGATGTTTTTTATGTGAATTGGGATGAAGTATTAGTTGGAGCAACTGCGGTTGTTTCAACACTTGGTGGGTTTGGTAGCGAAGAACAGATGAAAAGGATTAATGGCGAGGCTAATGTCGTGGCTGTGAATGCTGCAAAGGAATATGGTGAGCCATATAATTAGAGTGTCATTCTGCAGTTGAATGCACTTGTATGTTGGACTGTATTTTGGTCATAAACCATTGTGATCCTCTTCTACTGCATAAGGTATCCAATATTAATTATTCTCTCCTTTTGCCTTGCAGGAATTCCGAAATTCATCTTGATCTCAGTTCATGATTACAACTTACCGTCATTCTTACTTTCGTCGGGGTACTTCACAGGAAAAAGGAAAGCGGAATCTGAGGTTCTCTCTAAATACCCGAGTTCAGGTAAATGTTTTGTGCTGTTTCATGAACGCTCGAATCTAAATTGGTCTTTAAGCTTTGTAATCAAGGACCTAAGGTTCCAAACTAAAACCTACTTGCAAATGAGTCAATTTGTTGAAGCCTTGAAACGGTTGTCTCTAATACCAATAGAATTAACTAAAGCTCATTGAGGACAAGCCTTGACTCACAAGTAAGTGTTAGCTTTGGATGCAACCCTTTCCCGGATCTTGTACAATGCAGGATGCCTTATTCGGCTTTTTCCTATTTTTTATTGAAACCTTAAAAGACACTTATTGTTCAATGCTTTGATGGTTAACTTGGCTTTGAAATGTTTTTCAGGTATTGTATTGAGACCTGGATTCATATATGGGAAAAGGAGAGTGGATGGTTTTGAGATCCCTTTGGATTTAGTTGGGGTACCAGCTGAGAGAATTCTAAAAGCAACAGAGAACTTCATCAAACCATTAAGCTCTCTCCCTGCATCTGATTTGTTCTTAACCCCACCTGTTAGTGTTGATGATGTTGCATTTGCAGTTATCAATGGTGTCTTAGACGATGATTTCTTTGGCATTTTCACCATTGACCAGATCAAAGAAGCTGCTGAAAAAGTGAGGGCATAATCCAAAATATACATGTGTAGGGAGAGTTACATGACATCAAAGTTACAAAATAACAATAATAATTGTACATTGTACATGGAATGCCAAAAATGAGTCAATGATGGGGTTAATTAAAATCTATTGAGTGGATTCATAACTTTTTTAAATTTTTTTTTTAAATTGAAGCGAAATTATTTTCATTAATAAAAGACAAAAAGACTCTTCCGAGCCTTTAATCAATTGTACGAGAGAAGAAGATTAAAACTTCGACTACTATCGAAAGATTCGAGACTTCGAAATAAAAGACTATAAAGCGGATGAAAAATGGCAGGACAGTAAGATCAGATAATATTTCGATTTAAGTTTGGAAGGGCTTTGGAGAGAAAGACATCAGTTGATTAACCAAACTTTTTAATGAGATTTTAAGATTAAAGAAGATGTCAGATGAGTGAAAAAAGAATACATTGGTACCTATTTACAAGAATAAAGGGGATATACAGAGTTGCGAAAACTATAGAGGGATCAAATTCATGAGTCATATTATGAAGTTATGGGAAAAGGTGATAAAATGGAGGCTGAGACAAAAAACACAAGTAACAGAGAACCAATTTGGTTTTATGCCAGACAGATCCAGCACTAGAGTTACATACCTGTTAAGAAGAATGATGGAGAGGTATCGTGGTAACAAAAGGATCTACATATGGTGTTTATTAATTTGGAAAAAGCATATAATTAGGTGCTAAGGGAGGTCTTATGGAAAGTTTTGGAAAGAAAAAGACTAAAGATCGCATATATTCGTGCAATAATGATGAGGCTACAACTAGTGTGAAGATTTAAGGTGGTATGATTGAGAAATTTCCTATTTGTATAAAAATACACCAAAGATCATCCTTAAGTTCATACCATTTCACATTAGTTTTTGAAATACTCACTGAATATATCCAAAAATTTGTGCCATGGTGCATGTTTTTTGCCGATAATATCATCCTTATGGAAGAGTCAAGAGAAGACTTAAATAAAAAGTTGGATTTATAGAGAGAAGCTCTAAAAATATATGGTCTATGCATAAGTCATAGCAAGACAGAATATATAAAATGTAAATTCGGCCGCCGAAGAGAAAATCCTAATACAAAGGTGGAGATTGAAAAAAACATTCTACAAAAAGTTAAAAGTTTTAAGTACCTTGAGTACATCATACAAGATAATAGAGAGATTGAACATGATATAAATCATAAAATCTAAGCAGGTTGGTCAAAATGGTAAAGTGCAGGTAAATTCTATTGCACTGCTATCAGACCGACTATGTTTTATGGTACAGAATGTTGGGCAGCTAACGGGAAACACGAACATAAGTGTAACAGAAATGAAGATGTTGAGATGGATGAGTGGTTATACGCAATTTGATAGAATAAGGAACGAAGATAAGAGAGAGAGAGAGAGAGAGAGAGAGAGAGAGAGAGAGAGAGAGAGTTGGAATAACACCTATTGTGAAAAAGATGATAGAATCGTGTTTCAGGTAATTTGGACATACGAAAAAAAGACCGATAGAATACATAATCAAGAGAATAAATGAGATAGAAGATAGACAAGGAGTGAAAGGTAGAGGAAAACCATCCATCAAGTGATCAAACGAAATCTATATGTAAACGGTCTCTCTGTAGACATGATACATAATAAAACTCAATAGCGTCGTTTGATTCATGTAGCCGATTCTACCTAGTGGAACAAGACTTTATTGTTGTAATATTAATAGGTTATCTTGCCTTTATAAATCAATATATCTTAAATCAGTATTGATAAGTTTCAAATGTGTAAGAAAAATTAAAGTGATTTATATGAAATGGAGTATTACTTCACATCTGGGTATTATTTATGATTTTATCAACTCTAAAACCAAACCTCAAATATAAAACTAAAACAGTCCAAAAACAAAGACAAAAAAATCTTAATTTGGTCAAACATTTTGAAATTGTGATATTTCTTCAATGTGAATATGGATCTTATCAGAGAATGGTTTACATATGTTAAGGTCTCTAGCATTTGACACCAAACTCAGGCAACATATTCATGAACATAGCAGAGGGTAAAATCCTGCTTTAAATACACATCCAGTGAAACCATGCTAAGAAAGGTCACCAAGGCCTCGTAGTTTATATTGAACCACCATACTAATTAGATCACACCGAAAGCATTCTCCTGATTTTTCTCAAAGAAGTAAATGTAAATAAGTCACCATCTAACTCTTCACTATACTAATAAGAGTGGTGTGAGGAACCTTTTGCCTCCACTTGAAATTCTAGTTTACTTCTATTTTCTATTAGCCATGGATTGTTCAGCAAGATACCTGCATCATCATGAACCCCAATTACCATAGAAAGAACACGGCAAGGATATAGCTAGGACTAGGAGTACTTTCAAAGGGTCCAAACAGCTCAATAATTGTGAAACTTTGACATTCTTTGAAGTAATAACTAATAGTTACAACACCTCTATGTGTTGAGCAAGATAGTTAGCACTGAAATCCGAGTTTTACTTGCATGATAATGCAAGCTAGAATGACGTTCTTGAATGAAAACCAAACTCAGTCTATAAAGTTCAATATAAATATAACTGTAATAAACACTTACTTTCCAGTATAGAAGCCCGCAGAATACCAAGCATTCAAAAGAGCAGTAAGATCTGTTCCTGAGCCACTAGTTTGTTTGGGTTCAGAAATTGTTCTCTCGTTCTCTGCATTTCATGGAGCAAACATAGACGTCAGAGTTATACCATGAGTCATATGCAGTTATGCACCCAAAAAAATATATAGTAATAAAACAGGCATTTTTTTAGATAGTAATATAATAAAGCCATTAAACACATGAAATGGTGGATGGAACTGAAGCATTTGGTCCATGATAAAATTCTAACAACCAAAGTGAAGGCAAATTATGTCAGGTACATTAGAATGAGTATCCATCTTTTCATTCATGAGTTTAAGTGACAATGGTAAGCAATACATAATGCAAACATTAAGAACATTTTTCAGTTCGTGCTGACAAAAAATAAAAAATAAGCATGTAAGCTATCATCCACTAGCCTCACAAGTGCACAAAAAATAAAATAGCCTATTGATGGAACCAAAATGATTCCAGGTTTTACATCACTTAAAGGTATTCATAAAACCACGGATTTGCCACTTATGGTAATACTATTAACTAATCTTAATGCATTGCATTGCAAAAAATTCATGCATATCTACTTAGGTAGCCATGTTTATTGCTTACCTTCATTCACATTAGAATCACCAGAAATGGTTGTTCTAATGGACGACAGTGCCTGCTCTGCTGCTCCCATTGCTATTTTGTGGATTTTACCATCCTCACATGGAAATGGTATTTTATGATCCATTTCCACATAATGACTGTTACAAGGTTTACCAACACCTGATTCATCTAGAGAACAACCGGGAGCAGATGTGCAAGAAGCCATTGAACATTGACTAAAACACGGGCAACACGTGCAAACAACATTTGGATCAGAAACTTGGTAAGGAGACATTGAATAATCCTGCACATTGGAATATGGTACACCAGAACTAGTAGCAGTAGCATCATATTGGTAATTCCAAGCACTATACTGATTAAGTTGCTCCCAAATCTTCAGCCTTTTCTCCTCAAGTTCATTATACTGAACAACTAACTGATTATATTCCTCCACAACTTGTGCATATGCATATGCATAAGCATCATGCTCACTTAGGATGCCTTGGCCCCTTGTTGAATCCTGACAAGTATGTCCTACCTGAGGCTCAGCATGACAATCATCTCCCAACTTCGGCACAGAACCAGTCTCACCTAAATCAGGTGTATCAGCAGCTGGAATATTGCTTTTCTCATCAACATCCCTGGTCCAATGCACCACAACCGATAGTGAAAAAACAAGTGCACAAATTCGCATAGAAGAAAAAGCAACCATTATCAAATGATTCTATTCCTTTCATTGTGATCAATAATAACATTTGAGATACAAAACCTATACCCTGCATTTGTGTGATTAAATTACAAGAATTCCGTCCGCATCATACAAGTAAAGATAGAACCAAAGTGGCAATGTAGAAAATTCGTTATTCTTCAAGAAATATGAAGACAATAGCAGTTCCACCAAATATATTTTTATCCAATTGCAACTTAAAACCTTGTATATCAAATTACGGCATTATTAATTCAAACCATTCAAGAAGGCACCAGAGATTGGATAGTGAAAACTAACTAACATGAACCATCAATTAGAATAAAAAGGTGCGATTTTGCAATAGTTCCTATTCAAACAGTTTGCTTTCTACCTTGCAGTGTCAAGATTTCGAAAGTCGCTATTAGAACCATTTTCTTCAGCGGTGGAGCCCATCACTGTCTCTCCCTCAGCCTCAGCCTCAGCTCCAGCTGATTCATCCTTGCTATTGTTCTTGTTCTTGTGCATTTTCTACATAAATTATTACGAATATCATGAATTAGTTAGAAAACAGTGTTAACACCAAACTCCAGCAAAAGGCACAGCAATTGAAACCAAAATAAGATAAATAAGAAATGGAATTAGAGAGAAGTAAAGTTAGTGATTACCTTGAAAGTAGAAATGGCGTGGTCGAAGGCATTGATGAGAGCAGAATCATCCCACAAGTCTCCTTCTTTACCCATTCGCAGTGGCCAGTGAAAGTGAGATGAGGGTGGAACCGTGGAAGAGTTTTATTTTTTTTTTTATTTGGATTTGAAAATGGGCCGAGGCCCAAAATCAGGTTTAAGAACAATGGAGATAACTGATGAGGAAGCAAACCCGAACTTTATTAAAAATAAAATCAACTTCTTTTGGTTTGACTATGGAAAGTTGACTTTTATTGAGATTTGAGAGTCGCTTTCGGCCCTCAGAATTCATACACACATTAAGTCAATAAAACCGGCGGCGTTTTTCTTGCGGTCTTCGGGTTTAGAAATATTCGGCGGTGACAACATTTTAGGAATTAGGATACGAGTTTAATTTTTATAGCATACAAAAGATTTTTTTCACAAAAAAATTATATAAACAGTAAAAAATAACTAATTTTAAAATTTATTTTTAAAATATTTAAACACATAATCTGAATAAATAATTATATAAAATTCTTTACGCACGCTATTATTGCTTGAAAATTAAATTTATTAGGATACTTTTAATAAATTATCATGAATTAATCTTATATTCATAAAATATAAATTATTTCAATAAAATTACATAAAATAGATAGTTTGTTAATTGATTTATTTGGATTAATTTCATTTCTTTTTTATATTTAGTTTATATATTTTATTATTGTAATTGTTAGCGGTTGAATATTTTGTAACCATAATTTATTCAAATTTTAATGAAAAAGAGACTAAAAAACATCAACATTATTGAAGAATATTAATTAAATTGTATCCTTTGTGATGAAGCGTGGGAGGTAATGCGGGTTAATTCAATAGAAATTACAAATTAGAGAGATGTTCGATGTTTGGTGTGATCAACAAAGGATTTGGATCTCTAAAATTTAAATTTCATTTTAAATAATAAAATGTAATTTTTATTTTTGAATTATTTTTTTTTCATATTTATTTTTGATTCTATTTATAAAATCAATAGTGAGAGATCATATTTTACTTTTTAAAGTGAAATTCAAATTTTAAAAAATCTAAATCCACCAACAAAAAATTGATATAGATAGAAGAAAATGGATAAATTTTTATTTTGCTGTTGGTAAAAATTAATATACAGTTGTTTTTATATAAAGTTATTAATTAAAAACTTTTAAATAATTTAATATATTTGACTAAAATATTATCTAACTATTCTTAACTTATAAATTTTATAAAATAAACAAAATTCAGTGCGAAGAGGATTGAGAAGAAATCTTAAGTCATTGGGGGAGAATAGGAAAAATGTAAACTTAATGATGGAGGACTTGGGAAGGTTAGGGAAAGGGATCTTCAGTTAAGGGCACCCTCTTTTCTTGGATCATATAAATGAGTTTGGTGGTTATGGTCTTATTTTATTTCAAAAAAATAAAGTTTTGTTGTAAGTGGGTATGTTGTTGATGATCACAACGGCTTGAAGATTATTGTTTGTGAACTAATTTCTATAGAAAATAAATTGTTGACGGTAATTGGTGGCATTGAAATGGTGGTATAATTTATTCTTGAAAAAGATCTAGGTCTACTTGAAGAATGAGTGATTAAAATAGATGCTGAACAATTAATAGAGTGACAGCAAAAGAAAACTGAAAAAAATAACTCTAAAAAACAAATCTATTGATAGATGAAGAAATTTAGCATAAGATTGTGATGGAAAAGATCTTGAGCTACCTTTAATTCTCGAGTCTACTTCGATACTTAGATGAGATATATTCAAACTAAGCATTTTTAATATTATTAACTTTTATCATATTTCTATAAAATAAATATTTTAAAAATAAAAAATTTAAATACAAAATTTATAAACTGTTTTTAATATAATTGTTTATTATTTAAATTATTTTTTTAAAAATAACTTAATTAAATTGTTTTCTCAAACTGGACCTAAGAATATGAAATTTCTTGCCTGCATTATCGCTTCCTTAAACAAAGTTTTTCAAAATGCGGTCAATATTATCCCTCACATTTAAAAGAATCTTCATAATTTACAACTCTCAGTTTACATTGCGTGTAAATACGCACTTCTCCAACTTTTGAATAGCGTAAAAATTATTATAATAAATGGTTCTTCTCTCTCTATCAATACCGCAACACTTAAAATTTAAATAAAAATCAAAATTTCTCAAAAAGTCTCGCAACATCGTCGCAAAAAGTGAAGGAAATTTTGAAGCTAAATTCGAAAAGAATTACGAGAAAATGAAATAAGAAGATGAAAAAGAAGAAACATAAGACGAGGAGGAGGAAGAGGACAAATTTTAAATTATTTAGAACTTATCAGTACAAAAACATAGAAATTTCATAAACAATACACATAAATATCTTAGTTTTATACCGAAATTTGCTATAAATACACAAAAATATTTTCTTTAATGCTGCATTTTTTCCTTTTATTTTTCCCTTATTTCTTTCTTTCTTTTAGTTGAATGAATGTAAATTCATCCTCTTTCAAGTAATTTTGTAACGTTATGTCTTTTTTATTCTTCTTTGTTTTATTTTTTAATTCTTATTAAGAGAATAAAATAAGAAAAAACTTGAGAAAGTGAAACAAGAATGAAATGATGAATAAGAACAAAAAAAAAAGAAGAAAAAGAAGGTGATGATGATGAAAAAAAATAAGAATAAACAACAGAAGATGAGAAGGAGTAAGATGAAAAATTTTGAATTATGCAAAACTTATCAATATAAAAATATCGAAAATTCTTTAATAACATACATAAATATCTTAGTTTTATACCAAAATTGGATGCAAATACACAAAATATTTATTTTAATGCTGTATTTTTTCTTTTTTTTTCATGTTTCTTCTTTTTTTAGTCTAATAATTGTAAGTTCATTCTCTTCTAAGTAATTTTGCAGTATTATGTATTTCTTTTTCTTTTTTGTTTGATTTTTTTATTTTTATTCTTATTAAAAAAGTAAAACGAGAAGAAACTTTAGAAGGTAAAATAAGAAGAGAAAGATGAATAAGAAAAAAAGAAGAAGAAGATGGTGGTGATGAAAAAAAAGAAGCAGAAGATGACTACAATACACATACACCGAAAATTCTTAAATAATACACATAAATATATTAGTTTTACATTGAAATTGACTACAAATACAAAAAAATATTTCCTTTAATGCTGCATATTTTTTTCTTCGTTTTTTTATTTCTTTCTTTTAGTTGAATGAATGTATGTTCATCCTTTTTCAAATAATTTTGTAGCATTATGTGTTTATTTTTTTATTTTTTTATTCTTGTCAAGAGAGTAAAATAAGAACAAACTTGAAAAGATAAAACAAGAAAAGTAAATAAATAAGAAAAAAAAGATGATAATGATGATGATGAAAAAGAATAAGATACAGCAAAAGATGAAGAGGAGGTAGAAGAAGTGTTTTAAATTATGCATAAGTTATCATTATACATACACCAAAAATTCTTAAACAATACACGAAAATATCTTAGTTTTACACCGAAATTTGCTACAAATACACAAAAATAAATTTTTTAATACAGAACTCCTACATTATATTCAATTTAAACCATCAACGATGAACAACAATTTTCATAAACAAAAAAAAATATTATTCATCATCTATAGAATCATAAACTATTAACGAAAACATTAACTAAAATTGAACCACATCTCAACCACTTGATTGGATTCAAAATAATATTTCACTTCGGGTTTAATTGACAATCTAAACTTGAATCATTCATTATCTTCAATAACAAGATAACTGTTCAAAATTGATTTCAAAACTTGATTTAAAAAATCGTAGAGAACGAAAGAAATTGCAAAAAACTAAGAAAGAGAATGCAGAGAACAAATGAAGAGAAACACAGAGATGGAATAGAATGTAGATCGAAAATGCTGAGAAAATTCAAAAACAAAAACGAAATTTTTTTGAAAAATACAGTTATATATTCGCGCGTTAATTGAAAAGTTTATTAGATAATAGCGCGTGAGGTGAATTATATTAAAAGACTTGTATAGACTTGTATTAAAAAATAACTTGTATGTAAAAAATATTTCTTTATAAAAATATCTAATTAATTAATGTCATATCAAAGAAACAATAGTTATTTTTTATATTTGACCGCATTAATAGTCTTTTAAATAAATGAATGTATTAAATCACTGAGTAAATTCTTTTAAGTTAAACTTAATTTTTTTGAAGAGAAACATAAAAAAAATATATAGAAATTTATTAACAACAAATACAAAAATTTCATAGTGTTAAATACATAATTTTTTGGAAAAAAAAACCATAGGAAATGAAAACAATTTGCTGTAATAAACACAAAATTTGTATTCAAATTACATTTAGGTATTATTTAACTAAAATTTATGTATTTTTTCAATTAAAATTCATATATTATTTTTTATGTGATTCAACTAAAAAATTTCACAATTTAAATATTTTTTATGTTATGTAATTAAAATTTTTATATTTTATAACTAAAATTTTTGTATTTCTTTTCCTTGTCATTCAACTAAAAAATCTAAACAATTCAAAATAATTTAATTATTTAACTAAAATTAGTACAATTTAA